>NW_024881280.1:34633649-35172814 GCF_018691265.1 Tyto alba
TCTATTGCTGTAGTAACAAGTTATATAAAAGGCAAATGTTAGGATAGAAGCCTTTTATTTAGACCAGCTTATTTCTGACATTATATGTATTCTACTTTTTTCATAAGTGTTAGAGTCATTGAATTTGACCAGTATGCAATCCACTGTTAAAGAACACATTACCATGGGGTTTCTTTTATTTTAAAACCATTTAATTTCCTTAATACCCAGAATCTTTGTGCGGCACTTGCCACAAGCTTTGTCACATCACTGCTTTGTCAAACACAAACCAAACTGTTCTATGGGTAGAACTTCCTCTGAGATGTATACATGCAACCCTGGATAGCTTAGTTTCTTTCTGAAAATGTAATTGAAAGTCACTTAAATTATTCCACATACATTGCATTCTCCTGTCCAAAAATGGTATTATAGGCTTTGCAGGCACAAAGGAAAAAACCTTTTGTGTACATGTGTTTCAGGGGGGAGGCAAACTGTGACCGAGAGAGCAGATTGGAAGCTGAAGAAAGAGGAATAACTGAGATGACATTTTGGTTTGATAAGGAAATAATTTTTAACCCAGTTTCTTCATACACATCATTGTTAGACTTTTTCACTTGTATGAGAAGAATCCTAGCTCCTCATCTAAAAATGTGTAGTCATTAAAAACAAACCAACCAACCAAACAAGAACTAAATGGTACAGGTATTTCTTCTATGAGCAAATCAAAAAATAATTTTATTATTAAATTTTCAGAAGCATAGTAGATTAAAAATCTTGAGATGATGAGGAGAGGAGAGGCAAGGCAAGGAGAGATTTAAAATTCTTTCTTGCAAAGCTATACAACTTAAAGTAGACTTTACCCATGCAGGTATATAACCGAACTTCAATGAAAGTTGTGTGAAGGAAGTTTTGCATGTCTTGGCCTTGATTTACTTTTTTCCTTCTTTTTATTTTCAAGTAGTCTTTTAAGGTCTGAAAATACAACCCCGAAGATATGTTCCAGTTTCAAAATATCCCTGACAGAAAATGGTGGGTTTGTGTCGGTTGCATTTCTGTATTTCTGTTATACATCATTATACAACAAAACTCCTTTCAGCATTAAGGACTAAGTGATTTTCCTTAAGTAATATTTGCTAATATTGAATAACTATTCTTTCTCAGAATGTCTCCAGTTTCTTTACAAACCTCACCATCTCTGCGCAACACTATAATTTCAGAGGGCTTTGAAGTGCTGTTACCTCTTGGATTAACTTTACAACTGTTACATAGAGAATTGCAATCTAAGTTGCACAAGGTTACAAAAGTCCAGCTCACCCATTATATTAATTTTTTTGAATGTCACATAAAGGAGGAATGCTGGTAGAAACTGGTCAATTTTGCCTACTTATTATTGAAGTAGCTTAGCTAAGGGGTCCTTGAGCTACCTGGTGAAGTCACAAGTTGGCATGACAACAAGCTCAGAGAGTGTAGAAATAGGAGAAAATGTATACAGCTCAAATAACCAGAATGTATTTTGTTTGGTTTACTTTAATGATATGGATGTGAGATTTTTTTTTTTTTTTGCACAATATTTATTTGGCAGTTGCCGAGGAAAACCATGAGCTAGATAGTCTGGAAGAAATCAGTTTTACCAATATGGCTGTTGACAATCGTATCAGTATCTAGGGCCACATCATTCACCATGGCACTGTTGATCATCTGCAATATCCTCACTAGGTGGGCTGAAACCAAATGGCATCACTATGTCCATGGGCTTTAAGTAAATCTTAAACCATATCTTGGATGTAAATATTAGTTTTTTCCATCCATCCTAATCTAACATTTTGCTTTCCCACCACGCTACCTTTCTGTATATGTCTGTCTAAAAAGACCCTGTGTTGGTGAGGCCAAGCAAATTCACATTTGTATCACTTCTGAGATTTGCAAATAGAGATGCAAGTAGTCATAGTTGATTAAACAGGTTGATCTTGGTAAAATTTTACCAAGTTTCTCTGCCTAAGACCCTCTGTTGTGCTTGTGTAATTTCCCAGAAGCTCAACAGCTAACAAAAGTATGCATTGGAAAGTGAAGCTGTATTTTCTGCCATTGCTATTATTTATTAATGTTTCCTATTTTTGTCTTTTCTTCTCTTTAAAAAACTGCAACAATAGCAGTAGTTGCTCCAGACAAATTCAACTAGTTCTATTTTTACAAAAAAAAAAAAAAAATCTACACATTATAACTTGTTGATATAATGCTTTTTGTTGGGCTTACCTGGGAAAGGGAAGAAAAAAAATGCTTGCTTGCTTATTTCTGAATCACGGAAATATTCCTACAGATTTTCAGATTAATTATGAACAGAATTTTACCCTAAAACTGATTGGAGACGAAGAAAAAATATTTCTCCAATAAAACTACAAAGTTTTCATACCTATTTTTACCCTTTTGTTCTGTCATTATGGCAGACACAATAAATAGAATATCTCAAAACAAAAAATGAAAACTTTTCAATTTAAAATATAGAAGCAAGGTGGTTTGTTTCTCTTCCAAATCAAAGCTTGGCATTTTGATTTCAAAGAAATTGCTTTTTTTTTTTCTTTTTTCTTTTTTTGGTGATAAAAATGTTGCAGTTTTCCGATCAGCTTTAAATGTCATCTCATATGAGAGGCTGACAAACAGGGACTTCCCCATAAAGGACTCAGTGTTGCTAAAGAAAAAAATAAATAAATGAAAGGTTTTCTTCTAAACTTAATTCTTTATATCTTGAAAGATTTCTGGATTATTTTATTTTTTGTGCCTTCTGTAAAGGGTTAAGAGGTATTTCTCACAGTGATTGATACAAAGAGAAGCCCGCAATAATTTGACATGAAACCTCAGACTACACTTAAATTGTTTGATTCTGTAACAGCAAACAAGAATTTTATTAACATCTTATCCCTTGCTGGCCCCAAGATAGCCTCTTATCAACACAATACAACACAACAACGTCACAAAAGAGATTAGGACAGAAAGGATATAAAAAAAATACTATATCATTTGAAATGGCAAGGGACTGAACGTTACAGTTCCTTTATGGAAAATCCAATCCATATTTATTTTTTTTATATACTTAAAAAAGTCACAAATCTCTTGCCAAAATTCTGTCTTTTCCTTCCCTTTTAAATCCTTTCCTATCAATTGCAATATAATTCCTCACTAGCCTGCCTCGGAGTAGTATGTCATTCTAAAGTAGAATTGGAAAAATAATTGGCTTAATGGTCATAACCTTGAAAACACTTATTCCTGAATGTCTAAAATGGGAAAAATTACTGAAAATCAGGAAGCCTAAGTTACTGCTGGGCTGTGGTTATGATAACATTCCTGTGTCAACCATTTACATGTGAAATTACTCAAGAATTTTCAGTGACAGCATACATTGTAAAGGTGCAATATGAGCAGTAATGTTCATCTGAAAAAGTTCACACGAAGTTGTCATCTGAAATACACATATGCATATAAATGTGTTAGTTAAGGTTAGAGCACAGTATTATAAAGTGGCAATGACTCCTATACTTAGGTTGTCTAACATATTCCTTATTTAAATGCCTTCTGGCAGCTTTATCGGAGAGCTAAAAGACCACCACTGCTAGTATTTAGACCATGAAACCTGGCACAGGAGTAGTTTTTTGGCTAGGGAGGTGTCTTTTGCCCACCCTGTGGAGGTATTTTTCAGGGTCATAAATTGGTGGAAAATTATTTCCATCACTGGCATTTAGAGTTTGTCTCTTTCGGTTATTATTGCTCAAGGGCCACCCTAGCTTCTCTCTTCCACTCCACGTGGGTCACCAACAAAATACATCATTGGATTTACTTTCCTTAAGGAAAAGAAAATGCTTTTCAGATGAACTGGGCTGTGAACCAGCAGTGTGCAGCATCAACCCATCTTCTGTTTACCGGAGTAGTTTATTTTTGGTCTTGGTGCTTGCTCCTAAGCAATGCCTCCCATTTCACTGCTGACATGGACTGGGAAAAGCACGTCAGCAGGGCAGGTTTGAGTCTCAAGGCTCCTACCCCCAACACACTGTCTCACTACACAGCCTTGATTCATTCTACAGAGTCCTGTGGGAAATGTAGACTCGTCATTTTTTTCTTTTTTCTTTTTTTTTTCTTTTTTTAATATTTTTCTGTTAATGTAATTAGAATGACTAAAGATTAGTATTTTACACTTGCTAACAAGATACCAATTTTCAGTTTCACAGGAAAACTTACATCCAGTATAGTCTGACTTCTGGAGCCTCAGCTGATGCTTAATAGCATTCTTTTCAGGTCCCTTTTGTTGGGACCTTTTGTTGTCCATGTTGCATCATGGACATCACACGATATATCTGCATAGGTACGTACATAGCTATGCATAACACTTCCAGGGACAGGACGTGGAGTTATAAGCTAGGTACGCCAGTGCCACAGACTGCAGTGCCACGGGGACCCTCAGATCAGCTGCCAGGCATCTTGGCAGGCGAGATGGACCCTGCCGAGATCCACGGTGCCGTGGTGCCACCACCAAAGCTAGCCAGCTTCACACAAGCGTAAGGCTGTCTGCATTACCTTTCAAACTAATTTCATTTTGATTTTTCTTAAAGCAGCTTTTGGCCCTGAAGACCACAACAATCTGTCATGTCTCTTACCAGCAGCAGTACAGAAACTGGAGTGCTAAAGATTCCCATTGATAAAATGGACAAAGATGTGAATGTGAAAAAAAAAAAAAAAAAAAACCTAATTAATTGCAGTGCTTTCTTTCTGTCCCAGATATTCGAAGTACTGTTTGAACTGCACATTGCTCTTTAACAGAACCCAGCTCCACTCCTTGCACAAACAAAACACATATGACTTTTCAATCCATTTACTTGTTTGCCGCAATGAAAATTTTGTATATTCTTTGCGTAAATGCTATCTTGTAAGTCAACAAAACAAAGTTTTTTTAAGTTCTGGAATATACCAAAAAGTTTGGAACCACAGATTCCAGGGGATCTATATGCACTTGATGTCCAACTCTATTACTTCTAATTTTTCTTGAAGAATTATTTTTTAAACTGATGGTTTTAATACTAGATCTCTAGTGTAAGCATATTTTTAAGGCTGAATGCTAATCCCTCAAGTGGGGTAAGATATTTTAACCACAATGGGTGATGCCAGAAAAACTAATGGGATTTAAGGTACATCAGATGCAAAGCCAGATAAAGTTAAAACAAGTTTTGACCCTTATTATTAAATATATGCCACATACATTTTTGCCTCAGTAGTACAGTTGTAGGTGCTGCAGAATTTGGCCTAAAAAACAGAAGTGAGCTTATGAAAGCCAAGATAAAAGACCGTTTTTCTCTGGGCAGCAGCTACTAAAACAGTTTAAGTCGACTTGTAGGGTTTTCACACAGGCCAACAAAGCCTCTCACCTTCCTCATTTGGTTCTTTGGAGAGTCATTAACAAAACTGTGGGTATGTTAACGCCGGGAGAGAAATGCTGAGGTGAGTCCGAGGTATCTCAAGCTTAATTTTAAGGGTTGCTCATGTAACTTCAAAAAATCTTGGTAGGACTTCTTGAAACATGACTTTTTCGCAAGGTGCAATATAGTTTCAGCCTGGTTTCACTTTAGATTTTACATTCACTTTAATCAGATATGAAAGCTAAGACTGAAAACAGAGGGTAGAAAAAGTGGTCAGGAACCTGAAATGGCAGAAGTCTGCAAGGCTCTGTTTAATACTGAGAGACAATAGCTTACATTATGCAAAATTATATTGCTTAAGTCAAAGATCGTTTTGCATTTTTAAGACCATAAAAATCTCAGTGTGAAACCACAAACTTCTGTCTTTTCTTTTTTTTCTTTCTTCTTTTTTTTTTTTTTTTGCTTTCTTGTAACTTAAAAAATATCCAAGTGATTTAAACCATATTCTGTAAAAACAAGTTTCTCTCGTGCCGAGACCTTCTGTGCCAAGTTTCAGCACACAGCAAATTTTTATAGGCTGAGATATTAACCTCTCAAAACAGGAGCATGTAATGGAAACACTGTTAATCCCTTGACTATTGGGGCGTAATGAGGTATTAACCTACTAGCTCTCAAAAGTGAAAGGGTTCAGTTTCTGACCTCAGTTATAGTGGTCCACGTTGAGAGGAACTCTTTTATTTTCAAGTACTTACACACTCTCAAAAAATTGTTTTATTTTCCAAAACCACTGTTCCTGGGAAAGAAACTCTACAAATATGAAAACTTAGATTTATGAGGTATAACATGTTCCTGAAGATAATTAAAAAGCTGTAGATAATTGTGATCATGTAGTGCAGTTTTACAGAATCATACACACTTCAAGATTATGTACTAGCTGTGTTTGTAAGTGGTAACTGTCTCATTAGCTTTGAGATATTTAATATTATAGACAAATTCCAACAACCATGGGAAAAAACTGAGTGTCTAATCTCTAGCATTTTTCTATGGCATTACTTTTTTTAATTAACTTCATCACTAGCAAAAATATTTGCCAGCCCATAACCTAATCATTACCCATTCAAATAAAAGGTTCCTAATTTTAAACTGTTTTCAGTCTAGACTCTGATCCCAGCATCAGAAGAACATTTAAATGTAACAGGTCTTAAATATCAATAACTTCTGGAAATAGTTCAATATGAAATATTATGTGATTTTAAACTTATTATGTGATTATTGACTCAGTGACACTAGACTGATGGGAGCACCATAGAATGTCTAATGTAAGAATAAAGGATAATTAATTTAATAAATGGAAATGCATTTAGCACATATAGACAATTGCTAACACACTCTAGGGTAAAAGTTGAAATACTTGCTATGTATGTCATGCATATGCCACACATTTAGCCCTGAACACAATAGAAGTATAGAATGACTTAGTATATTTTTACAGAGTATATAATACTCCAGTGAACATGCATAATATATAGGATATGTTATTATATACAACATCTACTGCGTGTGTATAATACACTTTTCAAACAAAAACGATTTCAGAGAGACAAGACGGATATTCTCTGTTTCAAACTTTGTTTAACATTCACACATGCATGAAAAGCTACAGTCTTTAAAAAAATACATTGAAACAAGCTATTTTCTACAAACAACATTGGGTTTGTGAATCAGACATTTCTGATTAAACAGTGTTCATTAAAATAAAACTCTGGCAAGTCACAACGCTAGCCCCAACATCCCTTCAGTCACATAGTACTGTAATACTTTATGAGGAATTTGGACACTGGATCTTTCATTATTTTTACCAAGAATAATGGCAGACAACCTCTGCAGTGAATTCCATGGCTAGGTATGTTTATACACGCATGCATCCTCAGTAACAGCTTAAACCCAAACATTTAAGCAAGTGAATAACCTATGTCTGTGTATGGAAAGATAAGTCTAAAACAAAAACAACTTTTGGACACTTGTAGCCTTGCCCTTATTGCCCTCCATGTCCCTCAGCACCACATCTACAGGCCACCCAGAGATGGACCCTCAACCACTTCCCTGGGCAGCATGTTCCAGTGCTTGTTAATGCTTTCAGCAAAGAATTTTTTCCTAATATCCAATCTAAGCCTCCCCTGGTGCAACTCGAGGCCATTTTCCCGTGTCCTATCGCTTGTTACTTGGGAGAAGAGACGGACACCTCCCTCGCTAACACCTCCTTTCGGGTACCTGTAGGGAGGGATCAGGTCTCCCCCTCAGCCTCGTTTTCTCCGGACTGAACAACCTCAGTTCCCTCAGCTGCTCCTCACAAGACTCCTGCTCTAGGCCCTTCACAGCTTTGTTGCTCTTCTCTGGACACAAGTTCAGTCCTACAAAGATGTCAGTTTTGCTAATCTTCTGCTGTAATTTCAATATAGGTATCTGTAAACTAAACAAGGGTATGGGGCTAGGTGAGAGCTCTGTGAATTATATTTTTGGATTTAGCTGTCCAAATTCAATTTTGTACCCCTAAATCCTGCAATGTCCAACTTCTGTGGCCCAAGAGCACGCCAGGGGATTTTGTCATCTAATGCTCCCAACAAGTCTCCAGACTCACACTCCCACTTTCCTTTGCATGGAAAAAGGGCTGCGGGATGAAGAATAGTACATGACACTATTTTACCCTGTAATGGAGACACAATATAATGGCAGAGTGGGAAAGTTCTCAGTGTGTCCACATTTTGAGTGCATATAAGCCTCAGGCTCAAACCCTGCAGACAGCCTTGAAGAAGGGTCACATCACACCAACTCGCAGCAGAAAAAAGTATGTTTCCCAGTATTTTTCTGTAGCAGCTGGCACATTTGGGGTACTACTGTAAAATAAATAAAAACCTTTCGTAAACCGAGGATGACACCCTGCTCCAAGCTCAAACTATTAGGCTATTAGGCATTTTTCATTGCTTTTGCCTCAGAGGCAGAAATAAAGAGTGACATATCCCACATGTCTAAAATTCCTTGGCCTTTCTCTCAGTCACATTAACATTATTAAAAACATGTAAACTTAGGGTTTTTTTGATGTTGTTGTTTTGTTGTTCGCATTGTTATTTTGTTTGTTTCCTTATTCTACTCCAACCCATTGTTTTCACTTATTACCCATGCCACAAACAATAACCAATGAAGCAGCAAAAACCCTGTGCAATTGTTTGGAGAGCAGCAGTAGTCCCGTCATGCTGCCAGTATTTTGGCCCAGCACACCAGCTCAGCTTGCAAGGTTACCAAAACCAGGGTGCAATAGCTCAGATCTGCCTCTCCCAGCTAGAAAGTCTGGGAGAACTCATAGTTCACAAAGGAGTGGGTGTGGATGAGGGTCATCTGCTCTGCAAGTCCCCTCTGGAGGGGAGCTCAGCGCTGAGCTGCAGGTAGCACACCGTGCTCTGCCAGGTCCCGGGTAGATGCATAGTACACAGCTTTTGCAAGCACATACTTTTGCAACTCTCTACAGCAAAGGTCAAGACATTCATTTTATTCTGGAAATTAACATTTAAAAAAAAAAAAAATGTTATTGTTCTTATTAACGTTGTTGCTACATTCAAATTTAAGCAGCAATAAAAAGACACAAGTTCCAAGTACTAGCTGCCTAAAGCATATCCCCAGAAGCATTGAAGAGTCTTTAAAACTGGGACTTGGGCAGCCAGCTTTCTCCCAGTAATTATTTTCCATCACCTTATTCTGGGGTAGAGTGCGTCAGTCCTTCCCAGAAGCACTACCATACAAATATATTTTGCCACAAGCAGACAAGGTCTTCACATTAAAATCTGAAACCCATTTCATGTAAGCATAAATGTATTTACTGTAAAGTTATTTGCAAGCTCTTGATTTTGTTCTAAACATTTCACAACCCTGAGAATGTTACTAATAAATTGCTCATATTCAAAACATGATGGACTTAAACAAGGAGAAAATTATTTAGAAAATTTTTACTCATCCAGAACAAACAATACACTCTTCTTTCAGAAGAGTTTAGAAGAAAGATGTAAGGCACACAATACATTTCAACATTTTAATTTAAAGATTACAAGAAACAAACAACTCTTCAACTTAAACAAAACATTTATTTTCTCTTGTTCTCTGAAATAAGAAGCATTCACAGTGATGATAAAAGAACCTGCAGAAAAAGATACATTGATTAGATTAGATAAGCATGAACAGCAACAGAGATCAAACTTGAAACCAGCACACATATCAGATATGGAGAGCTATTTTTATCATCTTTGATTTATACTCAGTGATGAGACTCAATTATGAGAAGCGGAAATATCAATTAAGTGGGAGAAAAGTTTTATTAATGGGAGAATAATGTTTTTTTTGCTGCTTGAGTTGTCCGCTTGTTTTTAGCTAGAGTAAGGCATCTTTTGAATTTCACAGAGCAGTCGGGATCTCTGGATGATTTTCCTCTGCCAGTCAGCTACAGGGTACGAGGCGCGAGGTGCCTTTTCTGCGAGGAGCACAGCAGTGCCCACTCGCAACCTCACCCCCGCTTGCCACCTGGCTTTGCCCTCCCAGGGGACCTGCAGCCAAGCCCTGGGGAGGTGCCCAGCTCGCCCCAGGGCGGCTCACCCAGCTGCCCTGCGCCCGCATGCGGGAACAGCCAGCTGGAAACCCCACCCAGAAGCGGAGCCATCAATATATTCTAGCTATAGTGAATGTCGCGTCGTAAAGCTTGGTTGGTTTTTTCCTCTTTTTTCTCAGTTTTACCTTTTAGGCAGTTTACACTTCCACTCTCAAAACAGATTTTATCCTAATAAAGGCTTTTATTACTATTGTTCACCTGTCATTACACGGCATTAGACAATTAAGTAGCATAGCCCAACTTTCAGAGTGAGGAACATTCCCATTTGCTTTCAAATGGGAATGGGAAGACAACATAAACAAAACATTTCATTAAAATATAGAGCTGCAGCTTTATTTATTAAAAAAAAAAAAAAAAAATAGGCATTGCCAAGACTGCCACCTACGCTTAAAAAACTTTGCTATGAAAACTCACTCGCATGAGCAAAAAGAAAAAAAAAAAAAAAACAACAAACCTCTATGGGCATGAAACAGTCTTCAGTCACAGTTTGATTGCCAGGCGATTGACAAAATAATTTGTACCCGTCGATTTTCATGAAGGAAATTTTTACAATGGATTTGCCAAGCAGATTTTTAATTTTAATCAGTAATGAAAAAATGACAACACGGATCACAACAAGACATCAGCCGTTAAATGGGCTTTCGCGATTGCTGTCAGGACGACTCCATTAGGCAGCCATACCTTTGTGGGCATCAATCATGCTCTTCAAACTCTTGTACATCTTCGAGATTTAATTAGACATTTAAGTTCTTTACTAGCAATTTGCAAAACTGTCACTTACTAAAAGTGCAAGACACCAAAAAATATTTTAAGTGAGACAGAGATTCTTCTGAGCCCTAAGAGACTGTTTATCTAATTCCTGGAAGCAGTTTTAAAGCCACCAGCACCCTTTACTGAGTCTGACCAACACCTTTGAAGGCTAATTGCTCCTGCAGACTGAAACCAAACAGAGAAGCGATTCAGACACAGCTGCAAGCTGCCTTAGCAGCAAAGCAAGTGCCAGGGAGGGGGAACTGGTCTGTGCCCGTGCACATTCGCTCAATGCTGCTTCCAGTCAGGTGCAGCATAAAACACTTACTCAACTTTCGGGGGGGAACTGCTGTGTCTGGTTTGGGACAAGCTAACAAACGTCTGAAATCGCCTCTTTCTGAACCGTGCACAAAATCAGCCCCTTGCTGTTACTCGCAACAGACGTGTGCAGCGGGCCACTGAGCCCCCGGGCCAGCGGGTCAGCAGCTCCTGAGCTCACGGAGGAAGATCCCATCCATCAAGTCATCCTCTTCCAAACATCAGTGCCTCTGGGAGGGTGTTGCATTGCTGGGACTGGCTTTTCTATTTTTTCAGAGATGCCAGGACATTCCTGAAACAAACAGGGAACTTTTTAGTGCTTTTTTAGTTTGTTTGGATAGAACTTTTGTCACCGTTTCACCAAAAAGGTCTTCACAGGTTTTGTAATGGAGGTTGGTGGAGAAGGAAAAGCACTGGCTGATAAAGTTTTAGGGTTTGTTAGATATCTCATTATTCTCCTCCAGATTCCCAAAAGCAAAAGCTGTAGTCTCCTTTAAATGAACTTGAGCATACTACATAGCATTACAGTGATAAATATAAAAGGTGGATTGTGAAAATGCTGTTACTCACCAGTGAAAAATTTGCCCTGGGCGAAGATGTACGGTAGAGAGTTATTTTCAGGCTAAAGTTTTTTTAATGGGATTTTTTTTTCTCCTCTTTGGCAGTGAAACAAGGGGGCAGGGATGCTCAGTTTTCCTGCAGATCTTCAGTACAACGAGTGAGTGCATCAAACTTCAGCCATTACCACATTAGAGCTACTTATTAGTCACTGGTCTGAACTGATACGGGAACATTTTTGTATTTTGCAATTATGCCCTCACAAAGATTACCTGTTCTCACCTGCATAAACTCCTCGTTGCTTTACCAAGGGAAACAGATGACTCTGTGTCTTATTATTCAGGCAAAATTAGCTCCTCGCATTCCCAAGCAACCACAGTCATTGTCATGGCAATTTTCATAACTCTCCTGGGTAAATATAGTCCCTGTTCACATCAGCGAGAGGCTGAGCTGTGGCAGGGTGACAAGGTGGAGGCCGTCACATATTTAGGAGCACTGGGCTGGCAGCTGGGGACAGCCAGGGCAGGGGCAGCCCCAGCGGAGCCGCACTCCGCCGCCGGTGTCCGCGTGCTGGGACTCTGGAGAGCCGTGCTGACCCCGGGCTTGGGCGAGCCCTCTGTGCCCCACGCTTCGTGGAGCACTCCTGCGCCTTCAGCCTCCCTGGCCCGGGGACACGGGCAGCGGCAGGGTGAGGGGCACCAGGAAAACCAGAGGAGATGTTTGGGCTCCAGGAGGAGCAGTCAGGGAGTTTCCCACCGCGCTCAGGGGGACGCATCACCCGCACCAGTCATCCTGGGCAGAGGAGCAGCAAAGGCAGAGACAAGGGGGAGGGGGAACAGGAGTCACGTCTCCCCCAGAAACCAAACTGAAACCAAGGCGCAAGGAGATCTGACTAATCAAGGGAAACCAAGAGGATGACACCTGCAGCAACTCTGCAGTTTTGTGGCCCCCACCAGTTCTTTAAGGTACTATTACTAAATCCCTTTGATTATTCATCAGTACCTCAGTACCTCTGGACTGGAGAGCCCAGGGGCGCAGCACGGACCTGCACTTACACCAGCACACGGCGGTTCGTGGTGCACCGTCAGCCAGACCTACCGCAGAAATAAACGGCAACATAGCAACAACACACTGCAGCACTCTTCATCTTCCATGAGCTTCCAAGCTAATTAACATCTACATCAGGGCTATGAGTCAGGTGTCTGATAATAGTATCAATATAAATGACTTTTCAAATGGGAACACTGAAGCTGACAAGAAACCTGATGCCAGAGAGCAAAGTTCAAGAGCTACACCCACAAGTTTGACTCCATCTCACTGCTGCTTTTATAAACTACTTTACCTTTAAAAGGTGCAGCCTTTGTAAAAAATATGGGCATGCGTGTGTATACATATAAAGTCTCTCTCTCTCCCTCTTTTCGTGTATACTTACACACGCATATCTATATTGTAAAATCCGGCATTCTTCATATTCAAACTCTGCTCACTTCAAAACCTAGTCCTGTTACAAAGGCCTTTTCCATGCCACGGCGTCAACAGCCACAGAGAGGAGCAGGGCTGGAGAGGAGCTGGCCTGCAGCCCCACCTGTGCTGGCAGGACCCGTGCACTGACGAAGAATTACTTCCCAGCAGCAGCACCAGGGTAATTAAACCACCCCAAGCCCTAATGCCTCCCAGTGCTGCTACTTTAGCAGCGTGCTTGCTCCTCTTTCCCAATGCACTGCAGGCTCCTGCATGGCATTCTCCTGTCCGTTAAAGTGTGAGGTGGCAAAGATCAATTAGGTCACCCGCTCCATCCGTCCCCCTGGCAATACCTTCTTCAACTTCCTTATTAAAGAGCTGTTTGGGAAAGGTTTCCACTGGCTCAGCGAGTGGTCCGCCTGAGTAAGGCTTAAACAAAGTCCATGGGATTTGGCCACGGAAGCGTGGTGACAAGAGGATGCAGACAGCAAAGCCCCTTGCCCTTTGTTGCGGGGGCAGCCGGGTGTAATGCAGAGGCCCCCGGAACACATCATCAATCAGCCCCTCCTCACCGGCCAAAGGCTTCGGGGGAGCGCTGCCTCCTGCCCCAGGCTGTCCCGCTGCTGGCCCCACCACCAGCTCTGCGACCCACAAAGGCAGTGGGCTGGGGTGGCCTCCCCACCCTCCCACACCGATCAAATGTCCAAGGGCTCTGCTTCCAGCTTGCAGAAATCACCAGGACTTTAGGCTGCTAGCATTTTTTAAAGCTGTTTTCGCTCTTCAGAGCCACAAGCTCTGTCTTACAATGCCCTATGAGTCAGATGTCTCTCTCAATGCCCCATTTGAATGTGTATATTCTCATCTGTTTAAATCCTGTCCCTCCAGCTTTGGACACCCCAACACTTCCCATCTCTGCATGCTCTACAGCAAGCTAGTTCAGCCAGCAATGAGGCGGACCTGAAGGAAGAAAAGGCAATAGCCTTTGACAATTTGCCCTTACAACTTCACTATGTCATACGTTATTGATCTAAGAATCTCACCGATTTCATAATTCAAAAATGTTTGTGGCTATCCTGAAGGAAAGAGTCTTAAAGTAATCTGGTGCCTAGGACAAGACCTTGGTTTAGAAATTTCTCTCCTGGATAGAAACTTCTAATTTATTGAAAAAGCAGCTTGATCTAGAAATAATCCATTTAAATAGAACTTGCCAATGCCGATAAACATATTGTCTGAGCTCTTTTTTTCAGAGTATCTGACACAAAACCTGTTGAAGATAATAGGGTTTTTTTCACTGCTTTGGATGGACACCATTCATGCATCTCTTAACTCCTTGAAACACTGAAGATATTAAGTGAATAAAATCAGATATTTATTCTGGTTTTACTCTAATTTTTCAATCTTCTAAAAATCAGGTTTGTACAGCAAAATTCTAGTCCCTTCTTGTGGATTCTGCCATTTACTTTACTAATGCAACTGAAATCTCACCCTTGGACTCCAGCAATCTTTATTAAATCTACATTAGCAGATGAGCTTTATACGTTGAGTGATGGGTGTAAACTAAATACTAAAAATATAAAAAGATCATATGTAGGCCAATGTTTAGCCTCAGCTAGATCAAGGAAAAGCTAAAGCAATTCAATAGACTTAAAATTTGCGGTTTTACATAGAGTGTCACTGGAGATTGTGGTTTGTAACTTCTATACATGAAGTGGATGAAGTGACTCTAGATACATTATTTTATCATCACATCTACAGACTAGCAGTTATAGTCATTTCAGTGAAAGTCACGATCACATGAATGTTAGCCCTGTGTAAACTGTTCCAAGGCAAACCTTGCTTCACATTGGTGATAAATCAAAGTTCAGAAGAGGTAAGCTGAAAATTTATATCGGATGTATTGACAGATTTGTTTTTGTTAGGGAATTCAGACTATGAGCGAATGAGCAATAGCCACCCAACAGAATCGTACATCTCTAGATTAAAGATACTTTTACACACAGTTAAAGCTCTCTGATTACTACCAGCTAATTTCTAATGAGGCTGGGTTGTAATTTACAGGTTTGCTTCAAGTCCAACTTCCTCCATCCTCAAAGCCAAGTCTTACATCAAATAAGCCTCAAAATTCCCACTTAATTTTGACTTCCACTTAACTACTTGACTATCTGCCACTGCTCCCTCCCATTCCCACAGCTATTATTTATACAAACACACAGACATGTTAGTGCTCCAGTGCCATTGGTAGCACAAGAATCTTTCACTGAAGAGGGCCTTCTTTTGATGTAGAATGGCTGCAACAGAATTCATCCTTTCCCACAGGCTCTCCTGAAGTTTCCATTCCTGTGAACCGAAAACCAGGAGAAAAAAAAAAAAAAAAAGTAAATGTGAGAGGTAAGTTTTAAGGAACTTGCGAAAAATCCATGGTTTTGTGTTCAGGAAAACCCAAATCATTAGGTTTCCTGAAGCCTCTGGCAGTACCCCATGGGCACAATATAGGGCCAGATCCTTGGGTGATATTAACCGTCGGGGCTATGCTGCTTACCTCAGCCTCATCCGGTCCATTATGTTGTCTATGCATTTTTTTCTTTTTTTTAATATGTAAGTAGCATTCATATCCAGGAGCATTCAGCATGTTTTCTTTTCTGTATTCTTTTTCGCTGGTTATCTGACTCACTACCAAAACAAATAAACTAAAATAACCCTACACACATGTCTATTGTATCACATCCACAAAGGATTCTGTTATTACATATGCAGAAGCGGAACTTCTGGAAAATAAAACACGAAACAGTTTGAGTCTCTAAGGCCAATTACAACTACTCTGATTTAAAAGGATTATAGAGAAGCAGGCTCTGTGCAATAATTTCCAGTCTAATTACAATTTACAAAGAATCTTCATTGTTGTCAAAAATATTTAATGTGCCTTGGCATTTAGCAAATAATCTAATTCGATTTTTTTTTTTGGTCACACAACATGATCGTACACAATTCTCCAAGCTGTTTACAGTGAGCAAAATTATCCTTGCAGCTAGATAGTTAGATCCTTCTGAATTGGTAATCAAACATGATTGTGACTGCACTGAATTTTTAGTGCTGTCACAAGTGTGTACTTACTAATCGCACAACAATGAGAATAGCTGCAAAACCCTAAGCTTTATGAATAAAATTCACCATGAGAGCAAGAAAGAGAGAGAGAGAGCGAATGACCAGTCTTTAGTCGGATTATTTGCTGTCTAATAGAGGTCAGAACCCCAATACAGTTTAACAATATAACAGGCATACACCTAAATGGATATGTCAGTTTTTACAGTATTAAATTATTTAGCAGTAATTACCCCAGCATGTGGATACTATAAATGTAGGTCTTATAAGTACGAGAAAATAGTCTGCTTTGTTCATTCAAATTGATGGTTTGGCGGCCAGCTATAAAAGTACCGACAGTTGCCAGCGTTCTATGTTGTGTGTGAGCAAGAAGTGGATAGACACCTTCCTTGGTGGAGGAAATTTTAAAATAAAGCTCAGGACTAATGATAAAGGAATGTAAGAAACAGGGAGTAGAGAGCTCTCTCTTGTCACAGAACTGGAAAAGTATAACTGAAGCACCTCGGTGGGGTTGAAGAGACACTCCTCTGTGCTGCCAGAGCATCCTAATTTTGGCTCCAGAAGAACCCATGCTGAGTCTCACAAGCCATTCTATATTGACTTTTCTGCTGAGATTTCCAGTACAGCTGAGAGCTATGAAGATGAGTTTTAGAGGTGATAGGTCTTAGTGGTTTGTAAAAAATAAACATACCATCTATTGATATGCACTGCTCAACCTTCATTCAGAGATCAACAGAAGAAAAGCTCCACTGACCAGGTGCCAGCAGCTGAGCCATCCACATTTCACAGAATAGGTATGACGCAAGGCAATATATTTGCAGCAAGGTTCTTTAGATTCTGCAGCAAACTCCAAAGTCTGCAGCAGTTTCCTTCAGTATCTTCATGCTGACATTGTAATTAATTAAATATAAATCTGAATTATACAGTTATTAAAGAGGCATCTGCCTTCCTTATTTTGACACTAGAGTCTCACCTTGAAGATTATGGGATGCAGTTTGTGGTTAACAAGATAAGCATTTTATGAGTCGTTTCCCTTCAAAAGACAAACAGTGAAATAATGTGAATTCAGCTGATTCAACAGGATTGTGTGTATTTAAGTAACAGTGATGGTATTTGAACATTCACCTTTACATTAGAGAGCTAACAGCATTTAGGAAGAATTTCAAAATTCACATTGCTCAGCAATTATTCTAGGTTGTCATCAGTCTCAGGAAAACAGCACTACATCATTTTATACTCAACAAAATGTTCACTAACATGAAGGAGTCTTGATATACTCTGTGATAAATTCCAGGTGTGTGAGCTAGGAACTGGATCTTTGAAAAATAGGAAAAAAAGTAGCTATGTTCTTTAGTCAAGTGAATGGCAACTCTCAGTAGGCAAATGGGTGAAATTAGATATTTCACAGCAGACTTGAAAATAAAGAACTGCGGTTCAGTAGTTCTGTCATATCAGAGAAACTGTTCTCTGACTCAGTATCATGATATTTGCATACATTACAAAACTTCTGCATACCAATTGTGTTGCAGATGCCAAATCATGCAGAAGAATCTCATAACCCACACAGATCCATTCGGTGGATGGGAATGGGGTACATGTTTATCCGTTTTTTTAAAAAATTATAAACATAAAATAGATAGCAGGCATTTTGTTGTTATGACAATTTGGCATCTTCTGAGCAAATGTATTTGCTTACTATATATACATCTTCAAGCTGTCAAGTAATTGGACAACCATTGCCCTCTCCTCGTATTACAAGTTTGATTAAAATGGCAGAGGCCAGATGCCCAGCTCACTCACAGATTCTTTAATTAGAGGGTCTTCTGAACCTCCGAACCACTTGAATGAAAAAAAAGAGCAATTAACACTTTTCCAGGGCTTCCTTCATCCATCTGTCACAGCACAGGTGAAAAAAAAAAAAAAAATTAAAAAAAAAAAAAAATGATAATGGATCCTTTCGCCAGAAAACACCGGACTCTGGGTGTGCTCCTCCAGCCAGTCCATCGAAAACATCCCTCCCTCCCCCTGCAGAAGATGAGAAGCCTCGAGGTTTTCGAATATGCTAACTGCGTAGTACATCATCTAGGGGAGAAAAATCGCGTGGAAGCGACACGGACGGGCACAACATGTCTTTCATCACCCCCGTTTCCATCAGGCAAGAAAGCCTCACAAAGCTTGGCTGGTTAGGTGCAAGGGCTTGACGTGTGAGGGCATCCACTTCCCACCCCCATGCTGCCCCCCCAGCCATCCGCCCTATCAAATGAGATCTGTTATCAGCCCTCGTTAGATCATAATGAAATAATTGCAGGACTCAGCTGAGGGTGACTGCGGTGTAGTGAGGTGAATTAATTTTCCCACCACAGCAGGGCATGTCAGATCTGGCCACGAGCAGGTCAAGCCATTATTTTTTGTGGGTGTGTGAAAGTGATTGACTGGATTTCTGCACTTTGGGAGGGTTTGTGGAAGAAAAACAAAGGTGCATCTCAGCCATGCTTTGTCTTTTAAATGGCAGGCACAAATGAAAGTAAAAGAGTTCATAAATTAACACAGAAAGAACCTTTTTATTCAGGTTAAAAAAGAAACCTCGTGCAACTTATGCAACTTCAGAAATTTCATCAGGCATCTCTAACATATGCATTTCAATTCACTCTAGGGAAGATGTTGACATTATTATTGTTTCTTTTTTTTTTTTACGGTTAAAATAAGTTTATGGCTAAAATGCTAGCAATATGCAACTTCTAATGATCAATATCACAGCTCCCACTCCCATAAATGGGACTGCTACATTGAAGATAAAACATTCAGTAGGTCTCAGAGAGGTATTTTGGATCCAAATACTTTGAAATATTGTACTAAAGGCCAAACAGCACATTATGTGTTCAGTAAAGCTAACCAAATGTCTATCATTTTTCCCCAGCTATTTGAGGGTAGGGACAATTGTGATTTTCAAAATTTCCTGTGTTCTTGTAGGTTATGAAAATTGCTGCTTTTGTGTGTAAACAGCATTTTATTTAAAAAGAACTACTTATTTTAATGAGAACTCACATAAAACTTAGAAAGGAAAGCTACCTTGCAATTCTGATTTTTCTCTTAAGAAGAAACTACCTGAAAGAAAAATAAAATTTCTACAAACATTTTCTCTGTACTTCCATATCAAAATTTTACATGCTGTTACCTCGCCTTTTACATTCACCAGCAATAAAGGAAAAATGTGGAACCCTACTATAATGCTATATTATCTGGCAAAAGACATTTTTGTCTTTTTTCTGAAGTAGGTACTACTAAGAGAAAGACCCATCTGAGTTGTATGGTTGTGTTGTACAATTTTTCTAATAATAGCATTGTAAAGAAATAGTCTTTGCTGAAGCTATCCTCAGAATCTGCTTCAGCTCACAGAATCCCTTGGCAATTTCCATTGTGGCCATGAAGAGGAAACACAATGTCTTGCCTCAAGAAATGGAAAATGCTCATTGAAAAAGTTCACCAGCTCCTGCAAACTGCTAGAGATTAGTGGAAGGATGAGTACTGGGAGACCAGTGGAATCTTATAGAGGAATTAAATTCGGTAATTGAACAGTATGATTTTAATGTAAAACACTCAAGTCTGAAGCGACTACTAAAAACCAGTATTACAAAGAAAGACACCTGCACTACAAACCTTCGGGTTTCCACTCATTTTCTTCTTGAATCTAGAACTAATGAGAAACAGGGTGTTAGCTACTTTCTGTATTCATTTCCCATCAGTGGATGGAGGGGAGAGGCACATTTGCAGAGGTGACTTTCCTAATATCTTTCTGTTTCTTTTTTCCCATAGCACTTAAAAAAAGGAAAGGAAACGAAGGAAGGGAACACTAATAAGACTTATCTTGTTAAAAATAAATGAGATCAGAAAAAAAATTGTGCAAACATCTATATAAACCCCAAGCTGTGTTTTCTTAATTACAAAGGAGGCAGAAACACCTCTAAAATACCCCTAGCAATTATTCACCTATCTTTCTTTTTAGCAACTTCCCAGGTCCAGTCACCTCAGAGGCCCAGTGCAACCTCCTGACAAGCTGAGTGAGAACAATGTGATTATTTAGCATCAAGAGAATACAAAACCTAATCCTACAGCACTTCAGAAAAAAAAAAAAAAAAAAAAAACACATAAAAAAAAATACATCACTCATGAGATACTAATACCAGCTTATATCAATATCCGGACTGCAGCATGAGGTGCCAACAGCTCTTCCTCAAAGAAAATCAAAGAGAAAAAGTGGACAGTGAGGGATGATCCTCTCAGATTTTCCAGGCCCAGTTTGTTTTACTTCAGCCTAAGGTGTTGGTTCATTTTTACTCCTGTTCAAACAACTTTTAAGGAGTACTCTTTCTCTGTGCTGTCTTTATTTTATAGTTGTTTTATGTATCTGTATCTATAATACATACACATTTCTGCTTATATATATATATATATATATATATATATATATATTACTCTCTTATGTGTCCTCACTAATAAGCCTGTCCATCTCTCGTTAACCCCTGGGCTGCCACTCCCAGTCCCTCAAACACGGGAACCTCTGCTGCTGCATCCACTCTGGGGACAGCAGAACATACCAGACATTGGCCCCAAGCACCAGTAGGGTTCCATGGAAGATTTTCTGGACAGCTGTGACAGTAAAGGGATAGGAAGAAAACGCAAAGAGGCACCATTTTCTTGAGTGGTGAGGAATGAATAATCCTCCAGCAGATGCTCACATCGAAGTATTTTCTTTGCTGGTATAACTCACAGCAACACAGAGCTGCTTGATGTTGCCTGGAAAGTCAATTTTTCCCCAGGCAGGCCATAACTGGGGAAGCAGAAAGCAGCCTTTTACCCATTCATTGTCCTTTTTCAAATACCTGTTTCAAACTATGCTCCTCTGCTGTTTTCTGCTGCTTCCCATCAATGTTGCCCATGAGATGGAAGCCTCCCCAACCTCCGCAATCCGCTGACAAAGCACAACACAAAAAAGCTGTTCTCCAGGGTACACACCTGTGTTTTATCACACCACCTTGTCTCTCTCCCTCCTACCTCCCACTGCCAGCCTCTTATGTCTCATACACAAAATTTCCTCGGCCTGAGTCTGTAAGACCCTCTGGGCAGAGACCTTGGTTTTTTGTATGTTTATAGCATGCTGATCCTTTCCCTAGAGTTCAGCCCTTCATTGCTCTTCCATCTCTTCAACAACACAGAGCTTTACTCCCTCTCTGACATAAAATCCTACTTTAAAAAAGCTTTCATACCATTGTGGGTCTTGAAGCTCCAGCAGCAGCAAGGCAACATGTTCTATAAAAGGCATGAACACTGGTAATATCATGTGTTAATTGGCAATATCTGCCTTCAGTAGGCTCTGCAATATGTGTTATATCACACTGACTAGTTACATACCCATGATAGTAGGTATTAACTATTTGCAGGATAAATGTGTGCTTCTTTAACGGAAGTATGTGAATTTAGTAGATTTGTTTAATTAGCCTTTATGGCTTGTCAAAAGCTGGGAAGTGCAGAGAGCATCCATCGAATGTGACATACTGTCAAAACCAGGCAAAGTAAATATTGTCTCCCCCACTGTACAGTTCCCTTAGAAACATCCCCTTGAGATAATCATCTTAGCAGTATCAAACTCTTCGCAACCCTGCCCTGATCCAGAACTCGCAAAAGGCAGTAGGAGCCTTCCCCAGATTTCACTGGTTTCCAACTGCATCACTGTTGCTTCTTTGGTCTTAGCAGTTAAGCAGGATTCAGTTCCCCCCAGGACCGCTCTAGGTGAGAAAACAGTGACACACTACAGCGATCGCCTCTAGGTCGTGTCTTTACTTTTCCCTTTTTTGACAAACCGGAGGCGTGTTTCCCTGAACACGGAGGGGGTTTCTGTACCCCGAACTCCCTGGCCAGCACCCAGGACCCGAGAGCCTGGGTCCCACTCCTGCTGTCCCAGCCTGGCTCACAACTGCTCCTCCTGGATTGCAGGTGCCTTTGCTGCCACCGGACACTCAGCAAGTGCAAACCCAGTATTCCACTCCCTGTGTGCCACCGAGGAGATCCCCCTGCCTACATGCTCAGCTTTGACCTGGCACGTGCTGTCTAAAATCCCTCCATTGCCTCTGCTATTTAAAGAGGCTCAGTTCTTCTTCTTCAGAGCCTGAAAAGGAGTGTTTGGCAAACCCACTGATTTTAATGAGATCTATTATTGTCTTTGGATCAAAGGCTCACTTGATGGCAGCTATTAGCACCTTTCACCATAACAGTATTTTAAAGGTGACCACAGGCATCTTCTGTTTACTCCTCAACAGTACCCCGTCTTTCTTCCACCCAGATTGAAGAGGTCTGTGGGCACATACCTGACCAAGAATGAACCTGGTGTGTGTCTTCACTGTCAACAAAGGTGTAGGAGGGGGGAAAAGGGAATCTCAGTATTATAATCCACACTATTTCCTTGCAAATTCAGGTGGAATAAAAGCTTTAGTTTTCATCCTTTTGTAGGCACGGCTGTAATCTCTTCACTTACACAGCCAGCTTTACCTAACTGGCATCCAATATAAACTAGAGCATCCAGTTCACCACTACAGTATAGGAGTATATCTAGCACTCATTTTTTACCATGCCTAAACCGCTATTATTGGGGGGAGTTACTGGTTTTATTAGGCTGGCCTGTTCCACTTGAGGGAAGTCAACTCCATCCTTTCTTCTCTCCTTCCCCATACTCTCCTGCAAAGTTGTTTTAACACTGTGGGTGAAAATAAAACAAAACTTTCTTCTAACAGCTGAAGATATAAATTAGGATATTTCCGAGAGAAAAGGCAGTTTGGAAACCTACTCATTGTAATAAACAGCCAGATTTTACCTTGCACAGGACTGAGCTGATAATCAGTTGATAATATCTGAGAGTAGTATCTAATTTATAATACTGGTATCACAGATTAGATTTTCCAGGCTGTCCGGTTGATGCACAGGAGAATGCCAGGTCTCTGGCATGTCGTTTTTCAGAATGGGCTCTTGATAAGCAATGCTGTATGTTAAAAGCCATTAAACATGCTAACGTCTTCTATCTTCCAAATATCTACCCAGCCAGGTGCAGAGGCACATGTCTGAACCTAACGTTCTTTGTAAGGTATTAACATTGCATATAAGTGCTATTTATTATAGGGCTACAAAAGATGAAATAAGGAAAATGAAACACTTGCACTGTCTCCAAGAGCAATGGTTTCATTCTGTCTGTTTGCATGACCTATAAAGAGATTTCACGTAACTATTCTTGTCAATCATGTTCAAATAGCTCAGCCCTGCCCTTTCTGTGTCGCTCTGCCTTGTCTCCATTGTGCTCACAATCATTACTGTCACTCTTGCAACTATTAAAGCAAAACATTCAACCACAAATTGTTAATTTCTGCAGTTATACATATACTCTCTCTTTTTTGTTTCATGGAACTACCGTGTATGTAGTTTGTTTTTTTATAATGGTTTCCAATTAAATAACACTAATTCAGTCTTAAGATCTCATTTTTTACTTGACTTCAAAGGCGACAAAGCAACTTATACACCAAATTAATTATGTCTATTATCACTTAAAGAAATCCACTTAATTCTGTCAAGCCTGGCAAATGATATAAAAATGTTGGTTTGATAATATTAACATCAACAACTTAAACTGTATTTAAACTGGGGAGGAAGAAAATAGAAATAATTAATTGCTCATCACAAATCTGCCCAATATGGAATGCCATGTGGTTCTGCTTTTCTAATAAATTAGTTTGCTTTCTCTGCACTATTCTTTATGAGGTATAGAAGTAGTTAAAGGAGCATATTGAAAAATGAACAATCAGGCTAACGAGGAAAGTGATTAAAAGTTATTAAAACCAGAGTCAAAATACTGAGGAAGACGTAGAAGTTTTGAAATGTTGTCCCTTGTGAGCAGGACCAGAAAGCTTTCACCTTTTCCCTTCCATTCTTCTGTTTGTATTCCTCTCATATCCGATGTGAGGCAATGTTATGATGAAAAATAAAACAAGACAGTAACAAAGGAGAGGAACTGGGACAATCACACTGATTTATGTGCTAAAACCCATGAAGGGAGGGACGAAACTCAGGCGACCTCAGACCTCCGATGTTAGGGACACTTGCGCTCTGACGAGCTCACTGGGGCTCTGTGTGGGAAGCCGGTATGCCTGAGCAGACCCCCGGCTCCTTGCGTCGCAGCAGGCCCAAGCGGGGCGCGGGGGGCAGCTTTAGCAGCCAGCACCCCTCCTCACCCCGCTCCACCCGGAGTGCCGGGCAGCCGGCGGGTGCCGGGGACGCTGGCACGGGTGGGTGTCGCGGCCGTCTAAACAGACAGAGCAGAAATGAGTTTCACCACCGGAGATCAGCCAGCAAATTAAACTCCGCGCCCCTGATGGGAAAGCACAGGGATGGGAAGCGCCTAACTCTTCTCCACGCTCCCGAGAGCCATCCCTGCCCGCGGTGCCTCTGCCACACCAGCTCCCTCGGCCCCGCGGAACCCGGCGAGGGGGGACGCCTCATTTTCTGGCTGGGCAGAAGCCAGGAGGAGACAATGACCGACCCGAGCGGTCCCTGGTGTAGGGACGAAACCTTAGTGAAAGCCGCGTTCTGCAAAAGCCTCCCACAGAACAGAGAGCCAGATCCACCACAAGCGAAGGTCATTACTCCGTTTACCCAAAGGCAGCAGCAATATTGACTTATACAAAGTGACGGTCCGAAGTCCCACGTCTATTCCCACAGCACAGATTCATTTAGGTATTCAGACTGCCCCCAAAAATAAGCACTTCATGGTAAGTGTTTGCAGAGTGAGGCACTAGTCACCTATTTTCTAACACCAGAAAATTTCCCTCTCAGTTTGCCAGTCCATGTTCTCACACATTTTTCTCACTTTATCTTCTCAGGCCATGTTAGCCAGGTGCATACCACAATCAGAGCTGGCTTCCAAGGGGATCTTTCTGAGGGAAACTTTGCAGTTATGAAAGAACCAAAAACACATCAGAGAGAAGAGCGGAGTTTTCAAAGCTGGGTATGGAAAGGGAAATTTGGGCTGGGAAAGCTACTGTAAATGATTGCAGTGTTTTGGTTAGAAGTCCTGAGACCCAATTGTGCAGGGGAGCCCAAGCACAGACACCTCCAGCTCAGATATGGTCCGACAAGCAGAACGGGGCACCAGAGCAGGGTGCCCAGGAGCCCCAAAACGTGGTGCCGCAGAGGCACGCCTGGCTCTGGGAGCTGCAAGGGCGCTGTGCACCTGCAGGAGGGTCACACCAGCAGCAGGATGAAGCCCAGGACCACCCCAGCCCAGGCAGCCCACGGGGTGGACAGCAGAGAGGGATCAGTAAGGAGCCAGGCTGGCTTTGATGGAAATCTGCTTCGCTGTGCAGTTTTGAAATCATTTGGAAGGTGTGTCAAAACAGACCTGTTCTTTTGAAATATCTCAGTGCCAGCAAACAAGCGTGTTTTTAACAGAAGAAATGTTTCAGCACGAAAGTTTTGACCAGATTCACAGAGGAGCACAGTCTGCTAAAGATCCTCCTCAGCAGTCAGTCTATAGAGCCAGAAGAATAAAAGCCCAGTTTATTAATTCATGCTGTCACAGCTCAGACCTTGCACCTTTAAAGGTCTACCTCCAGTACTCAGCCAATACGGCAACCTGTAACACGACCTCTGCTGATCACTGAAATCTATGTATAAGCCTGATCCAGAGTTCAGAGAAGATGGCAGGAGGTTTTCCATCAGCCTCAGCATGCACAAAGACCTTAATGAAGAGCGTGGATGTTCCCAGACAGTTTTCACACATTCATGACTGTTTTTCCACCCACTGAAAGGACTGATTTTATCTTGTATTGCTTGAGTCCAACCATGAGATGTACTTATTGGAAAATCTCAATGCATGAAAGAGGAACATCTGCTCAACAGGGATGCAGGATTCTGCCCTAACTCAATCTCTTCACTCCACTCCAGCATTGAAAAAGGGATATCTTGCCTCCATTGCTTGCCAGTACTGAATTCCCAAAGCAAAGGAATATTTTCTACTAGCATAAAACTCCCCTGAGGCATTTCCTAATGCTAAACTCACCTCCTTCCCTGCAAGGCAGAGAAGGAAGGAGACATGTCTGGGAGGGTGTTTGAGGATATAATCTCCATTTTGTCATCAAAACCTCAGTGGCAAAGATTCCCTTAGCAGCTGTTTCAAATCAAAGCAACAAAGCAGCATCTAACTCACATGGGGAAAGGACGGATGGGAAATTTGAGAGCCAGTCTTCTACCAAGCAGATACTGGAGTAGAAAAGAAATTGGCCTTCTGCATCCAGTGTCCTTCTAGAAGCCTCTACCCTCAGGAAAAACAGCAAAACTGAACAAAAATCACCTATAGCATAGAGCAATAGACATGGATAATTTAATAACCACCTGGAGGATGAGAGATTTAAGCTCTTGGACCAGCAGTGAAAGCAAGCTGCAAAGTCAAGCCTTTCTCCTTGGCAAATGCCCAACAAGCAGCTATTTCTGATTTGCACACGCAAAGTATGTTTATATCTTTCATGCAAATTCCTATGCAAAAGAGGGGCTGCGCAGCAAAAATTACCCCTTGCTGCTTTCCCCCGTTGTCCCTGCTGGGGACCGCAGAGCGTGCTTGAGAGATCTTGTCCAGCCCCACTGGGAGGCTTTGACGAGAGCCCTTTTCTAGCACATGGTCCTAAGTGGTATCAAAAATAGTAATTCAGCCATCTCTAAGCAAACAAAAACAGAGTCTGTAAGAGACAAGAGGCTGCCAAATCTGAAGTGATGCATGTAACGTTTTCATTTCAGGAAGAAGGGATGTTTTCTCTTTCATCTGTTTTCTGTTTGTTCATTTGGTTTCATTCATTTACAAGAGTCTCCTTTTAACCAAAGGGGAAAAAGTTGATGTTTATTTACATCCTCGCTGCATAATAAGGCCCTGGCCCTTACACACATATGTGTAGTCCCGCTTAAATCAATGGGATTACTCGCCTGAGGAAAGTTAAATAAGTACCAAAGTCCTTGAAGTCGCAGGGCATAAAACAGCTACCTATTGACATAAAAAAGCTACTTATTGCAGTAACACAAATAATGAGATTTGGCAGTTGTCCCCCTTTTTACTTGTTTTAATCCACAAAGTTGCGGTCTGTTCTGCTGCTAAACCAAGACAATGCTATCACCAGAGTTAAGGAGGCAGCATCCAGTCTGATTTTCACGCTGCCCTACATGCAGCCCTGTGTTATAATCATCATAATAATATTAAATAAAAGATAAGGACTGCTGTCAAAATGTTAATCATCAAAAGCCAAAAATCACATAGTGAATCTGTCAGTCGTCTGGACTGGACGGGGTCATGAAAATGAAAGGGAAAGAATGCGCAGTCCGCAGACGATGCTTACATGCTAATAAAAACCAGCCAGGCAAAAACATATATGCACAAGACTGAGCAATTTGTCACCCTGGGCTATCATGGCTGTTCCCCTGCCTATTGTAACAATGCCAGCATTCAAAATAGTCAGAAAGGAGCTTACAGGAGCTGAATGCCAGCACATGTGTTTTTCCAGCTGGAGCCGAGTCCTGGACCAGCTTCTGAATTCTAGTTTAAGTTTCTTACTCTCTCCCTCAAACAGGAAAAACACATAATGCAAAGACTGAAAGCCCTAAAATAAAAATGTTGAAGAGAAACTAATGCTGGAAAGAGTCCCAAAAACATAGCTGTGAATTTGGAAGTGTTAACCATCCCTCTGCTGCGCACATACCTTCCTCTCCATAGAGCTTTGCCGAGACTCGCCTTTGCGTGGCACGGGAGCCCCGGGACCACAGACCCCCCCAGCACCCTCCCTGCCTTGCACCCACAGCCCCCCATGACCCCGGCCCCACCAGGGCTCTCGGGCTGGGAAGGGATTTCTAAATTTGCCTCAGGCTGGCATTGAGTACTGTACCTCGGAAAACTTTCAAATGCTTCAATCCTTTCACTGTTTTGGTCTTGCAGTATTAACAGAGCTTCTCTCTCAGCCTCTCGTCTTCTTCAGCAGGAATAGTTAAATGCTGTGCAAGTGCCTGTCTAAAAAAAAAAAAAAAAAAGATAGTTTGCAACCCTCTCCAAAGTTTACAGTCATCTACTCCAGGCATAATCATTGAAAACTCTGCGGCACTTCACATTTGGTTAAAACCACTTCAGTTTAGAAGTGATTAGAGGTTGAAGATTTGCAGTTTAAAATTTAAATTAAACTGTTTAAAATTATTGGAACACTTCACACATTTAAAGCAAATAATTTTTTTTTTAATATTTATTTATCTTTCCTTTCCAGTAGCTCTGGATTTTCAGTAGCAAACTACAGAGCATATGTGGATACTAAAGTATCAGGAGGGACCAGAAGTCAGATTCAGGTTTTCAAATCCTAGTAGCTTATAAAAGAGAAAGTTGTGAAAAAGACTGTGTTTCCACAACGGCAAGGACAGCAAAAATATCTGTAGATACATGAAGAGAGAAGCATGGGAATGGATAATAATAGTGTGTGGTGTAAGGCTTGTGCTAAAATATTACTTCAGATCATTTGCAGCCAAATTCCTTTATTTATAAAAAGCCTTTACCAGAGGCAAATAAGCACACTATGCTCTTTATAACTTCATTTTAACTGAGATTTCATATTTTAGTTAGACAATTAACAGGACAGTAACAATAAATCCTTCTCTCCAAATGAATGTATGTCTTTTTCTTCCCCTCCCAAAGACACAGAAAACATCCCCAAACTTATCACTCCTACAAATTTGTGTGGCACAGCATATTATCTGTGTTTGACCTGTAAACTAAACTGCTGTTTCACAGAAATTAATCTCGAGTTCCTACCAGAAGCACTAGTGTTTGTGCCGACCTGCAGCTCGCAATTCAGAATAAGAATGAATTGCACAGTGCACACACGTACATAAACCAGAGCCAAGCCATCACACAGAGCACAGCCTTATGCTTCCAGCCCAAAAGGTCTGACAAAACAAGCCAAAAAATAAAATAGTTCCTAGTTTACCTCACTACTCAAACCAGGCAGCCCCCACTCCCAGATGAACTGGGAGGGAGGAGAGGAGAGCAGCTTCTCAGACGGTTCAAAAACGTCCCCCCCGTTCTAGATTTCCATCCTGTGGGGCAGGGCGGGGCAGGGCGGGGCGGGGCAGGGCGGGGCCAGGCAGGGCAGGGCGGGGCCGGGCAGGGCAGGGCAGGGCGGGGCAGGGTGGGGCGGGGCAGGGCGGGGCCAGGCAGGGCAGGGCAGGACCAGCCCCACTTCCCAGCAGTGCTGGGGTGATGGCATCTTCCTTCAGGGAAGGAGGTGGAAGGCAGGATGGCCCTCACATGTCATTCTTTACATAGCCTTAAAAATACTTTGATATCTATTTATCATCAGCTTTCATCAGTGCTCCTCCAGCTTCAAAGATCACTGAAGGGCCTTTATAGTCAGCAAAGGGTCACTTACAGTTAGTTTTGTGCTTGAACATCCTTAATACTGCCACAGAAGAAGTAAAGAAACATAAAAGTAAGTGAAAATCAAACCCAAGGCACACAGCATCGCATTAAACAAAGCCATCTAAAGCAGTTTTCATCCCTCTCTTACATATCCTTCATATTATCATTAACTAACAAAACACATTTCCTTATTAGGTTCATTGAGAGCTATATGTATGCATGAGAGATTAGATATACAGGCTGTATTAGATCCCCGTTCTAATTCTTCATGGATGGGAATCCGAATCCAAAACAAATAAACAAAAAAAAAAAAAAAAAAGGGGGAGGGGAGGGGAGACAGAGGCAGAAAAAAAGAGAAAAAAAAGTTGTTTTTTTTTTCAAGTACCCACAAGTAAGACTCAACACTTGTGCATTTGGTATTCAAATCTTTTATGATCTTTATATTAAAACTTCGTACTTGTCACATGCCTTTTTAAGCAGTACTAGTCTTTGACACACACACTGAAGTCTACCCAGTGTGTTAAAGTTACTGAACTGTCGTGAGCTTCCTGACAACAGTGCTGATAATGCCAGTTTTGATTCCACTGACATTAATCTTGGTAGGGCTGAGATGCTGTTAATACTCACTCCCTAAGCGAGGTAACCCCTTCAAAGGCTGACACACACCACCTCGCCTTGTTCATCAAATATATAATCTTACTAAATGCTGTAATCTTAAATCCCAACCTAGAGTAACTAGCAGTGCTTACATTATCATTTTTCTTTAAAGTTCATCTAAATGAAAAAAAAATTATCTATTAAAGAATTGCAGATTTCAAAAACTACTGAATCAGAACTTAGGACCAACACCTTCTCCATATAGTGTGTCAAAGTGCCTATTAAGTTTAACATTAACACGGTCTAAGATTATTCCTGCTTTTCTGCTGGTCGACCCACGTTTACATGCACACTACATGCATGAATCTTTCAGAAGGACCCACTGAAATTTTAAAGAGCTCTTTTTTTTCCCATTTGACAACTTTACATCTTCAAATTAAAAAGGGGGAATGTGGTTATAGTATATGATGTAGAAGGAATTATAAAAATGGCCCTTCATTGCCACTGCAACTCAGTGACAGCTCATTTTCTTGTGCCAATAGGAAGAATGAGATTAGAAGTGACTCTAATTCTTACCCAGACTTCAGGCCGGTGAAACTCAAGTTAAAGAAATAAGGCTCTCAGTCTCTGGAGGGCAAGGGTACCAGTCACTTATTTCTTATGAACACTTGCTGACATGTGCACTAAGCATAATAATAATAATTTTATTTATAAAGTGCTCCCCCACTGAAGTGCTTGGGGCATTGTACAATATCATAAAAGCAATTTAAAATACATTTTAAAACATGGGAAATAATGGACCACCCTCTAATAATAATAATTTTTATTTAGAAAATTATGACAAGAACAGTGGCCTAATGTTAGTCACTCCCATCAGCTACAGCAGAGGAAAAAGAAAAGAGAACAGAGAAGGAAAAAAGAGAAGAGGAGAAGCAAAGAGAGGAAAAAGAAGGACAAACAGGAAGAGAAACAAAAGAAGAAGAAAGGGGGGCAGGAGGTGGGAGAAAAAGGAAAAAAAAAAAGAAAAATAAGAAAAATAAAAAATAAAAAGTAAAAAAGAAAAAAGATAAATGAAAAAAGACAAAAAAGAAAAAGAAAGAAAAAGAAAAAAGAAAAAGAAAAAGAAAAAAAGAAAAAGAAAAGGAAAAAGAAAAAGGAAAAGAAAAAAAGAAAAAAGAAAAAGAAAAGGAAAAAGGAAAAGAAAAGAGAAAGAAAAAAAAAAGAAAAAGAAAAAGAAAAAGAAAAAGAAGAAAAAGAAAAAGAAAAAGAAAAAGAAAAGGAAAAGGAAAAAGAAAAAGAAAAAGAAAAAGAAAAAGAAAAAGAAAAAGAAAAAGAAAAAGAAAAAGAAAAAGAAAAAGAAAAAGAGAAAAAGAAAAAGAAAAAGAAAAAGAAAAAGAAAAAGAAAAAGAAAAAGAAAAAGAAAAAGAAAAAGAAAAAGAAAAAGAAAAAAAAAGAAAAAGAAAAAGAAAAAGAAAAAAGAAAAAGAAAAAGAAAAAGAAAAAGAAAAAGAAAAAGAAAAAGAAAAAGAAAAAGAAAAAGAAAAAGAAAAAGAAAAAGAAAAAGAAAAAAGGAAAAGGAAAAAAGGAAAAGGAAAAGGAAAAGAAAAAAAAAAAAAGGAAAAAGAAAAAGAAAAAACAATCAAATAAAACAAAGAGACTAATATCTTCTGGATTTGATTTACAAGTTTTAAAGCTCCTAAAGCATCTGGTTTTAAAAAATCACACATTCAGAGTAGGGCTGTTTTCCTATGTGTAATGAAAATCATAAGGGAATAATATGACTAACAAATTGCAGGCAGGTAGTTAATTCTCAGCTCCTGTTAGCTGGCACTGATGCTTCAATTTTCCAGACTAGCTTGAATTACCTAATTTCCTAGCTTTCGATGTTAACGCAGGAGCAGTTGGGTATTTTTTTTTCCTTTCATATATTTTATGTGTGTAAAATTTTTAATTAATGTTTATTTAGGGATAAAAAGAAGAGGTTTTGCATCACAGGAATAGCCAGATTTCTCGCGCATGCTAATCTACCGGTGTCAGTAAAGTTGCCCTGGGGATGCATTTGGCTCCAGTGTCACACTAGCACATGGAATTCCAATAACGGGCGTCTCCCAGGGAGGAAGAGGTGGGAAGCAGAGGGGGACCCGGGCGTTCCGGGCGGGATGCTGGAAGGTGCTCTGACAGCGCCCGGCACGGGGAGCCGAGAGGGCAGCAACCCCCGTGCACCTGTAGCACCGGCCCGAGCGAGACCCCCGCCAGGCCCCGCGCTGCAGCACTGCTCGCAAGCCAGGGCCCTGCACCAGCGGGGCAAAACCGGAGTTTTGCTCTTTTCCAGGAGGCCACGCGTGAAGGGTCCCACCGTGATTATTATCACACGTCCAGACTGAGTCTGCAAAGCAGCTTTAGAACTGCCGAAAATTTTGGCTAAGCAGGACTGGGAAGGTCAGATAGAAAGACTCCCTTGGTAGGCACACTCAGAGAGCACAGATCAGATTCCTAATTAGGGCTCTACTAATTATTTTGAAAGCACGGATACGCTTAACAAGAAACTTCTGCTGAGTGTCCCTGTACACTCCACATTTCCTATGCCATCAGTGGTTCTGCACCCACACTTAGAGGTTAAGATTTTCAAGGAAGACTCAGAATAGATTCATTTTAATAGAAGCTGCTGGATAACTCTCCAAATTTGCTTTGAAAATTTCAACAACAGTGTCAAGGAACACATCTGGTCAGTCTGTACACTCCTAAGAGAAAGGATTATAGCTTTCCTTATATTTTGGACGACCCCGAGCAACTCTTCACACTTAGCAAATACAAACACATTCAGGTAGGATTGACTGCTCTCACATTCCCAACTGTGCATACGCACCCAACAGGCAGACAGTTCTGCTCAGGAATAGAGCTGAAATTATTATAACCAACTCACCACTTGATTTTTTTAAGCCTTTTTCTGTGCCGGTTGCACCTTTTCACTGAGTAGATTTACTTTGGTCTTTAAATTGTATTTTTCCTCATTGAATTTCCTCGTTGCATGCTCCTTTGCATGTTTCATTGCTCAGCATTATCATTCATTAATGTTTCAGCTGCTTTCTTTTGTCTGCTGCCCTTCTCTTGTTAACATCAAGTTTCTTTGCTAGTCAAATAAGTTATCCCACTCTTTTTATAGTGCCTTGGTTTCAGCTGTTAAAAAAAAAAAAAAAATAAAAGCAGGAGGATACAAAATCTTCAAATGGCTTATTAGAATTCTGTATGACTGGCAAGTGTCATTTTAAAAAGAGATACTGCACCTTTAATAAATTTAATCCACGTCTGATTACAGAGGAAGAAAGCTCTTTTTTAATCTTACAGGGCTGGAATATTGCAATAACTGTTCCATCTGATTTTAAAAATAAGATTTGCTAAAGGTCAACGTATCTCCTGGCCACATATGCAGCAACATTGAAATTTCCTTGGCCAGGGAATAAAAAGATTCTATCATTAAAAATAAAAGCGCAAGGACATCTTGCAAGCCCATAGGGTTTTTAGAAAGAGAAGGAGACATTTCGTTATCAACTAGCAATCATAAGATTTTTAAGCAATATCTCTAATCTGCTTCTCTTCCCCCCACCCCCGCTCCCCACAACCCCCCTTTCCTTTTCACATCAAGGTCTTTTTATCTTCCAATTTTGCATCTAAAGATGAGGTGAATGCCATTAGCTCAATTCAACCTCAAGTGTAGTCAGATGTGCCTGTGATTTCTGAAAAGCACTGTCTAAGGTCACATTAAAATGTATAAGAGCTTTTCTATTCCTGAGAAGGGGGCTTATTATCCATCCGTGGTGTAAGGGAGTAATGTCAGTGGCCACAGACTAGGGTGAAAACAAAAGAGATACCAGGGTTTCAGCTTTTGTCAGGGAACCCCTCTGCCTCCCTTCTAGGGCTGTCTGCAGCCCTACAGATAGCGCCAGACTGTAAACTTGGGCAGCTCTGGGGGAGAGAAAAACAAGTTCAACAGGCTCAGACTCTCCTTCCCTGAACCCTCCTCTCCAAACAGGTAATTCTCTCCTCAAAACTAAAGCCCAAGAGCACCCCCTCCGCACCCGCCGAGGGGCTTTGCTCCGCGCGTTTCCCCGCTGGGAACGCCACCGCAGCCCCCAGCCCGCCCTGCACCGCGGCCCCTGCTCCGCTTTGGGCACACCAGTGTGCTCAGGACGACACCTGGGAAACGCTTCTTGGGCTTACAGTCAGGACAAGACCAGAGCTGCCAAATTTGGCAGCAACTCGGAGTCTCTCTTTTTTTTTTTTTTTTTTTTTTTTTTTTTTTTACTTTAATTTAAAAAGGGCTGTCAAGAAAATTTAATGAGTGTTTACCTGGGCATGATGTCCGGATTTGCCTGCAATTGAATTAAGGAGTTGTCACTCAGGGATAATGCAAGTCATCAGTAAAAAACATAACAGTATCAACAGTTTCTGTTTTCCTTCTTTTTAAGAAAGAAATTACGGACAAGAGGAAAATTCAGTCACAGGAGCTTTTAAAAAACAGATATTCGTGCCCTGTTTTAAAACATGTTTCAGATGTAATTGTGTATTTTAGACTCGATTCCTGTCTCAGACCTTTGTGTGTGATGTTATAGCTCTAAGTACCATGTAGATATCCCTTCAGGGCCATGTGCATGGCTGACTTACAGCAGTCTGATGTCTTTAAGAGACTGCAGGCATGCTCTTTCTACTGTACAACTCTGCACTGAACTCCCATGACCTGGTACAGAAGATACACTCTCTTGGTGATCTACTGCTGAAGCTGCAGGTAGGCCTTTTCTGGAAAAACAAGGGGTTATTTCCACAACTTCAACAGTCATTTGCCCTAAGGAATGGGCAAACTAAAAGCATGAGGCAGGGTTTTTTTCTTCTCTTTTTTTTTTTTTTTTTTTTTTTTTTCAAACAGCAGGTCTGATTCATCTCCTTTCCGAAGCACATTAAACACAATCTAATTTATAAAGGGTGGGCCAAATGTATTCAGGGCATAATACTTCTGAATGTTACACCAGGAGTTAATCTGACCCATAATTTTCCAGCTTGGTAAATTTTCCCATCTTGCAACAGTGATGCCAGTTAAGTGACTCACTGTGATGAGATAATGTAGTGACTTAATTACCATTGTGAACAATGAAGTTACCGTGCAGTTTGTGTATCTTAAAATGGCACACAAGCCAGTAAAGGTAATTCCTGGCTTTAGCGTGTACCAATGAGCTTATTAGAAGGAACAATAGATTGATATTTCTCTTCCTTTGTGAGAGGGTTGATAGATTTTGCAATATTTTTTCACGGTACTACACATTTTCAAACCTTGCCTCTGAACTCATTAGGTTTTTCCCATGCAAGCGACTGCCTGTGAAAAGGGAGCAAAGGCATGTTTGCAAACGCCAGGCAGCAACACAGATCTGTAATGCAGTCTGCACAATCACTGTGGCATGCAAAGACAATTGCTCGTGCAAAGGAAGCTTTGACGTCTCCGAGATGTTTTTTGCCTGGTAGGCAGCGTGAGTTTGAGTAGAAATCAGTGTTTCTATGTGCCACCGGTGCAGCTGACACGTACAGGTGATCCCAGTGTAGGCTGCATCTATCTGTTCCAAGTATGAATAGTAGCAGATACTCAGCATCCCAGGCTTCTCGCCCAGGCAAGGGAAAAACCCTCCTCAGGTTGTCCTGCTCAAGATGATATCCAAAGGCAGGAGAGCTCTAAGCACAGCAGAGACAAACCAAGCTCTTCCAATTCTTGTGGAAAGATAAGAACGTGTTGCCGTTGCCCCTTCTTGAGGAAAAAACTGCCATCAGTTGGACAGCACCCATTCCTGGTCTCATATGGCAATAGATATAAGATATTAAGCTCTTGGTTACATCGCCGTATTTTCCCTGTTTCTCACTTGATTATGTCAGTGCTGTCACTTTCCACCAGCCTGCATGGGCAGCAGATGGCCCGGCTCTTCAGCCCTTTTCCTGGCCTCACGACGTCTAGAGGCCACCACTTGACCTCGGTGCAAAGCACACCTGGCGCTTCCCACAGGGCTGAAAACACTTCTCCTGCAGACTCCAGCCAGCCTGGGATCAGAAGGATGAGTTAAATACATAACTTCAAATATAGTCAAAGTTGCAGTAGGCTACTTGGTTGGTTTCCACACCCCACATGCCAAATACATCCTCTAAATTACTTCCTTATTTGTCATTTATGTACTTTTGAATTTTAATGAATAGTTCTCTCGTTCTTTGCCAAACTCCTATATTCATAGAAAGCTGGCATTTCACAAATATCAAAGAGTGCTGCTAAGTGAACCAACCTCAGAGAAACTCAGGAATCATCATTCAAATTCCCTGTTAAAACAGGAAAACAGCTAACTGACATTTATCTGTTAAAATACAAATAATATTTCTGCTTATCCTTCCAGTGATGCTGCACAGTCCAGGAACATCTCCTGGAGTGCTGGGGCTGCAATTTCGTTATGATACCTTGAGCTCAGCCTTCAAAATCTGCAGCAATATGAATCAGATTGGGCTTTCAGTTTTTTGCTGTTCTTTTTAATAGGAAGGCTTATAAAGAAGTTGACCCCTCTTTTTTTTTTGGCAGCCATTTGACAGTAGATCATCTTTCTTTTAGTAACCCACATCACTGTTTCCACAGTAATACCGCAGTATTTCCACAGTAATACTGCAGAGCCTGGACATTAGCATTCTGATAACTGCAGCAATGTGAAACATTTGTTTCATATTCATCTAGTTTTGTTCTATTTATTTATTTCTTTAGAAGGAAGGGGTTTTTTCTGATAAGCAATCTCTGACTTAAGGAACAGCTATAATTTTGTTTAGGGAAGATGAAAGACCTCCTCAGAGATCAAGGAAAAGAAACAGGGAAAAAAACGAAGCTGAAATCAACCCAGGTGATTTTTTTTCACAGAGCCTTCCAATACAAGGCATTGGCGAAGAAAAGCAAAGACAGATATGAGACACTGATCACTATATTATCCCACAGCACAGAGAAAATTATTTTAGAATCAAAGAGCATTCGGCTATCTTCTGTGACGAGAGATGGCTGTTTTTCTTAGATGGTCTCCACTAAAACAGAGAGAGTGACAACTTCTCAGGTACCAAATTGTTATGTGGGCTTTCAAATAAGCTGAAGGGAGAAATTTTACTTAATTCAAAGAATCAAGTGTATGCTTTTAACAGACAGAATAAGTTGAGGCTATGAAATAGAAGATGAGTAATAAAAGTACTAAAGTCGTAAAGTGGCTTTATGTGAATGGAAATTCTGTATGGGAAACAAGCAAGAAGAACTAGAAGTATCACTAAATAATGGAAAGTACGAGTGCAAGTGAAACCTTGTAAAATGATTCTCATAACCAGAATATCAGTACGGACAGGTTCAATTTATATAGAAGAGATACAATGGGAAGAGACAGAGGAGGAATGGTTTTGTATGTGAAAAACATCTCCAATGCCAGCAGACGACAATATGAAAATGGAGAGTAGGGTAGCAAAATTCTTGGATAAAGACAAAAGGAATGAAAATCAAAGGGGAATCTACAGGAGGTAAACACTATAGATCACCAAGACTGGAGGAAAGCAAGAATGATAATTCTTGGACCAACTCTCAAGATACTTGTAACCACAGGATACCCTCCCCATTGGAGAGTTTAATTTCCCAGATATTTACTGTGTAGCTACAGCAAGATACAGGCTACATCAAAGAGATTTTTAAATTGTGTGGGAGACAGCTTCATAATCCTGACGGGAAAGATTCCAACCGGTGGAAAAGTCAACCTGGAAGTAATTCTTCCTCAGAGGCTCAAATTAATCATGCAGAAGCGACCAGTAAAGAAACTTAGAATGGGTTAACTACCATCTTCTCTCCCTGAGAGGAAGATATTCATGGCAAAAGATACATTTAAATAAGACATATTCTGGGTAGGAATGTTAATTTAAACCCAATCCTCTTGCCTTCAAATCAGTGACAACGCAAACACTGATTTTGTTCTTTGATGCTGCCTTCCTCTTCATCTTGAAGTCAAGTGACATTGAGATGAGAATTTGCAGCACACCAGCAATTCTGCACAAAGGGGAGGGATTCACCTATGAGATGTTACAGAGGCACTGTCTGAGACACCAAACCTGAGTGCCAAATCACACTGCCTAGTCGAGAGAGAGGTGGCTCCCCAGGGTGTTCCAACCAACCTCAGATCTGATTGCCCTCTGGATACGACGAGGCTTCTATGTGAAGCACCTTAGGCACCTGCAGTTAGGGAGACTTAAACCCCTGTTTGATCCTCACGCTGATGCTGTTATGCTCCCACTAAGAATATCTTTATGGGAAGCAGATTACTCTGATGGTATCCATATGGAGAGCTGATAGGAAATAGTTCAGTGTTGCATACTGCATGCTACTTTTCCTACCTAAAGATGACTGACGGATATATTAAAATTCATCCGTGAAAAAGCAAGCTGTGAAATCTCAAAGGACATAAGAAACGATTGTTTTTAGGGTCTACATGTAGCTCTTAGCCATTTTTTGACCACAGAATAGTGATCTGGGTGATTTTTATACCATTTTTGCTCGTGAAACTAGAAATAATGCTCTCAGGCAGGAGGGCTGAGGCAGAACACTAGCTTCTCTTGCCGAGCTCTTCCCATCTCTTTTCCTGAGACAGGTTGCTCCCCTCTCTTCTTCCCAGTAGATTCACATATGCATTTTTCCCCCATTTAAATTAATCTTTACTCAATAAGAGTGAAGAGAATTGCACTGTACATCCTATTCCAGAGGAGATTGTTCTCATGCCATGTGTAACGTTGTTAATATTTTGCCATTTCTACTAGATATGCCTTACCTGGGATTTCACTTGCCTTTTTCACAGCCACATCATTGCCAATGGCTTAGGCACATCTCTATGTATTCGTCTGAAATGTTTGAGATGCAGACATTTGTCTTCTGTCTGAATGGATCTCCTTTTTCCAGCAGAAATTCTTTTTATTGTTTCCTAAGTGAAGTACTTTGCACTTTGTACTACTAAATTTAAACCAATTTCTAGTACTAATATTCTCCAGATTATTTGTATTTCTCCTCCTAGCTTTTGGAAGTATAGAGTCAGTTATACAGTGATGATGGAAACTCTCATGGTTTCTTGTAGCATGAAATCTGGGGCTAGCAGCAAAGCCCAGAACACAGAGAAAAATCTTCAGACTGTGTAAATCAACAAAGCTCCTTTGATTCAGTTTTCACAAGGATGTGGCTCCAAATCTCTAGCATGTGTTCAAAAAATGTAGTCCAGTTAATGTGGAAGAAAATCCAAGTGCTATTGCTATTTTGAAGACACAAGATTATTATTCATGAAATGCACTAGGACAAGAGAAATCTCATAAAGGAAAAGCAAACCAAGAAAAAAAAAACATCCAATATGTAACATTTAAAATTAACTTGAATATTTTTATCTTAATATGGAAAATAATTTTTGAACCATATATTTGAGATGTTAATAAGTTTTCCCTTATGCAGACTAACTTGAAAAGAATACAAATGTCATAATCTGGATTAAAATCATTCCTGCTCTATTTGAGATATACATCTCGTAATCAAAAAACATCCAGGTCCCCCTTTCATAGGCACTGTTATATTCCCCAGGGGTTTTCCATGCTGAAGTTAACTTATGCAGGCAGAAAATTTAGACAGACTGAGACTTGGAGCACCAATACATGGGGCAGGAATCTATATACCTGAAAAAAAGAGGATGAACTAATTTTAAAACTGATTTTGCTAGGTGCACACTGTCTCTTAAGGGCTGTCTGTTGCCTCTCCTGGGTTCTCAGAGCTCTCTGTGAGTTCAGAGTTACAGTTCCTCACCAGATAATCACCAAGGCAGCTTGTGATAAGTATCACACACAGTGATGGAAGCAGTTCAGAGTTTCTGAAGGTAAGGTAAATAGGCTTCCATTAATTGGAAAGAGCCCTCTTTAATTACTTTTCTAGCCTGGACTAGCCTATTCTAATATATATCATAATTCAGAATACAATATACTAACGTCTACAGAATTTTCATTACAAAGGGTGAAGAGCTAACTCTTTTGGAGCCAAAGGTAGTTATGCCATTGATTTTAACAAGGTCAAGAATTCACCACAGATAGATAAAATTATTCCTGACTAGCACTCAGTGCTTGTGTGAGCAAGAGCAAGTCACTTCTCCAGGCTCCTTTGGTCTCTCCCACAGCTTGTTTTTAAACTCAAGCCCATTAGCCCAGGGTCTGTCTCTCAGATTTGTTTGACTGGACCTAGGAGGGTGGGAAGAGCAGCACACAAAAGGTCTCAAGGTGGTGAAAAAAAAAGCTAATAAAAATAATAAAATAAATCTAGTATAAGACAAGATTTCTAAGCATCAGACATATAAGAACATAAAACCCATCCCGGCTCGGACGGCAACCTGCCCAGCCTGTGCCCGGTGATGGATGCTCGGGGAAACAGCAGAGACAGAGCTCCAGGCTGGGCCTTGTCTCCAGTTTTCTTGCCAAGATTCCCCTCAATCAGTTTTAAAGACCCGGTGAAGCAGAGTTTAATTCTGCAACATATGGTTTAGCAATCACTGCTGATCTTCAATCAGTATGTCTAAGTATTTTTTTAACTCATTTTTACCTTTCACTTCCACTGTATCCTATTCTCCACTTTGATTATGCACTGCACAAAAAGGAAGGTTTTATTTGTTTTAAACCTAATCATTTCAATGGATTGTGAAAAATAGAGCTTAATCTTTCCCTAGTTACATTCTCTGCAATATTAGTTATGTTCTTCTGTCATATCCCTCAGAAGTACTTTTGGAAGCTAAGAAGTCCAACTCTTTCCCGTCCACAGTGTATAGAAGGCATTCCTGCATCTAGTAAGCACATCGTATTTCTCTGTACCACTTTCAGGTTACATTTCTGTCTTTTGAGATAGGATAACCATAACTGCATTCAGTATTTGAGATACAGATATGTCATGAACATGCATAACAACATGATACTTTCGATTTTTCCCTCTATCCTTTACCTAACCATTCATAATATTCCATTTGTCTGTCTTAAGCTGATCCTTTTGAACGACTCTACAAAGTGATTTCAGCATCTCTGGCTACCTGTACCATCATGTCCATAGGTATATAGACATGAGCAGGCAGGGATTTTAGGGAGGATTCCTCCCTCTATAGAGCTAACTTGCAGTTACTACCATTGAATTTTGTTTGCCGTCTTAAAACACAGTCTCTCTGCATCATGGGATACTTCAATCACAGCTACTAACTGAATGCTAGTCAGAAGTTAATTTGGGGAGAGGAAAATTTTCATCGTTTTCCTTTATAATAACTGATCCCATTGTAACCAGCTCAAGACCAAGTTATTCAGGAATCTGACAAGGTTGCAGAATCTCACTGGAGTTCCCTCTGAAAATGAGAAGCAATGCTGATGGCACAACAGATCATACTGAGGCAATCTGATAGGGGCAGACAGCATACAAGAAGACACAGTTGATGCTCCATGTGGCAATTACAGAATTTAGCTGTAGCACTTCGGTTGAATACTTGTACCATTTCCTAATTAAATGATTTCACTTCACAAGACAGACGTATAGTCCTCTGATTGAGCAGATAAAGGACTGTACAAACCTCCATCATCTTGGCAAAGTTTTTTTCCTTTTTTTCTTTTCCTTTTGGTCTTAGATAATCCTTCTGCTTCTACACCTATCATGAAGTAAGAAATATAAGAATAGAAAACAATTCTGAAGAATAAGCAAGATAAGTTGTTATGGAACTCAAGCATCCCTGTGGCACATATATTTAAAAAAAAAAAAAAATGCAACCCAAGAGATCCTTACTTAATTATATGGTAACTTTCTCCTGTTTCTGATTAAAGAAAGCTTCCATTCTTTTCCAAAAATTAAGAGATTATATATACATAATATCTAGGATAACTGAAGGAAAATTGGCACTGAGCCAAGGAGGGAATCATTTGGTAAGTAATGGCACGAATTTGATGCCATCTCTCCACTGCTCAGGCTATCAGCCAAAGAACACCACGCAGCTGCAGTTTTACAGAAGGATTTTTGGAGTTCTGTGACAATACAAAACCCCACTGTTTTCCATTTGTACTCTCAGGTCAGCTTGAGCTTTTCTGACATTTTATTATATTTATAAAGAAATATTTGATACTAACATATAAACATATTTTTTTACAAATACAGATATAATAATATACACAGGGGATCTATGGTTATGGGTTTATAGATATTAATAAGTATATAGGGCTTATATAAAAAAATATAGCTAAATTATTTACTGTAATGTCAGGGACTAAAGGAGTTATGCCTATGATGTCCTGTTATTTAATAACTTTATATGGAACACATCAGATATACAACTAGTGGAAAAACATGAAGAGATCATAGTTCTTAACTTATTTGGAAACTATCAACATACATGACATCCCATCACTCTTAGGCTGTTACTTTAGCATGAAAAACAAGCGAGCCAGACTCACCTCTTCTGGAACATCACTGAATTGGTTGATGGGCAAATTGCTGTAGCTTTTCCTGTGCTTGAACATCATACAAGGTTCATAGCTTCATGGCAATTTTATTTTAAAATAAGACTCATATTCTATTTAGGATGCATCAGTAATTGCAACTTGTAGTGCATAGCCTGGGACCAGCTTTTGCAAATTTGCAAATTCACCTTGTAAATCTGGAGAACCCCAAAATTACATTCTCCTCCTCCTCTGTTTACAGAAGAGAAATGACACATGTGGCTTACAAAATGTTTCCCCAGAAGGAGAGAGCTAAACATCTGAGTAATGCATGAGATTTACAAACTAAAGCCTCTGAAAGTGGTTTTCCAAGAGTAGCAACGATTAACACGACCTGTCAGAGCTTTATTTATTAGTTGGGCTCTTTGTGCCAAATCCAACCACAGAGTTGGAGGCATGAGCATGCGTGCACTCATACACACGCATGCACACACACACACAACGCTCTTGTTGCTGCAACATGTTAGTAAGATATAGCTTTCCTTTCATATAGAAAGCATTATAGGGGATTAACCAGCTCTCCTTTTTCTTCCCAGCACACTGTGATTCTCCAAATTCAGAATTTGTGTAATTCTGAAATTCAAATTGGAGGAGGTTTTCCTCATTCTGTGCAGATCAAAGACAAACAGGGGAAAAAAAAAAAAAAATTATGCCTCATATGCAATGCAAGGGCCTCTTCATTTCTGAGTTATGCAGATGACCCCTCCGCAAAAATAACAATCTCTAGGAACTTGGAAGAAGAAACTGTAGTCCCAGTTGCTTTGACCTAAATAAAGTGTCTGTGTAATTATCTTCAACAGGGCTTGCCAAAACATCATTTTATACTGTTCAAATGCATATTCTAAGAGGGGATGGAAATTTGAGGGACAGGATGGCAAGCAAAGTACATTTTATTTCTCTGAACAATTAGAAAGATTATAATAATACAGCAAATACTGTGCATCCTGCCACTATGTGCCATCTTCCATCCCAAAGGATCTCAAAGGGACTTGTCACTAATTCCATTTTTCTCGTTCCAAAAAATAACATGTCAACCTTTAACTATTTTGTTCCATACAGTACAACACATACTTAAATTTCTTACTTCTCTTTTCATTCTTATGAAACTGTCAATGTGCATTTGTTTGGGGTTTCTTTCCAGTGATTTGGGATTCCATGCAGCCTTGATAAACAGGTAGCTTTGCTCAAATACAAGCCAAATTTTGCTCATAAATCATACTTTCATTCTTCATTGCAAACACTTCGCAAACCTTTTACTCGAATACTGGAGATGATTGGACAATTTTAGTTATGCAATAAGAAAACTGATAAAATCTTATTTTGAAAGGATTTGCATGGAAACAAAATCTCAGTTCAGTTGGTGAAAACTGAGGAAATGAGAAATGAGAATTATCTTTATTTTGGATGAACACTTTATTTTTAAAAATTGAGCCTTTGATCAAAATGTCTATTAAGCAAACAAATAAAGCAATTTAAATTTATAATTCATTACACTGGAAAACATGATTTACAGGATGATGTAAGAGTTCGATACCATAACATCTTTTTTCATGATAAAAGTACAGATTGATTTGTGAGATACACACCCCAACAGCTGCCTGAAACAGAAGATGTGTCAAAAAATAGTAGAAACATATTCAACATTACAAAACGTTTTGCAGATTTTTAATAAAAACCAAAGTTCTATTTCCTCTAAATTTAGAAAAAACATAAGAAAGGAATAAACATCTCGGGCTTTCTCCTTATTACCTTAAGCTGACATTTCCTTAACCTGACAAATTAAATTCAAGAGTCTTTAGGACTTGACTGTTTGTAACTTCAAGAGGGATTTTTATAGACAGAAAATTATTCCCTGACTTGGAGCCTGGCCAGGGCACTGCAGAGAGCAGCACCTTCAGAAAAAAAATATCTGGTCAAAACAAGGGATACACTGATGCTAAACTGTTTAATATAAAACCCTCCTCCTGGAAATGAGACGAACCGTCAGACACTACCACAGTGACCATCCCAAACAAAGCAGTAAAGCATTTCATCATGAATATTATCCCACACTGTCTAATTTCAGACAATAGACACCAGTTTGTTCACAATGAGTTTGAGCAATTTACCAGAAAATGTGAAAGCTGGTCAAGTAGAGAAAGGAAAAAATCTCCAGCCTACTACAGACAACCTCAATGAGAAAAAAAAATCGAGGGAGAGGATCTGTCACGCACAAGACCTTACTAGGTTTATATCCAGATGCGTGCCGATAGTCCATGTGTTGTTAGGGCTTTATTAGAGCCAATAGTGAAAGGATAAGCAAGACAAGAATTGAGACTTCCCAAGTTCAAAGCATACAATAGCTGATGAACTAGCAACATCTCAAAACTACCATCAGGAGACCCTGTTGGGATCAAATGTAATCTCAGGAGAAATAATATATTTGTGAGGAAGATACGTGTGTTGATCAGATAAAGCTTCAATCATGCAACACAGCAGTGGCTGAGCATATTATTCACAAATATCACAGATACACGTTTATTACAAACTCGGGACATTAACATGAAGGTGGTACTGAGACTCAGTCAGCAGGATGTAGAAAGGAACATAGCAGACAAACAACCAGTAAACATCAGAACAGACTTTCAAAACACCCTGCTAAAGAAGAACCAAGCACAAGCCAGTCCCTTATCATCACACAAATAAATTGTATTGGCACCAACATCAAGATGCCTGCAAGGTAAACACAAGACTTTGTGCAGTACTGGCATGAAAAAAAGTAACTCTCTTAAACCCAGAAGAAAACACCTTAATTCTCCAAGAAAGCTGGAATCTCACAAAAACTATAAAAGAAAGAACTTGCTGTGAAATGGTGTTAAATTATATAACTGATGAGAATTTTAAGTGTATAAGAAAATTCTGCTAATCATTTAATGTCGTTATTTTAAGTATGATAAAAGCACATTAGGAAAGGTAGCTTCCGAAGAAGGGATATTGTGTTTTGATACGCTGCTTATGTGATACGTTTATGTCCGATATCTTCAAAAACTCAGTTTTCAAGAAGTGCCTCATGAGAGAAGACACCTATGCATGTAGGAAGGACTAAAACTTGAACCATGTACGACTTTGGCTCTCTCTCTTTTTGTGTTTGAACATCAAACACCAAGGACATCACTTCACTTCTAGTTCACCTTTTTAGCTTACCCAATAACCTTTAACACTTCCTTTCAGGGAAGTATATCTTCTAGGTGCTGCCTCTTCTCCTTTCTTCCCATGAATGCAGTAAACATGAATCTACTAATGTCCTTCAAGTGAAACGACAACAGCTGTAAAAGAGAAGGCATTGTCTGGGGTTCTGAAGAGACATGTTACTTGTCAACTTCTGTGTTACCTGTTAGTGCTGTGCAGACTTCTTTCTTTTTTTTCTCTTTAAAGTGGATTTCACTTTTTTCTCTAGCAGCTCCTCTGACTTCTTTGGGCCTTTGTTTTGCTGTTTATTTTGGTTTTATCTGCAGAATAATGCATGCTGGTTTTCCTATAGTGTTTTCATACACTGTGACCCAAAATCCAACACTTCCATTTCTTATTATCTACAACAGAGAATTCCAATATTTTGAATTAGCTCTTCTGTTGAAACCAATCTCCATACAGCATAGGAACAACCACATAGCATGTCTATATGTTGTACTGCGGGTAGACATGAACTTTCTGCCAGTGTGATAAGCCAACCACACTTCACTCAACCACCATTAGCAAAGCACTAAACCCGACATAATAAACTCAGCTGATAATGAACCCAAATATGCTGACTCCAAGAAGGCAGATGACTATCCCACTGCTTACGATGTCACATATTTTGTAGCTCAGCAGGGTTATGCCCTCCTACATGGCAAAGGAGTGTGCAGGTCACATACCATATCAAGGTACCCACCTCTGAGAGGAAGCCAAGCCGATGGATTCATTTCGTGTACCTACAGCCACTAAATATTTGCAGTGAGCTAAAACACACATTCATATTACAGCTTTCCCCTGCTAAGATTCATGTTTAAATAATTTTCAACTTCCTATTTAATTATGTGCCTTAGAGCCCGCTTTCCAGATTGACTCTTTACACTAGGCAGGCTGGATCTATGACAGAACAGCATGTCTTGTTTCAGCAGGTATCTGGTCGGAGACGTCGCCCAGAGAGCCAGCTGTCTTCTGCAGGAGAGGATGAAACACAGGAGGAAAACTGAGGGGCTGAGGACCCCAGTGAAGCAAACACGGTGAGCAGGTTCGGATCTGCACAGCCTGGCAGGGCAGCAGCACACTGCCCCGGGTGAGCAGGGCCTCTGATCCCGAGCCCCGGGCAGCAAGGACAGCTGGCAACGGGCGGGCAACTAGAGCCGGGCTCAGCCTTCTGAGCCAGAGCTTGCCCCCTCTCAACTCAAACTCAGAAAGACGAGCAAGAAAGCTGACGCGGATGTCCTGAATTGTTGGCCTGTCCTTTTAGAACAATGTAAATCATGGGAGAGGGATCAGCTGAGGAAGAGAGGGAGACAGGCGGCTCCTGTGCTAACCAATAACCCGGTCAGGCCTTCTTATGACACGTCCTCCCAAACCCCACCAACTAAAGCAACGCTCAGAAAGACAGAGAAATCCATTAACTGCTTACTCCTGAATATGCCACAAACATCTCTTGCCCAGTGAACCGCTCGCTTCTGTACACCCTGAAAAATCACAAAGTCAGATTATCTGAACTCGTAAAAACCATCAAATTCAGCAATCTCTACAATACCCCAGCGGCTAAAGGTTGGATTTGATAAGTCTGATGATTATGGGCAGCAAACTCCAAAAATCTTTTGTCATTTCAGTTCTCCCCCCCTGTGTGATTTACGTAAGATTTTATTAAATGATGGCTGTTGGTTGTCTGAAGCTTAATTTCCAGAAGAATTCTCTTCAAACTCCACTTCCAAAAAGCAACTAAGAAATTTTTTTTCACCACTGAAAACAGCTCCTCCTGATTTGGGGAAATATTGGAATTGGTTATTATTAATCATTTTGTGTGAAAATTATCTCCCACAGGCAAGTAGTCACAGCAGGTACCAACAATATGCACCTACAGACTTTCAGTCACTCAATGTGAGAGAAGAACTGCAGAATTTCTTCCTTCTGACACAATTATTTTTTTCTCTCTGACTATCTATAGCTTTCTCTGTGAGGAAAGTGATATTTGCTGTCATAACTTCAGCCTCACTATGTAAGTTAAAACCATGCCCTGTCTCCATTATATGATTACAGGCAGACTTTCAACTCTGATAGTCTATGAGCTAAAGTCAAGGAACGTGCGCCAGCTGTTACAAAACAGTTTTCCTGGAAAATAGCCACCGGACCAGCAGTCAAACTAGGACATTCTACATACAAGGAAGAATAAAATAAAAAAATAAAAAAAAAAAAAAAAAGGAAAAAAAAAAAAAGCACAGCAGTACAACACATGATTTTAATAAAGTCAGGAATGCCATGAAATGTCCAGAAGAAAACATGTCTATACTAACCACTAAATTTGATGATCCATGAACATTCACTGTAAGAGTAATGTGGCACTGAAACACTCACCCCAGCATCTTCACTTTCTATTGAAATCTGTTGCAGAAATTCAGGTGTCTTTCTGTCCTGTTGAAATTTGGATACTTGCTCATCTGAGTATCTGAGGACATCACATTATGTGATGTGTCTCACATCCATCACATGTTCTTTGTTCTCTCATCATCTCCCCATGGAGGAGGAGTATGTGGCGCCAGGCCTCTTGTTTTCCTAGGGATTTTTTTTTTTTTTTGGTTTTGTCTGCACATGTTGCCGCATACTGGATAAAGCAAGGTCACAAAGCATGTCTCACACTTGGAGTGGAAGACTGTGAGGCTTGTGATAATCCTTAGCTTCTTAGGCTTTTGTCTTAATTAACAGAGACCTTTCTTAAGGCTGTATTTGCTTCATATATAAGCTTTACCCAAATGGAAGAGGAGTGCTCTTTTGAGCCAGAAAAGCAAAACTATAAGTGTCCACCACTAGAATGCCATTTACATAGCTTACTACAAACTCCACTGGATAAATCCCAGGTGTCCCCTAGAGAAGTCAAGGGAGGAGCTGTGGCTTGAGCCCATTTCTGACCAGAAATGACTAAGCCTAATGATCCTCATACTATGAACCACGACAACAAGAAAAAATATAGGTACTGTATCTTTATTTAACACCTGAAGCAACCTCTGCAACAAATGCTCACCCCATTTAACTTCAAGAGAGAACGTGGGTGACTGACTTGAGATTGAACTCCCATGTGTTCAGAGGCTGGGGGTTCAGAGCTAGGAGCCTACTCATCTTACCAGATGCCCAGGCTCTTATGCCAGTTTCTTCATGCCAGCATGAATACAAATTGCACCAACACTGGCCACAGACCTACTCACTCCTTAAGAATTAACTGAAGGACTCAGCTCCCTCCAGACCATAATGTTATGTGAAATCCAGGAGGAGCAGCCACGAGATGTAACAACACTGCGTGGCCGCGACTGTTGGCTTATATCATCAGAGGAAGGAGGAGGCTTAGTCAGCTTGTCCGGAACGTATTGAGAGCTGTTGGCAGCCAGGAAGGATGGTCTGGGCAGTCATCAGGGGAGCTGCAGGTGGATTAAGCATTTTGGAGGGTCCGGGTGTCTCAGCTGCAGAAGGCTGAACAGCTGGGAGGAGAAGGGGACTGTGAGCACTCTCGTTGTGGCTGGGGGGTGATACTCTGGGACCGTCTCCGGCTGACCCCGTGCGTTTTGATGGCAAAGCAAAGCCATGGAGAACTGACAGTGCAGAAGCCAAGGCGCAGAGGTGGGCACTGTTACTTGCCTGAGTTTAGCTTTTTGGTTATTCTGCTGCAAATTACCCAAAGGAAGGTCTGTACTTGGTGGCTGAGGTTCACGGTGTGGGATTGAAAACCTGTGTCAAAAAAAAGGGAGAATGTGTGTGTGTAAATATGCATATTAGCTATCCGGAAGATGCAAGACAGAATTAATTGTTCTAGAATCAAGAAAGCTTACATTTAAGACAATAAAAACAATGTCAGGCCACCAAGAAAAACCAGAGAATCACATGTTTAGCATACGCATATCAAGGTTTTTAATGTTATCAGAAGATAAGTTCTTTCAAGAAATGCAAAGTATCCTGATCTGGCTTGAACACAAGTATTCCTTTAGAAATGTTAATCTGTTAGGTAAAAATCTACAGTAGAATATTTTGTACAGATCTTTTGTCCTAGATATGGGTGAAACAGGAATGATTTCATGATGAGATATCTACCATGGTCCCTAAACAGGGCTCAGTATAGCACCAGTTCTAGGTCTTCCTTCATCCATAAAAGCACCCCTCTCATAATTTTTTTCATTAGTACAGGCATGAGCATTTTACTGTACATTGTAAGCATCATTTCAAGGCACCAGGTTCACGTTATGCTTTAAACATGCACAGATGTGTTTGGACAGGGCAATACGGGTTAATTGTAACTATATCAGTTATATATTGCAAACAAACACTGACAATAAAACAAGAGACAGAAAATCAATATAGTGTCAGACAAATTAATTATCAATGGTATATGGAGTTAAAAATAATGGAATGAGATCATCCACTTAGTTATTTTCAATGGTCTGCCTCTCTGTGATCCTCTTCTGAGTTTAGAAAATTCTCCATAGGTCTGCAAAAGCAGAAAAATTTCCTGTTCTGTCAAGCTTCTTTCTCCCCCTGCTTCTGCCATGAAAACTCAAACACACTTTACCAGCCCCACTTATGGCCCCTTGACTCATATCCCACCACTTCCCTCCTCATTGGGACCTCCCAGTGCTCTTGTGCTTTATTCTCCCAACTGGGAAATGAGTTCTACCGATTTCCAAATCCTTCCCCCTCCTCCCACTTCCCGCTCAGGTGCCCAGCAGTGAAACCCAACTACCTACTCTGCTGACCCTCACCTCCCACAAATCCCTGATCTTTCTCACTGCCTTCTCATTTCCCTGGCCTGGATTTTGTTCCCATGCATTCCTCATTCTCTCCTTGTTTCTTTTGGTTTATCAACTCTTCTGCATTTTCCACATCACCCAGGCTTTCTGAACCTTTTCTTCAAACATGTTTGAAGGGCTTCCATCACTCCGTCCTACCCGCAGCTCCTATAATCTCCTGTGCTTCGTGCCTTCAGGTCAGGGTTCCAACTCGAATGATACAGTAAGTGACTGTCCCTTTCCCAAGACTAAAGCAAATGTCTTTGGGCCAAATCCTGAGCTGATACGTACCAGCTTGGTTCCCCTGATTTGGGGGGAAGGGTGCAGGATCAGAGCGACTGATCAGCTCATTCACAGCTTCGCCCTGGGGGGTGGCTGCCGCACATCACACGGAGAGCTGAGCAGTTCTCATTACCCCAGGAATGGCTACGGCTAGTCCTGCCTAAAAGCCAAAGACGGGAGCTGGTGTATTGTGTTTTTATAGTTGTGGGTCATTCACAGTTCTGTCAGATAGATACATAATAATCACAACAGACTTTGTTTGGCTGTTTTCAAAAACTTGGAATTGCTTGGGGGAAAAAGGGTGAAAAGCAACAAAAGGACTTAATTAAAGTGTATTCACTGAGGTCACCAAGTTATGACACATACATTTGGTTAAACAATTACATTTTTGTTCATTGTTGCAAAAACTGGCAGCTCAGATTTACAAGGCCAGTTTTTGTCTGTTAACTCTGCTGGTCTGTCTGGAGTCTCCCCTAGCATCAGCATGGGAAAGCAGTGGCCTCCGGGTAACCAACATTTACATAGGAAAAAAATGTGATTTTTTGGGTCCTCCTCCCTCCTGGATTACCAGCCTTTAATTAGCAGGACTCAGAGGTCAGTAACTCAGACTTTCTGCGTTATGAGACCCTTTCATCGACAAATTAAGGCTCAGATCATGCCTTCAGGCACAGCCCTGGGACAGCAGGAGGTGCTGGCGGCAGGTCAGCCGGGAGCGGCCCTGGGAGGCTGAGCACCCCGCAGGCAGCCCCGGCGGCACTCGGTCCCCCTCCTGCCCCTTCCCTGGGGCAGAAAGCACTACCTGCCACCAGCCCCTCCAGCAGCAGCCTGGGGCCCTCCCCGCGACAGCACAGCGTCCTGCCGAGCCACTGCCCGCACGCGGGGGAGAGGGCACCCGGGGGGAGAGGGCACCCCGGGGGGAGAGGGGACCAGGGGGGAGAGGGGACCAGGGGGGAGAGGGCACCCCGGGGGGAGAGGGGACCAGGGGGGAGAGGGCACCCCGGGGGGAGAGGGGACCCCGGGGGGAGAGGGGACCAGGGGGGAGAGGGCACCCCGGGGGGAGAGGGGACCAGGGGGGAGAGGGGACCCCGGGGGGAGAGGGGACCCGGGGGGAGAGGGCACCCCGGGGGGAGAGGGCACCCCGGGGGGAGAGGGGACCAGGGGGGAGAGGGCACCCCGGGGGGAGAGGGGACCCCGGGGGAGAGGGCACCCCGGGGGGAGAGGGCACCCGGGGGAGAGGGCACCCGGGGGAGAGGGCACCCCGGGGGGAGAGGGGACCCCGGGGAGAGAGGGCACCCGGGGGGAGAGGGCACCCCGGGGGGAGAGGGCACCCCGGGGGAGAGGGCACCCAGAGGAGAGGGGACCCGGGGGGAGAGGGCACCCCGGGGGGAGAGGGCACCCAGAGGAGAGGGCACCCAGGGGGGAGAGGGCACCCGGGGGGAGAGGGCACCCGGCACCCGGGGGGGAGAGGGCACCCGGGGGGAGAGGGCACCCCGGGGGGAGAGGGCACCCCGGGGGGAGAGGGCACCCCGGGGGAGAGGGCACCCCGGGGGAGAGGGGACCCGGGGGGAGAGGGCACCCCGGGGGGAGAGGGCACCCCGGGGGGAGAGGGGACCCCAGTGGAGAGGGCACCCCGGGGGGAGAGGGCACCCCGGAGGAGAGGGCACCCCGGAGGGAGAGGGCACCCGGGGGAGAGGGCACCCCGGGGGAGAGGGCACCCCGGGGGGAGAGGGCACCCCGGGGGGAGAGGGCACCCCGGGGGAGAGGGGACCCGGGGGGAGAGGGCACCCCGGGGGAGAGGGGACCCGGGGGGAGAGGGCACCCAGGGGGGAGAGGGCACCCGGGGGGAGAGGGCACCCGGCACCCGGGGGGGAGAGGGCACCCGGGGGGAGAGGGCACCCCGGGGGGAGAGGGCACCCCGGGGGGAGAGGGGACCCCAGTGGAGAGGGCACCCCGGGGGGAGAGGGCACCCCGGAGGAGAGGGCACCCCGGGGGGAGAGGGCACCCCGGGGGAGAGGGCACCCCGGGGGGAGAGGGGACCCCGGGGGGAGAGGGCACCCGGGGGAGAGGGCACCCCGGGGGGAGAGGGCAGCAGCTGAGCAGCCCTGCCCGCAGCGCAGCACACCTGGGCACAGGCTGGCTCACGGGGGCCTCGCTCCGCTGCACGGAAACACACATATCTGCCCAGACAGGCTTCTCTCCCCAGCTGCCAAGTGACTGGAGTATTCTGCAGGTCGTGGGTCTCTGAGCAAGAGAAACGAGTCAACAGCCGGGGCCAAGACTCAGAGCTGCATTGATTTGATGCAATATGGAGATTCGCCCTTCCCTCCCTGCCCCCCACCCCCCTGTACTTCCCTGCAAACCAAAGCTGTTGTCCAGCAGATTCTTCTCGCAGTAAACTTCGACTAAAGATTATTCTATCGGTTTTCCCATCCTTTCTTATCACCTCTTCTTTCTTACACATTTTAACCTGATAGCTTTTAAATTAAAAAATTCAGTGCTTACATAACTTCCAGTGTGCCATCCTGACTGATGAAAGCCAGCGAATCTCAGACTAAAACCCGCCTGAATAATGGTGCTACAAATGAAAAAATAGAAGACACTTAGCAGAAAGTTGCCAAGAGAGGCTGTGAGATGCCAGATAAAAGCCAGGGACGTATTTGAGGAAACAAGGCAACTGCAAGAGGTAAGAAGGCAGATACAGAGATTTAAGCTCAAGAAATAAAGCAGATTTTTGTAAATCAGGACAATGATATAAAGCCAAAGATGAGAGAGGAAACCAAGAAGAACAATATTGAATTTATCAAGACAATACTGAACAAACAAAACAAAACTTGAAAGTACAGTAGTAGGAAGAAAGCACAAGAGAGGGAAATAACATTTTATTGCAGTGCTGGGAAAAAGACAGAACTGTGTAAGTGACAGGGCACAAATCATTAAAAGGACCGGAGTATTCTACAGAGACTTAGAGTCCTGCGTTTAGAGCAACTAGCCAAGAAAAGAGGTTTTGCTTTCAAAAAGCACCTCTGAAATCACAAATGAATGAAACGCGTGGTCTGACCAAAGTGTACAGTAGGTCAAGGCACTGGCAGGCAGTTGCCTTTGATAATCCATGGAACAGCCTGTCAGACAGTAGTGTGCCCTTTCTGATGTCTGTTTGGTGTCCTGTATAAAAAGAGCTGTTGGTTCCCCTTGCAGGAGATGTTTGTCTCTCTCACAAAAAAAGCACCAGGGCAGTTGGCACAACTGATTCTCTGAGTAGAAACGCTGAGAGCTGACTGGACATAGAGAAATGTTTTATATATATATATATATATATATATATATATATATATATACACCATGGACCACAGAAACAGAGATATTTTGAATGAACAAATACAGCATCACTGTTATAAACACAGAAGATGGCCCCAGCTAGAAGGGCCTTTGAAGATTGTTTCAGAAAATTTTAGAAAGTGCATACATCAACCTATATCACCAGCCATACAGATTTGACTGTCGGCCCCTGAGTATGACCATAGCAGTGATGCGTAGGATCAGAACAAAGGTCTGTATCTTCTTTCTCCAATAGTGTCCAAATACAGGTGCATATGAAGTGTCTAAGATCAAAGCAACACATAGAACATTTCTCTAAACAGTCTTCCAGTGTTCAGCCCTTTGTGGCTCAGCAGTTTCCTAGGCCAGAGATGGTTTCTGTGTATTCAAGTAATCCTCACGTTTCTCTTCTGAGCTTGCAAAGCCTCCCCCTGAAGGCATGCAAACCTTTAGAAACATAATTCAAGAACTTCTGCAGCTTACCTGCACAAGAGGTGAAAAAACAACTCTGACCTTTCCCAGCCATCATAATTTCATCCATCCCTAACCACCCGCACAATTTTACACACCTCAGATAACTCTTTCACAGTCTGAAGAGATCTTTTCTTAATTGTTCTCTTTCCATACCTCCGATCTTCCCTGTAGACCTTCTCTGAATAAGAACCATGCTGAACTGATCTGTGAACCAATGGAAGACAGCTTTGCATCAGGAATAATTTTTTTTTTTTTTTAAGGACAGAGGGAGCATAATGGAAAACAGTGTTTCTTTAAGAAAAAGAAGGCAGGAGAGAATTGAGAGTACATTGAAATTAACTTATTTGTGCCCAACACACGTGTAGATATGCAATGAAGGTGTAACACAGCATTTCTGTAATAGAAGTGGCCTGTACAACCAGGTCAGGAGAGCCCTTGTTGACCTTTTTGAAGCCACATGTCTCTGAAGCAGCCCAACAGAATAGGCAGAAGGTGCCAGATCTCAGACCAGCCCTTCTTCCCTATTGCCTTACCACACTAGTTCAGGTTGCCACTGCACCAAAAGCTGAAGCCACTTAAGGATGGCAGCAAAATATGCCTTCCTCCTAATCAGCAGGATGGCATGTCTGAGCTACCTGGGCAGCCTCACTCCACCCCTTACTCTAACCATAAATTATTCTCAGAGGAGGTGATTTTGCACTGCCCTTATCTTAACCTCCATTAAACCACCTTTAACCCTACAGCACCCCTTAATTTTAGTGAAATCAACCACAGATTAAGACACTATCCAGTGCAGGAGTGACCTTACCCTCCATTTTTGCCTCTATGAATCAAAGCCTGGCCAACTATTTCACAGCTGATACCTGTTACCTCCCCCTCACAAATATTTAAGAGGCCATTCTATTTGTTTATAGTATTCATTTGTCCTAGTCTAAGCAATCAAGTGCTATCCTGCCTAGGGAGCACAGCCACACTGGCAGAGCACTAATGGACAAACATTTACAGAAAAAAAAAAAAAAAAAAAAAAAAAAAAACAGAGAAAACCAAGACAAAATGCTTGCAAATCCTTAAATTTTCAACATCACCTACAACCCGCTCCCACAAATGCCACAGTAATTGCTAACACTGTGGGTAGGGGCTCCAATTAGGCAATCTGCAGAGGGTAAACACTTGGGCCAGATCTTAGAGCTTCTGATGATTTCTAGCAGCTACAGATCTGGCCTGGGATCTGCTGTTTACCCGCAACAAAGGCGAGAAAGGGTATGTCTTATACGTCCTGTTAGCATTAGAGCAAACATTGTGTTTAATATTAGAAGCCAGCATGCATGTGGTTGCTTAGGAATGAGAAACATCCCTTCGATATGCCCTCCGATACGCACCAGGCTGCAGTGGGATGTTTTTGTGCATTCTACTTGAGCAGTTACCAGGGTCTGGAGTCCACGGGAACATGACATTGTAATCTTGGTCATGTTTTATTTATGGGGAGTAGTGCAGCAGATAGGGTGTGTTAACAAACAAAGATGATTGCTTCAGGGGCACTCTCTCGTCCTGAGGTAATTAAGACAAAGTAGTTTCACTGGTTGGGGGATTCATACTGCAGACAACCTTTCCCTTGCTAAAATGATCTGCAGCAACCAGGCCAAAAAGGCTAAATCAGAAGCAACATGGGTAGTGTTTTATCTTTGGCTAAAGGTGCATCATTAAATGGCACTGGCATAAATTATACTTCTTAAAAATCCATATAACATTAAAAACTACTGAGAAGAAAATGTCAGGCTCAGAGATGTGCAGGTTTTCAGATGGAGGAATATCTGAAGAATTGCTGCTGTGGCCCAGCATCTCTTTCATGGCCTGAACTGAAAACAGTGACTGTCACCAAGGCCACCCTAACCACAAACCCTGAGAGATGCTGGCCTGACAAAACGTGTAAACTCAGAGTCAGGCTCAGCTGTCAAAGAATCTCAGCATCACGAGGGAAATCTATTCCATCATCAAAGGTCACAACGCAGAGACTTATAGCTGCTCACGTTTGTTGGTTATTTGCAGACTGTACGGCTGTGATCACAGCCCTGCAGTACTCACTCCAGAGGAACTCACAGAAATGCACACAAGGCACAGAGCAGTTTTTGCCAGAACGTACACTCGGGCCCTCCTCCTTGCCTCTCCATCACCTCTTCTCCCTCCTTTTGCCTCTAGCCCCATCCCTTCCACTGCAGCAAGCCCAGTAAAAGAGCTGCCCCCAGCTCCTTCCTGCTCTCCATGGCAGGCCAGGCTCTCGCAGTGATGGGCAGGCGTGTTGGCCGGGTGAGGTCAGGCTGGTCCCTCGTGCTCCAGCACTGCTGTGCTGTGCTCCCCCCGAAAGCAGAGAACGGCCTTGTCCTTTGCAGTTTTTAGCTGACCCATCAAAACCAATGGGAGATTTTTTTCATTGACTTGGACGAGCTCTGGGTGAAACTTGTATGGAAAAACATCTTTACTTACGCTTTCAGATGTCGCTTGCCATGACAACACATCTACCAAAGGACAGGTGTTCCTTTAGGACTGAAGAACAAGATCAAAACCCACTAGAATTAGACTCAAAAGATCTGCACAAAACTTCTGGTTACTTCGCAGAGTTTTTTGTATGACCTTGGACAAATAACCTTTCTGTGCTTCAGATCCCCATTCATAAAGCTACTATAATAACAATTTTTTCTCTTCCTGTTTATATGTGCTGCCCAAAGATATTACGTCTCTCACAAAGCCAGAGGTAGCAAGTTCCAGCACTGCTTTTCAGAGACAGTTATAGGCATATGGGGTATTTCAGAGGCATCAACAATGAAGTATTTCATTTTCAGGATTCCCCATCTTTCACTAATAGGCTACATTTGCTGTGTAGGATGATTACAGCAGTGCTGCTGTCTTCTGTCACCATTAACCCAAAAGAGTGGTCTGCTCGAATGAGAGACAATTTGAAAGGAAAGAATAAATACACTTAATGAAACCTGACAGGTACCTTTCACACCTTTCCAGGGAAAGACATTAATTGCCCCCTTTGCTTTTAACTGTCCTACGTCGGTATTTTAAAATAGATCAATATAGTATAAAACCAGTATCTTGATTGCTTGAACTGTATGTTTAATTAGGCTAATTTGCATTTTTCTCTGAGTTAAATTAAGGGCTAAATTCGGGCCTGGCAGAAGAAGGAGACACTCTTTCAAAGGTTACGTTGCACTAGCTTACACCAGGTCTAAATCTGGTCTACGGGTCTCCACTTATGTTTGATAACTTCTGGGTGAAGGTAAGTGTTGCCATTGAACTTCCTTGTTTAGTAAACATTTCAAAAAATCGTTGCTCTTTTAAGATGCCAATCAAGGGAGCCATGACCACTGATTTGTGAGGAAAGGAAAGTTTTGCCAAGAAAAGGATCTGAGAAATGGGTAAGGTGAAATTCCTTGTGAAGGTACAGTGGATAACTTTCTTCTTTCCGGTACCATGGAGGCATATGAAACCATGGATGGGGAGAACATCTTTACAACATGCTTTTCTCCACTTGAGAAGAGTTATCTCCCTCCTTCTCTTTGGCTCCTTATTCTGCTCTTTTTTGGATAAAGAACACAAATTATTTCAGTATTTTCATCATCAAACTTACACTATAGACTTCTGATCAATTCCTTTGCTCCATTCAGGACAACCTTCCAACTGGCCTACGTTTTTCTTGAATTATACTGGATGTCCAAAGCCCTCACCAGTGTGGGCCATAGTGGACAGAGTACATCATGTCATTTGCAAGCTACTCTCTTCTGGTACATCCCATGGTGGTACCTGCCTGGTTTTTTCAGCAGCACGTTGTTGTCTGCCTATCACATGTGATCCTTACCCTTTATTTCTGACCAACAGCTATTTACTGAACTTAGTGAGATATTAAAATCACTTTGAACACACCCACCAACCTTCAATTTTGATCTCTCCCAGCTTGGTTTGGTGTGCAAATATAATAAGTGTTGGCAAATATAATAAGAGTTGTCTCCAGCCCAACGTCTAAGGTTTTAAGGAAACTGCACAGAACTGATCCCAGTACTGACCCCTTAAAACTTGTTCCGTTTTGAGAGTGGCTCCTCCAATATGGCTTTGTTCCCCTCAGGCTGTACGTCTCTTTCTGTCCCCGAACAGAAATGGTACTCTGAAGAGAAAATCAGGAGCATGTAGGAATTCAAACTGAAAAGTGATATGTGGCTGGTAGACACAAAGGAAAGCCAAACACGACTTTAGTTGTCGGTATGAAGGTTGTTCTAGTGTCCTTTGTGCTCAAAGGATCTGAATTCATTTTTTGCTTAAGCTCCTATTTTGCTTAAGCAGCTATGTATGGGAGAACTGCAGAAGCAGATCACCAGTCCTCTGGGCCAGGAGTGGTTCACAGGAACCAAGAAATTTCTCTTGAGACACATTTGCCTGTACAAATTAGTCGACATTAACAATTTAGGAAGAAGTCAATGTCCAGTCTTGCCTGGCCAGAGGAAGAATGACTAAAACCTCATCTGTGGGAAAACAGCATGATGAGGAGAAACAGACTGGGTTTACACTGAGGAGTCACTCATCACCAGTATTAAAGTGGTAGCATGAAATCACATCTGAATAACAACTAACAAAAGAAACAGCCTCTGAGTATGGAAAATCATGTGAACTCTGCGGCCAGAGTTTCTGCATATCAAGACAAGTACATATGTCTGGGAAAAATTGCTTGAGAGATTATGTCAGACTGAAAGGACAAAAAAAGCTACTTAATTCTTCTGGCTGATCATTCATATACATCACAGAAGTTCCTACTGACACGCACAGTCAATTTACCGAGAGTTACTGCTTTCTACTACTCTTTTTGAGGACTGACTTACTGGGGAAGTTACACTCAGTACCACAAAGTAATCAAGGTAATTTGGCTTCAAACACTTCTTGATTTAAAAAATCTGAAGAACATCTTAGTCTTTTTGAAAAACACATCAGATATTAAAACCATTTACCAAGCTGAGGCAGCTAGCACAAATCTTGAAATAACTCTCAGGTGATAAGTAAGCCTAGCTGCCTTGGCCCAACAGAGCCGTGCTGAATTTGCACCAGGCAATGTCCCATTTTGGTTTGCTCCCCCACAATGTAGAATTAGAAAATGCATTTCTCTAACTTGCTATTAAAAAAAAAAATAAAATGAATTTGTCTTCAGATCCACATCTGGGAAGAGAGTCCATCTTCACAGACATATCCCCATCGCCATTGGCGATTACCCCTGTTCTGCACGCGTCTGCTGTGGAGTATTGTAGCACCATGGATGGGCAAGACATTCTACAGCCATGGTCACACATCCATTACAGAACAAGATGTGCAAACTGACGTCATATTGCTGAGGTCCTCTTCTCAGACTAGCTTGATCTGTCAGCAGACAACTGGTTAATCTACCTGGTTTTGCACTAGAGTGGATGAGGAGCGCCCATGAGAGCTATCTAGCAACTCTTTTATAGAACGGATAAGCTATGGCAGAGAAATAAACTGCAAATAGTTCACATACCAAACTTCAAAACTAGCACATACGTAGAAACATTTTCATCAGTGAACATTTTTCATACAGAGACATGACTTTTGACTCAAAATGTGTTTTCCTCAACAAGAAAGTTCATGATGCTAGTCGCTGGTAGTTTGGACATTTTAAATAGCTACGATTTCATACTAGTATTTCAAGAGTCTTTGCAATGAACCAAATTACGGATCTAAATTTGAACCTCCCGCATGTAGAGAGGTTTCCACCAGATTGTCATTTCAAGAATTTCTCCATAGGACTACTGGAACATTTATGAGCTGCATTGATCTGGAAATAACTCTGCAGCCTTTCATATTTAGTGAACTGATTAGACCACTGTCCTGGCCATACACTGCTTACCCTGAATTTGTGCTATCTCTTGGGTACGGTGATTGGCTTCTACACCTGAAATAAGGGGAGTCAGGAGTTACGTCTCTCTTTAGTAAAGAAGAGGTTAAACTGAGACAGGATGAGTCTAGCATTTCAATTTCTCTATGTTCAAAAATGTTCAGACATTAAAAGTAATAATTTAAGCCACTGGAAGATGATCAGAATAGTATCTATGACAGGAGATTTTTTTTCTAAAATAAATTTGGATCACTACCTTATTTTCAGAAGTCATTTGGAAATGCAAGGCTTGTTAAAATTCAGTGGGTCTTAGAATTCAAGTTACCTCTAAAATGGGATTTAAACTCCCATTTCACTTAGGTATTTTGAAATGTCTAACAGGCTTGATTCATCAATGATCCTCCAACACATTCCTTTCTCTGAACATTATTACCATGTGAAACATGATTTTCTCTCTTGTTTACACCTCTTAACATCTCCTTCCCTCTCCTCCTCTAATTCTGTAATTGTATCATTTTGTTCTGTCAGTCATTTGGGGGTATTTTGCAGGAATGGTGCTTTTCTCAGCAAAGCTGCATTATGTTACATCATTGCTAAGAATTCAAAGCATTCTGTGATAAGTGCCTGGTTTCTGATTAGGTTGCTGCAGCCACATCCTGAATAGAAACTACTATTGCTATCTATATCAATTTTTCCTGGTTTTGCTGATAATTCACACTGGGAATATATCATGTGAAGACTTTACTCCTTTGGCCAACTTCTTCACTCCAAAAGTTCTTCTCACAGTCACATCATGGAGAGTTAAATGATGAGAGTTTGTTCCATGTCTGCTCAGCTTTTGTAATTTATCTTAGTTTCACTCATCTCTTCACATCTCACACCAGTGGGAAGACCCACGCACCATGATGAGTGAAGCCCCACATCCCTCAAACACACAGGTAGTTATATCCATCTTTTCATATAAATCAATAAGTATAACGAGAAAAAGAGTTATAAACATACCTCCTAGTGGTGCTTTGGTACTGTGGAAACTTCACATTCCCCAGACGAGTCTGGCTAATCACTGAACTTTGGTTTATGATCTATTGGTTTCTAGTAAAAAGCAACATCTTAAGGATTTTAATAGTGTCTACTAGAATGTTATATGGACGTTGCCCACATGCAATGACTACTCCAATTGTGATTTCTAGAAGGGAAACAAGGGGTCTTCATTTATCACTGTACTATCCATTTTAAATCAGCTTTGCTGAAGTAACTGGCAATCTTAAGGATATAGCTCTGTGGACTAAAATGAGCTCAGTTACACTTGTCTGTTAATTAGGAGAAATGAAAATGAAAACAATATTTTACTCTAGCTTTCTACATGTACACTTGAAATTTGATTCTAAATAATGTACACAGAAAGGTATGCATAGTTTTTGTGCACTCACACACATATAACTTGTTAGTCATTGGACATCCATTTTTTACACTTAAAACATTTTTGAAGAGCAATGTGTATTGTTTGCATTATTGTATTTCCTAGGCATTTTATAGGAATCATTAAAACATGATTGTTGTCCTTCACATTTTCATTAGCTTTGGTGTTCTCTGATGATACCTATGACTTCTACTTTAATCAGCACTGGCACTTGCCAAATCTACATGAAAATAAGTAAGTGGTCTTCACCTGCATAGGAGGTATTTCACAGGTATCCTGAAAGAATAAGAAATAAATAAACAGATACAGATAAAAGGAAACCTACGTCTAACTTCTGTGCAGAAAAAATAATCTGTAAATCAGTCCACTGTCTGCATAACACAACGGGCTCCTGATCAGTGTGGAAAAGAGAAGAATTAGAACATCTTTTGGAACTAGCCTCACCCTCAAAGTATAGTCCAAGACCCGAAGCATGTGCCCACTCTCAGTAAATGTAGTACCATGCTGCTATATCCTCTGGTTAAACCCAGGGGGAAATGGACAGTGCCAAAACTGGGTGAAGCATCTTTTCTTACCAGGCACATTTTTTTTTTTTTGATGGGTAGCTGTAAAATTATATTTGATTCTGTTCTGCGTAATGTCCTGTTTAGGAAGTGTACTGAAAGAAATAACCTTGCGTTGGTAGCGGATAGGCAAGAGGAGTGAACAGGTCTGTTCCATCTTTAACACGTGTGATCCCAGAGAACCGTCCTTCATCTGTCAGACAGTGAAATGCGTGTTGTCATTGAGTAGCTAAAGGTCAGTGTTTAGCTGAGTTAGGAGAATAATTCAGAGCAAATCAACTATTAGGCAAATATCGCCTCTTTTTTGCTTACAAGTTGTCTGCAAATAGATCACAATTTTCTCAAATATATTCATTATTCAGAATTATTTCCTGAATGATTTTGGTGCATAATTATTGGTCTGTTCACAAGCCTTTCACTTTGATTCCTCAGTTTTCAAGCTGTTTTAATTGGATATAGAGATCACATGGTATCTTTCTGTCCTTTGATAGGGTAAATGTAGCTCTTTGACTCCACTTTCTGGTGGAAATATCTCAATTGTGGAGTTAGAGTTCAATGGTCACTGCTATTCTGTTATATCTTCTTATCATTTATGTAAATTTTTGTATGTAAAACCACTAAATCAGATCAATCAGATGGAATAACGTAAAATGTAAAATGTACTGTAAAATTCAATCCAATGTAAATCTGGAGTAAATCTATTGAATACAAAGAAGCAATATGGTATAGAATCAGTCTGAGGAATAAGGCCCTTGAGAAACTAAATCATCTTTGTAACATGTTTCTTCATTATAATAATTACAATGCTGACTTAAAGTACCTTTCCTTTCATAATGAAGTTTGAATTCTATTGGCTTCATTTGGATTTCACAAAGATTTCTCTAAACCTTTTTCTTTCTTCTTGGATTACACAAGCATGTGTGAAACAGGAGTTTGCAGCATCCTCAGGTTGGATACTCCTGTTTCACACATGCTTGCGTAATCCAAGAAGAAAGAAAAAGGTTTAGAGAAATCAACCTGAGGATGCTGCAAAGAGACTCATTTGGATTCAGTTGTCTGCAGCCTTGTTTGTGTGATTTCTCACATTTCCTCTCTCAAAAGGGCCTAATCCTGCTTTTTCCCTCATCCCAACATGTGTGAGTTATCAGGGCTCTGACAGACAAGCTCTAGCAGCTCCCATAGCGGTGAGTTAAGGCATTACTACTTCCAGGAGGTCCTTGCTCCTCCTTGACAGGCAGATACCACCTCCCCTAGCAGAGGCAGAGGACGGAAAGTCCCCTCGTGCCCCCAACCCCTCCCGGCCACAGGCCAGGATGCACAGCAGCAGCTGTTGCCCCTAGATCTTTAAACACCACATCAACATCTGCAAGGCCTACAACACCTCTAAAGCTGACAAAATGACACAGCAGTGTAAAGCTCCGCTAGAGTGAAGTCATGTTTATGGGGTGTCAAAAACACCCCATTCAAATGCAAACTGTACAGAATTTAGAAGTAAAATGTAACAGCCTTTACAGCTCACTGCAGAAGGCATTCAAAATGAATGTGGCATTTTGGGAATTACAGCGTGAACTATTGCCCAATATAATTGTCAGTGTCGGGTTCTGATTTCATTTTCACTGTTTTTTCATGAGTGCAACTTTTCAAAGCCTGTAACTTTTATATCACTCTGAAGCCTTGATCCAGCAAAGCACTTACACACATACCTAAATTTAGATTGCAGATTCAGGGAGCCTGAGATCAGGAAGGGACCATCTGTAGGAGCTCTTCTGTAGCACAAACCACTTAGCCTCCCCTCCTGACTTCTGAGTTGAGCCAAATACTTTAAAGTCCAGGAGCAGTTCCTTTGAAATGAATTTCAATTACCCACCTGCTTTGAATCACAAGCCTGTTACATGGTTTGTTGGACCACGGCCTCCAGGAAATCAGAATCTGGTCTCTGACACTCCAAATCCTTCCTGAGCTTTCCAATAATGGTTTGAGTAACGATTCTCTCATTTAAGATTTCCATGCATTTGCTAACAGGTTGGCTTGATAAAGACTATCAGGACAGTGAACTGCCTGTAACTGTCAGCTCTTATCCTCAATCTGCAAACTGTGCAAAATTCTGCCTTTAACTGTGCATGCCTTTGTCCCTAGCTGAGGAGGAGGAGCAGATGTTTAGCTGCAGTTACATTTTGGTGCTTCTCACATAATACACAGTCCATGGCCCAAATTCAGCTCCTGGTTAAATTGGTAAGTGTTCTCACTATTTGCATTGGCATCCAAGAAGTAAAACACATTAACAACCTTAGGTGCATACAGCACACAGTTAAGTTTATGGGGATGGAAAGAAACACAAGAGCAAAGCTCTTCTCACCATCTTCGGAAAACTGTGCTCATTGCCCCAAATGTAACATCATTTCATATGAGAACTTTGACTGTTTCAAGCATTATTCCACCATACTCTCTCAAGACCCGTACTCAGGAAATACTTTACGTCATATTTAAGTACAAGGGATGTAGAGCAGGACTTGATCATCTCCTTAGCATCACGCAGGTGCTCACATGTGCTCCCCAAACAAGAATTCTCTCCTGATTGACTCCCACTAGAACTGGCAGAAAATAGGACACAAGCTATATCACATGTACTGAAGCTTAAACTCCTCACTCCCTTTATTTTTCCCTTTCCCACCCCTCAATTTCAAAAAACCAGGAAAGACAAGATTTGGAGATCAAGTCAAATGTCCAATTTATTTTTATAACTTGAAACTGGAACAAACGTTGTTTTGAACGAGCGTACAAATGAAATGGTAGACACATGCTGAACTCAACATTGTGACAATAAGGGAAAAAAAGAGGCCAAAAATCTTGTACAGAGAATAAAAGGAACAATAAATATTTCACTAAGCCATATTGAAATGACCTCCAGCCATCTCAACATTTTATCCATAAAAAAAAAAGTGCTCTTGTTTTTTAAACAGAGCACAAATACCAAGCAATAATAAATAGTTCCAAACTTGTAGTAAAAGACAAAACCTCCAAGTAAACAACAAAAGCTCATACAATAAGTAATAGAAAAAGGTAATAAAAATATTTTGCCTTGCCGGTACAAATGCAAACAACTTAAATCAACGTTACTTTGCTTTGCAGTTCTAAAATACAAAGAGCACCATAAAAATGAGTTTGCCTGTGATAAACAAAACCTTGGACTGTCTTTTACATAGGACTGGGATGAAATGCTGATATTTTGACCCTTTCCTTAAAAATAGGTATTTTTCTTTCTAAAGCCAGGTTCTCGGACCTGTCCCGTTGCCAAGGGAGTTGACTGGATTTTTTCGCTGGACTTCAAAGGCAGCAGGACTAGACACAATGAAAGCAACAAATTCAATCTTAAAATAATAACCAAAAAACTATTTAAATTGTGAAAAATCTGTGGCAGCATTCTAGCTATTTTATGTCTATGTTATATTGTGCTTATGGCCTAGTAAACTACAGTTCTTCTAAGCTAGAAGAAAAGGAGGGCCATTTCATTATCACTACAGTCTGCAGAAACACAACCCTTGTGCTTTTGGGTGACTTATTGTTATTTTCAGTGATCTAAGTCACAAAATTAGACAACTGCTGGTGTTAGCTATCCTGGATAATTAAAAACAACAGGGAGACTGGAGCTCCTAAGCAATTTACACTAAAATAAAAAGCGAAACTCTTTCTTAAATCAACGAATTGTGGATCGAAAATATGCGGGTAACTTCTGACCTTTGTTACACTGATGCACGTCCAAGGGATTCTGCTGAGTTCTGTGACATGGCTCTGGATTTATACAAAAGCCAGAGATCTGAATTTTCACCAAAAAGTGAAAATTTGCCTTTAAGGGACCACATTCCAGCTTCAGCTAGGCTGGAGTAACCCAGGAGTAAGAGCGGTGAATAATTCCTGATTTGTATCAGTTTAACTGAGATCCAGAATTTGTCCAGAAGTCTTAAGGGTACGTTGTTCAAGCCAGGAAGAAATATATCTATCTGTTAGGTAGCTGGACCAAATTCTCCCTGCTGTCACACCCATGCCTCTCCGATTGCTCCAGCAGTCCTGCACCGATGAAACAGCAGAAGAATTTGGCACGGCAAATTTTTTTTGTTGTTTTTGTTTTAAGTTTTACCGTCATCTCCTGCAAGAGCGGCGAGCATTTTCTCCTTCTCCCCTTCACTAGGGCATCAGTGCCTCTTCTGCCACTCGTCTTCCCCTCGACCCAAAAGGGAGAGAGCGTGAGAGAGAGAGAGAGAAAGAACAGCAAAGAAGAGAGAAATCAAAAGGCACAGGATTTCATCCCAGTCCTTCAAACATTCAGAGATTTATGGAATGTACAATTAGGAGTGAACAGCAGCAAAGCAGCGAATAACACGGACTGGCAAGACCTGTACATGGAGTAGGTCCTGTTCTGACAGGGAAGAGGAGGGCTGTGCCTGGACCAATTTTACTTCAACCCGGTTGCAGCTGTGCCAACAGCAGACCATTTCACCATTTTATGTCAAAGTGGACACAACAGCTCTCGCTTTTTGCTATAAAACCGCTTTCTTCCAGAGGGTGGTGACAGGGTGCAGGGAGCCGTGAGGGGGGTGGCCAAGAGAGAGAAGACGTCTTGAGCATATTTGTGTTTGGAAGGGGGGGAAAAAAAAAAAAAAAAATCTCCTCTCTCTCTCTCAATTCTGTGGGGAAGCTGTGGGATGTAACCCCTGACGCCCTTACGGGAACGGAATTTCATTTCACACAAATAGGCAATAACCATCCAGCCTGGTTAAACCATACCTGGGAAAACCTTGATGCAAGGGGTCCAGGCAACTTTGAAGTTATTTAGAGCCCTGTGGGAACAGCACTTTTTTGTAGGCCATTTCTGACAAAAAAAAAAAAAAATATATATATATATACAACTAAAATTATTTGTGAACAACAACAACAAAAAAATTAAAAATAAAAAAGCACTTAATTATTTTGTTTTGTTTCTTTTACTCAGAGGTCGTCTAACAACCCCCTTTTTTCCTGTACAATAAGGACTTCACATACAAATTTTTTTTTATTTTTGCAATATTTTATCCTGCCAAATTAAAAAAATATATTATGGCAGCCTGTTTGTTTGTTTTTATTTTTATTTCCAAATTCACTAACAAAAAGGTACATTAAATCCCTTTAAAAGGACAAGCGTACAGTTAAAAAATTACAAGCTTCAGTAAAAATACAGCAAGTGCCTACATCATATGAATCAACCAATATCAATATCCATTCCAGAAGGGGAAAGGAAGGGGGCAAGGGGAGAAAAAAAGAGAAAAATAGGTACAGGTCAGAAACGTGATTTTTTTTTTCTGCAAAGCAATAACAATATTAAGCACTTTTTTCTACTTACTTTTTCTACATGGTGTAGCAATCACCTTTTAATCCCCAAATACAAGATTCTATACATTTTTTGAAATAAAAATTCAACACCCAAGGCAGAAAAAAATTTACTAAAACTCAAGACTTTACAGTTACAGTGACAAGAACAAATTTATAGACCCACCATTTAAATTTTACTGCAACATTTTCAAGGAAAAAAGAAAAGGTTTTTTTTTTTTTTTCTTTCTGGTTTTGTAAAATGCCCAGGCATTCTCCATTATTACAAATACTGGTCCACTTTTACAGTAATCAAGAAATTTTAATATATATAATATATACTAAAACCCCGTCACCAAAAGAAAACAATATACACATGGCCATTATGGCATTTTTTTTAATAACCTATTAAGCAAACTTTGAAAAAAAAAAGATTGCTCAAACACACATACACACAATTTCTTTTTTACCCTTGTATGTATTCAATACTGTAAACGTATTTTAAGACAGAGTGCACTAAATTTAACTTTTAAAAAAAATTAGCCGTTGTTCCTGAATTGTTTTTTCTCATTCAATGATAACAACTTGTAATTTGTGTCATTTGAGTTTTAATTCAGCAGTAAATCATTTCCATTCCATTTCCTAAGCAGCGTTGTCCTGAAAAAAAAAAAAGGCTGAGAATAATTCAGCTAATGGATGTCCGAAGTTGTGCTGGGTATACATCTTCATTTGATTGGGTCTTATGGCATTTTCATGTCCACTATCTTCAACCAGTAATTTATTTTTTTTAAGTAAATGTGGCTCTTTTTTTCTAAAGAATGTACTTTTCTTGTTTTACTTTTTTTTTTTTTTTAAAGTCTTTTCATTTCACAAAAACGTTTTGCATTTGTCTCAAGAGACTCAAATAGGAAGATCAGTTTTCAAGGCACTCACGTCAAATTGAATGGCAGTAGAAAAACTGTCCAATAAATTATTTTTATTTATTTTTCTTTATAGTGCCAGTATTGTGAATGCCATGCTTAGCAACACTGACACTTAATCTCAGCTGTTCCCTTACAGTTTAACCCACCTTTGGGCCAAATAGAAGAATATGATGTAATTTCTTGTTGAGAAGCCATTTTTCTCTTAACCACAAAACAAAAGCTTTAAAGTGCGGGTCAACATAATTAAAATCCCTAACCATAATTGTTCACTGTTTGCTAATATTAGTCTTAAAAAGCTTTTAAAATTTTTGAATTTGAAAGCAGAGCAGGTGCATTTTTCTTTTCTTTACTTTTTTCTGTCATAATGCTTTTATCTGCATACAATTCCATTCTGTTCCCAATTAAGTCAAGGGGAAACCTCTTACCAACTTCAGTAGGAGCAGAATCTTGCCAAGACCGGTAAATCAACTAGAATTTATTTTTCCCTTCCTTATAATAACATCATTGTACATCATACAAGATAGCTCTAATATTTCTATTCGTAAACCAAATGCCTATGAGTTGAGGCTTTTCATTGAGAAATTCACACTTTCCCACCCTCTAGCGATTATTTTAACTACAGCAAATCTGGGCTAAAGTAGATGTCCTGAACTCAAATTTATGATTTTGCCGTTTAAAAAGAAAAAAGATGGCAAGGTTTGAAAAGAATATTACAATACTCGAGATGTACTTCTACTGTCTCTGGGATAAGTGGCAGGAGGGGAAGAAGCAGGGAAAGACACCCCAAAAAGTGACAAAATGACACCATTATGTTGCCATAGCTTTTAACGAGAAGAAACTATCTGATAATAATGCACAATTAAGAGTGTTTCTAGGTTTCGTATGTAGCTGCCTTCTGCTCCTATGTCTTTTTTGTTGCCATAACTTTAGTGATGAAATCCATCTAGAAAAGGCCTCTATCGTCAGTGACATTGTCAGTGTTACATATTCGATCCAATTCCAAAAGAAAGTGCTAATTTTAAAGATTGTTATCCGCTGTACAATTTTGTTTTCCCTAATCTTCAATGTTATTTAAGAAGAGGAAAGGGAAAAAAAAAAAAAAAAAAAAAAAAAAAAGAAAGAAAAAAAGAAAAAATAATAAAGATTTCTGTTCAAATGCTGGCTTCTTCACAAGAAATTACACATGCTTAGCTTAAATTTCAACAAAGCAGCGGCCCAAAATTATAATTTTAAAAGATATGTTTCTCTCCTACAATGCAAGTAATCTCAGGCTACGACTGGGTAAAATTAAAAAGGGATACCCAACAAAATTTTAAAGGAAATTTAAACAGAAAGAATAAAAAAAAGTACCTGCACATGCCAAAAAATTACAAAAACCCAATAAATACAGAAATTATTGCACAGTTAAAAGGCTCCACAATTTTTACTGCCTTAATCAACCCTCGGGTTTAATAGAACTTTGTAGACACAGGTTATATTTAAGTGCCAAAGTCTGGCACCTACCATAGTTATGCTAAGTTATGTTTACGGAGGCAAGTTAGGTCATCTTTTCTCAGTTGGCAATAGTTAAACTGTACAAATAAAACGTTACCTAGACCCCTGAAATTTAACCTAGCGGGGGTGGGGGGGGCGGGGCTGGGGGGCCTTAGCTTCTTTCTGCCTGCTCAATTTTGACGTCATTTGTCAGCAAATGTTCTCCATGCCACTTTTTCATGTGTTTCTCCAGGGTGCTGTAAACACTGAAGGGCATCTGGCAAATGTCGCAGCGGTAGACCTCCTTCCCTATCTGGCCATGCGTTTTCATATGGCGCGTCAGCTTACTGCTCTGGGCACATGCATAGTTGCAGAGCTCGCATTTGTAAGGCCGCTCTCCAGTGTGGCTCCGACGGTGCACCGTCAAATTGCTGCAGTTCTTAAAGACCTTGCCACAGTACTCACATGTATCGCTCCTGCGCCCTTCCTTCGAACTGGGTCGCCCGGGGCCGGGACCGCTGATGTGGGGGGTGCTGCCTCCGCTCGCCGTGCCGCTGCGCCCTGAGAGCCCCCCGTCCAGCATGTCCCCCGGCGGGGTGGAGAAACGCAGGCTCCCGTTCTCCGACGAGTGCTCGGAAGAGGTCGCGAAGGGGGATTGTCGGGAGTCTGTGAATCCGAGGAACGGATCCTTCATGAAGTGCCGCGATGCTGCGTACCCTACCAGCCACTGGGAGTAAACGTTTTCGGAAGGTATTATCGTTGCTGGTGGCAAGTCCAAATCTTTCTCTACCTTTATTCTTTTAGAGGAGTTGTTTAAACTGGGGCTCGTGATAGGCGTCGGCTTGCGGGGGAACAAGTTTGGGAAGGGTTCACCCGGGCCAAAGTTTCTTCCGTTGACCGTCCCTTCCTCGGTGCGGTCCAGCTCTCCTACCACAGAGTCTTCGTCACCTGGATCTCTCTGACAGAGGTCTCGAGGACACAAGTCTCGCTGGTCAGAAGACCTTTTCATGAAGCTACTCCTCTTCTGTTTTTCAGCTAGCATGTCATTATATTGCTGGATGGCACCTAGACTGACGTTCTCGATGACTTTTCCCAGGACAAGGGACTTCTCGTCCGGCAGCGACTTGGAGCCATTTTCTCGGTTACGACTCAGCTCCGAGTCCATACTGAAGCTTGACTCTGGCCGGCTCTCATTCTCGAGCTCCTCTTCCTCCTCCTCCTCCTCCTCCTCTTCTTCATTGTCATGGCCCAGGGAAGGATCGCTCTCGTTCCTGAAATCCGCCTCACTGGATTTCAGTCCCTCTCCAGTGAGCTCGCTTGTGCCCGGCTCGGGGGAACTAGTGGTGGACAGTCCATCGTCTGACCTGCCCGTCATGGAGCCAGCTTTGTGCATATGCGTTTTCATGTGGCGTTTTAGCTTGCTGGCCTGGGAGCAAGCATGGTCACAGAGCTGACACTTGTAGGGCTTCTCTCCTGTGTGACTGCGCCGGTGCACGATAAGGTTACTCTGGAACTTGAACGTTTTCCCACAAAATTCACAGGACTTGCTCTTGGCCTGAGGCTGGGGAGGAGTAGTGCTGCTGGGGGGCATGGGGGGCAGTGGCGGGGTGCTCAAAAAAGGTGATTTAGGACTTGGCTGGAAAGGATTCAAGAGGCGATGCATAGGGTTGGTGCGACTGGGCGAGACTGGCGGAGGGGTGGAACTGTTTCCTGCCAGCTCTCGAAGCCTTCTGGAGAAATCCATCGCTGGGGACTCAATTGCCATGGGGTTTAAACGCATAACTCTGTCAAAGGCACTGGGATGCTGGGCAACTAACCCCATTTCTTCGGCACTAAGGCGATGTGGATCCAGATGATGACGAGGCGGTGGGCTGAACAGCGGAGGCGTGTTTGGGAGCCGACCCTCACCAAAGCCGGGGTGTTCGCGCAAGATGGGTCCTGTCATCCGCAAGAGATTGAAAGGGTTGTTGTCTCCAAGGAAATTCATCAGTGGGGACTGTGCAACAGTCTCCGGTCCCAGAGGAGGAGGGATGGTGATGCGTGGAGTAAGGGAACTGTTTGAAGGGCTTGTTTCCAGGTAGATGCGGAATCCATGTGTGTTCTGGGCATGCTGAAGCAAGAACCAAGCGCTATTAAAAGGCTGCTTGCATGTTGTGCAAATATAGCTTGAAGGCTCATCTTTACCTATAAAAGAAAAACAGAAAGAACACTCAAAAAATAATACAGCAGAGAACATTTAAATACAGTTGGCATGTGCTTTATTTTGCTAACACATTTCCTCCTTGGCATTTCTGAAAGAAGGACTTAATTGCAATGTATTGACTGATATAAATTGTTGAACAGCACATTTACTCACCACGCTTATTCACTTAACATGTATGACAAATATCACACATACGCATTGGTGCTATATACGTTTATATCCTCTAACTCGCAGATTAAACCTTCCTTTATGACGCATAAAGATCCAAATACTTTCACGTGTTTAATCCACAAAAAGGAATTTGTTTCAAGGGATTTATGACTACAGACAAAAAAACAGGGAAAATGCAGTGTGGTAGGTTTTACAAGGCACCTGCGACGAGCTTCAGTGTCATTTTCACTTTTTCATTTTGTATTTTTATATACTTCATGCAGCAGTCCCCTGAGATCTTGCTGAATTTAATTTATACATGATTCAGTTATGCCAGCATTTCCATTTTTAAAATACTATGTAGGTATTTAGCTGCACAAGTCCTATTCTAGTCAACAGGAGCTTGGAAAACATACCCTTGCATAAACCACTTTTGACATTCTTTTTGCCAAAACACCGAGAAGCCACTCAAATGAAACATCCGGTAATCAAAGCCGACAGCACAGTTGCAATTAACAGTAACAAATGTCGGGCCGTGCTTGAACTGGGTCCCAAGAATTTCTGAGCCTGAGCCTGCCCTCCAATGCAGAAACACTCACCGGAGCCAAAAACATTGTTCTGTTTGCCTTTCTATCCTCTTTGAACGGCTGCATAAAGGTGGAAAGCATTCCTTTAACCTTGATTCAGCTTTACATAAAGGGCAGGTGTGGACAAGTCTGCACTACAGTCATAATTTTGCTAGCTAGAAAATTCCAGTCCTGGGCACAATATAAACTATGTACTGTCTTTAAAAAGCACTTCTCCCCCCTCCCCACTTCCTTTTTTCAGTGGCTCTGCAGGACTCTGATAAATTCATAAATATGTGTCAACTTGGATTTGTTTTGTTGTTGCTTTTTTTTTTTTTTAAATAAGGGGGATGTTTCCTGAAAAAACAACTACCCATTTCGGAAAACCTAAAATTAATTTCTTGCTTGTTTGTTTGTTTATGAAAGCAGATAATTTGGCTAACGATGGCACCGCTGCACCTAAAGGCACTAAACTTCCTGAAAGTTCAAAGCCTGAACCAAGCTTCCCACCTGACCCATATCTGCATCAGGCCCGAACAAAGCCCGATTCTAGACCCTCGGCAGGAGCTCAGATCCGAAGGCGAATGACATAACCCTTTTCTAGATGGGGGGGACTGCAATTCACAAAAGCTTGTTGCTTGAGCTTGAAAATGAAAGAGTTTATAATGTGAACAGAATCGTATTATCGAAACTACCTTTGTAAAGAGGAATGACTCATAACAGTCAAAAAAAAAAGAAAAAAAAAAAAAAATTTAAACTCGGGCACACCAGACAAAACAGGATTGCTGCTGACTGAATTCCCCTCTTCTGGCTGTTGCAGGAATGGCTGCTGCTAACAAAACCTACAAAACCTTAGACAAGGAGGCTAGAAGATTATCTGCCTCCCTATCAGCCTGTCAGTCTATCTAATCTTATCACCCAATGAACATCCATAAAGACATAAAGGAAAAAGCATCTATTATAGTGAGACTTATTTACAAAGGTAGACGATAAATGCGGTGCACCTCCTTACACTTTTATTGATTTAGTAGGGCTATTGCTTTGGATAGCAGCCTCAGACCCCGGGTTCAGAGAAACCGGCTCTCCACAGCCAAGAAAAAACACATACAACACGTCGGGCGTTTCTGCCTGTCTGACACAGCCCCTCTGCCCCAGCCCTGCACGCTGCATCGCATGGGACAGACCCAGCTGCTTTGAAATCAATCTCTAACGACTGCTATGAGAAAAAACACAAGTTTGGGAGCTATACTCAGCTTGGAAAAAGTGCCCATAACTGCTATTGACGTTAATGAATGCCACATACAAACATGGAAAGGAACTGATACATTATCCCTTAAAAATCTACTCAGCACGGAGGCATACAGGGAGCTTTATGTCAGCTCTGTAGCCAAAGCAACAGTAAATGCTCCCATTATTACTTCAAGTATTTAAATTTCTGTTTCTTACAGAAATATGATGAAAATGTCTAGACCTTTAACTTTTCTTGCATGGCAACATGTGTAGTATAAAAAGTGACAGAAATCACTGAAGCAGACTAAAGTATATAACATACTCTGTCAAAAGCTTCTTTTAACAATATGTTTTACCTCAGCTCACCCTAGAATAGATTTTAATAAAGCCCCTTCTGAAGTGTGATCTAATAGCAAATGAAGTGCAGCATCTTACAAGGTCATATATCTTCAAATTAAAGAGTGCTCTGCACCCTTCACCTTCATTTTATCCACTCTAATTAATCGATTTATTACCCACAGCTGTTCGATTCTTTCATTTTTAAAGTCACAGCATGCGTTCTTTTTTGTTGTGGGTTTTTTTTCTTTTAAAAAAATAATGTGTGTGAGTGTGTGTGTGTGCATGCATTCTCCTTGCTTAGCTCAAGAGCTGACAGGAGGAAGAAGGCAGCTGTGTATTAGACAACAACGAAGACAGCAACACGTTTACTTCAGCAAAGGCACATACGTCAGGAGAAAAATTCCTGAGCAGGCTGAGGATCAAGGCCAATCTAAAACTGAAATGGCTGATTAAAAAAATTACCCTCAAAATGGCAGCTGGCTGGATGCTTGCTACTACATGTTACATGGAACTGAGATGTTTTGTTTTGTTTTATTTGGTTCTCCAAAACTTCACCTCTGTGAAATTCAAGTGAGGAAAGTAAATCCCCCTCCTTTTTAGTTTTCTTTCAAAGACGGCAAATTAGTGCTATTAGTGATCTAAGATTTACAAGCTAGCAGTCATAAAACAGTCTTCTCTTCCTTTTTGTTTTGTTTCACTTTCATGCTCCTTAACAGTCCTTTACAGGAGACCCCAACGTGACGGCAAAATTGACTGCAGGCTACCTGGCTACCAATCTCTGACTGCTTCATGAGTGTTCATGTGTGCATGCCTGTGTGTACATATGTATTTTAACTTTCATAACCCTCAAAGACTCTCCCCAGACTCCCCGTTTAGAAAATTAAAAAAAAAAAAAAAAAAAAAGTTTATTTCCATATTATCACTTCATGGTTATCTTGCCTAGAAGTTGCCCTGAGCAGTGTAGATCTTCACTTTTAAGAACAGAACAATGTCAAAAAGTCTTTGAAGATCCACTCCGAACATTTTTATATTCAAAAACTTACTAAATATTTTAAACATGCCCAGAAACAGCCACGCATTGCTCAAGAACGATCCTTATATTTAATAATGCAGTGCACCTACACTGTAAAACTCTTTGTTATAAGGCTGCTTTTGATATATGGCTATCTTAATCCCTTGCTACCTGCACTGAAGTCTGGCTAAATACCCACTTTACGACAACTACCTATATAGGCTTTGCTATATGCAGTCTTTATCACTTTAGCATGTGCTTGACTTTGAGCATGTGAGTAATCAACATCAGTGAAACTTAAGCATAGGCTGAAGTGCTCTGTTGGAAAGTGATGAAATTATTCACGTGCTTAGAGTTAAGCACAAACCAAGACTTCGTTAATACTGTTCAATGAATTGCACATGGATTCAACCCTACAGTCTGAAACTAGGCAGGATTTTCAGGGCTGATGGCCTGAGCATAGTTTTTTATCTTTACATTAGCCGGTAGTTACAGTGTTTGCACTGAGATGAGACACCCAGGCCACCAGCCCTGAGCAGTCAGTAGTAGCTTCGAGGTTGCTCTAAAGCCAAACAAATACTACTGGGAGTCCACAACCTTCCCAAAGTTTGCCTCATTCCTTCTCTCCTTCACCATCATGTAGGTTCCCCAAATGCCTAGTCTAAATCTTTCTTCCTCCAATTTAAGATCGTAATATTTTGTCCTACCTACGTGCACGTGAAAAACATAGGAGGCAATTTGGTCTGCATCTCACATACAGGTATCATCCAGCCCAGCAACCTGCAGCTGAATGACTTCATGTCTTCTAGCACCCCCTTCTCCCAACCTGATTTGGAATTGCCAAGTGAGAGAGAATTCAGCCTGTCGGAGCAGTCTGTGGTATTGGTTGACTATCTTTAGCATTAAAAAAAACTTGTGTTCTTTCCGATTCAAATTGCTGAGTTCAACTGCCGACCATTAGATCTCATTACGTTTTTATCTGGCAGATTAAAAATCTCTCTCTAGTATCATCTCCCTAAGCAGGTAATTATAAACTATGAACTTATTGAACACTCTTGCCTTTCTGCATATTATGACAAAAGACGGTCTTTTCCAGAAATATTAAAATGTGCTCCCTCCATTACTGCATGACAGATTATGTTCCGTTCAAAATGTCAAAGTAATAATGAGCTTTTTTTTCTCTTTCATGAACAGCACAAAACAAAGCTAAATTCAGATCCTGCCTCCCAGATTCTGCCCTTCCAGGGGGTAGCGAGAAAAGACGGGCCGGTTTGCCCAGCCCAGAAAAAGAGTCACCTGGGTGTGTGGACATTCACCCTGCTGCACCAGGCAGCCTGAATCCCCTGACTTATCTGCAGGCTGGTTCGTGCCATTTAGTCATACACAGATCTTCCCTGCCCCGTTGGTACATGGCTTTCTATACACCCTGAAAGCTGAGCGCCTTTTCCCTGGGGAGAAGTTTCCCTCAAAATATCCTCAGTTATTCTGGAGACCATCAAACCATAATCAGTGTGAGATAAGAACTGTTGAGAATTCATTATTTTCTGCTGGGCTACAGTGACATCCAGTGCCTTACGAATCCTCTCCTCCTCATGCCTGAGTAATTTCATTAGCTGTAACAGAGAACGAACTCCCCACCACCACCCCTTTTAATCACCCACCTAAAACCGCTGCCAGGACTGTGGTGAGGACCTGCAGCCGGGTCCGCAGTACTGCTGCCATTCTGTACCTCTAGCAATATTTTCCAGATAATGTTTCTTGTTCCCTTTACAAAGTTACAACAGCAGCAATAAAAATGTTAAGGAATTTTAATGCTGCTTTACTGCACCTTTAGAAGTTCAGGAAAAGTAGAAACTTGCAAGCTCTAAAGAAAGGACACCTTTCATTGTAAAACTCAGGAACAGACATGTATCAGGTTCCTACAGTCTTTCACCAATGTTACTCTCTTCTCCACCACTCAATTTTTAATGAGCATTTAAATAATTACTCCTTGTTATTATGATGGTTACTCTAATAATACCAATAAAGGTAGTGTGGATGCCCCATAAAAAACACACCTTTAATTGAATTATTATTAAATTAAAATGCCATAATTGAGAACACTAGTTTAACAAGTCTTCTTATAAGACCAGCTGACATTAAAGGGCATTAAATACTGGAAAGATTTAGTGTTTCATAGTGAAGAAAATATATGGTTATACGTGGTTTGACAGGTCGCCTAGACAAGGGCCAAATAGTTTCCAGGTGTCTGCAGTGTGGATCTGCAGTGTGAACTATATTGGTTCATACCCAATGCTTGACTGGGTATGCAAAAATATCTCTAATATAGGTATTTCTGCTGAAGAGGTTTTATAAGCCATATTACTACTCTAAATTATCCAAGTTAGCAAGAATATTTGCTTACATATGTTTATGATTGAATAAACATATGCTGAACACACCCAGCATCGAGAGTTTCACCCTCCATGCACTCCCTGGGGTGTCTGGAAGTGCTGCTGTCTCCATTTCGGAGGGACCGACAGTCTCAGTAACAAACACAGCGTGGGACAGGGCCCGAGCCCAGGTGAGGATCACCACTGCCGGCCCAGTGACAGTCACTAGTGTTAAACACCAAACACAAAGGAACTACTTCTCTTCCTACTTCCCTCCATTTTAATTTTGTTTTGATGGCAACGTGAGATGAAGATGTAAAATAAGCGCAACTCCTCTATCCATCCCCAGAGCTGACACAGTTCGTCTATCCTTACACTGCCTTGTCTAAAGGAAGGGCTCAAGAGAGTCTTGCGGCACAACCCTGCCGAGGATGATGGGGACTATCACCAACAATTCATGAAGCAAGCTTCAGCTGGCAAGCGAAGTTGGTGTTCTACGATTTAGTGAGACGCCTGCAGTCTCACAACCTCAGCACCCTCGGTTCTCCACTCAGATAAACAGCCACTCTCTCTTGTGAAGCTCGGCTGACCTGACGGGCACCTGGGTCAATAAGAGGACGGGAAGGTTTAGGTGCAAAAGCCCAAGCATGAGGGGCCACAGAGCCTGTCATCACCTGGGAATGGGGAATCTCGGGGTGAGCGTGGTGAAAGGAAAGAATGTGACGGGGAAAAAAAAAAAAAATGAGATGCTTTTAAGAAGTGGATGGAAAAATAAGGGTGTCTGAAGAAAGGAGAAGTAACTGAGAAGAGTTTCTTCTCAGTAACAGACCCTGTTTCCTCCCATACTAGGCCCTGTTCCCTTCTTCTGCCTTGCCTCCTGAACAGCCTAGCTCCCCCAGTGCCGTCTTCAAACAGAAGAAAGATCACCACTTCATGCAATGTTCTTCTCCCACACACTGCCTGCGTGTTCTACAGCTTTCCCACTCCTGTTTCTACCTTGACTAGTGAGACTGCAAGTTCTCTACAGAGATTATGCAAGAAACTTCATGCCAAGAGAACCTACAAACCCACAAGACCCTCTCATTCCCAGCACTGATTTTAATTAGCGATGCAAAAATTCTCAAGAGCATTTTCTACCTGTTGAAAAAGATCTACATTAGCACTGGTTGACACCAATATTAAAATATATTAATACTACACTACTATTAATAATGTACTATTAATTCTTTCTATGCTAAAGCCAACTGCCAAACTCTGGTGGATTAAATGCTGTCCCACTTTTGGGAGCCTATTTTATTTTCTGAAGCCACTTGTGCTTTTCAGCAGTGTTCCTTTTCTATTAGGCAGGACTGCAAATTGTCTGTTTGTCATTCTTGTAATTGAAAAATATCTTTTTTGTCAAATTAACTATTTTATCATGCGAGTGGAAAACCAAACAGATTAATTACCAATCACATAGCTGAGAAGTCAGACTGCCATGCTCTCTGTCTACAGCCAATCCTTTCATAATTCCAAGAACAAAGAGCATGAAACCGTGTAAGACAGAGATATCAACCTGGTACCTTAAAATCATGCTCTTAGTCAAACTCTGAATTGAATTACTCTATTACAAACTCAAAGTAGCTCCGATGATCTCCATGACAGACTTTGAATTTTTCCAGATAAGCGATACCAGGTTATCACAAGCAAGGATCTTAACTAGGTTTACATGCATATACCAAGTTCTGATATTTTTTTTTTTTTCATTAAACTTTCCCCAGAAGCATTTTATATGTTCTCTCTGGCACTTAGACTTACAAAAAGGAGACTGCAGGCAGACTATAGCCACGCATAACACAAACAGATGCTTCCTGCTTCTTAATGGACATAGGCGACCTTTGGCTGAAGATGCAGCTTGTGTTCAATAGTTCCATTTTCTGTGAGACTTAATCATACCTCAGATCTGTACTGCCAGATTCACATAAATGAGCCAAATGCACAGCTCAGTTTAATTTCTAGTGCATTACAAAATGGCAATATTATATTTTTAGGTATAAAATGTCAATAGTCATTTTGGGCAACTTCCTTCTGGATGTCCAATTTCTCATTCCTTAAAAGAGCTTGTGGCTTACTGGAAGTTAATATTCAGCCTACAGAAGTATAGGAAGTGCTTTTACTTAATGCAGAAAAAGAAAGAAAAATGCATAGCAAAAATTGGAACTTACAACACAGGGATTCAGACCCAGAAGCACTATTAAAATAGAAGATAAAAAACATGTTTGTCATCTCAGAACACCTTCTTCTAATTGGTGTTACATTCTAAAATACAAAGGCAATTTATAAAGCAGAGAAAGGGAGAAGTGTGAAAAGTAAGGAGCAAACAGGAAAATCAATTTTAAAAGATCAATAGTGAATGAGTTAACTTTTAAATTAGCCCTTTGTGATACAACAGTTTCAACTGACTCCACCTTTAGCACCTAAACAGCTTTGTGTCTTTTAGGTAGTTTCTCTGAACCTAAGACCTCGTCAGCTAGCAGACTGGAAGGATGCTGTACAAACCTGCTGTATAAAATAGTGAAAATTATCAGTGAAAATGGGGAATTTAATACAGAGTGGGGAAATGAACCCACTTGTGAGATGAAAAGACCATAGGACTACCCATGGCTGGTGGCTGAATATATAGGCTCCCATTGACAGCACTCATGAAAAACCCTTGTAGTGCTCAAGGACACTTTTAGGCCTTTTCTTTGCATAAGGTATTCAAATGCATTTAAAATAATGTCAGTCTTTTCTACAACGTATGAAATATGCCAGCAACTTCCCTTTAAACCGGTTTCCTGTAAGTAGTTTTGTTTGAAAACTGGCAAGTGCTGGGATTCTTTTTCCCCACAGATTTGTCTAAGGTGCCATTTTCTCATCTTACAACCAAGAATTTTCAGTAATCTGAATAGGAACTTAAAGGAGGACACATAAAGGAAATTGTCCATGTCATATAATGGAAAAATAAAGAGTAAATTAGGAAACAATAAAAAAAGCCGAAGGGTGAAAACAAATTTTCCTGTTTTTTTTTTTTTTTTTTCCCCAGGAGTACTTCAGTCTGTTTTACTACAACTATTTCTTAAGGGTATTAGGTGCCTATTCATAGTTAGTAAATGAAATAGCATTTTTGTTTTAATTCATTGCTTCTTTAACAAATGCTAACTCCCATCTCTGCTTCTTTAAATCCACAAAATCTCCACGTTCAATCCTAAGAAGTATTATAAAGGCTGTAAATCTTGTTTTAATGGAATGTACATTTAGCTATGAGGAGATAATTGACGTTATGGAGGGCCTAGATGCTGAATTATATAGGTTATCTAATACAAAGGGGACTCATTACTGAAGCACTACAAACAAGTAGTAATATATGTATATTGTTCTGAGTGGCGTTATAGCAAAAGTGTTCGGGTCTGCAGGGATTTATAAAACACAAGAAAACAGCAGACATGCACTTGTAAATTTGTCTCATTTGTCTCTGAAGTTAAAGGTTATTCCCTTGATCTGAATTTGTAATAAAAACATGCTAGACTAAGGTTTGTAGAGAATGTTTGAATATGTAAATTGTGTATAATGATAGGCAATTATAGGGTAAAAACTGGACCTTATGAATGTTACAGAATTGCATGGAGCATCAAAGTATTTTCCTTCAGATGAAATATTTATCTTTTATGCATGTTATAAGCACTTTTTCAAAGGTATTCAGCAACCTATTTGAGTGGAGAGTTGACAAAAATCAAACCATTACAACCGACTAAGACTGTGGGCTTATGCACAGGAGAAGCCACAGCTTTTTACAGAATATACATAATAAATCTCTTGAACTAATGGTTCCGGAGATGGATCCTCAAGGACAAGTTCCACTGATTTTCAGTCCCTTAGATGAAAGCTGGTTTCTGGATTTTTTTTTTTTTTTTTTTAAGAAGATGTGGGGGTGGAAGTGTGGGGAGAGAGACGGGCAAGAATAACTAGGTAAGAATGTGAATTTTCTTGGACTGATTCAATGAAGTCCCATTTCCTCTTCAGTTCATTGGCTGCTGTTTTCAGGGAATAATAGAGAGGGGAAAAAAAAAAAAAAAAAAAAAAAAAGATGCTGCATTGAGATAGAAAGGAGTAAAGCTGGGATATGATACTGTAGTTTATGCTACTGAAGATAAGGTTTTCTCCTTCTCTGAGCACGACAGTCTGTTCAGGTTAACCAACTGCAGTGTTAGAATAACTCCAGCCGACTTGTCACAGAGTACAAAAGTCATCAGCAACTGAATGTTCTTTTCTGCACCGCAATTAAGACGAATCAATACGACGTGCCACAAATGGTATTTTACTCTCAATAAGAACTCGGGCTGAGTTTATTCAGAATATTTTAGCGCTTCCCCAGGGGATTTTGGTCCGACGCAGATGGCAAATAAAGTACTCAGCCTAGGGCTAGAGCACATTATGCTAATTCTAATGTCAGATGTACTTTAATATACAGCTCTATTTAATCACCCCATTATTTCACATTTCCATATGAAAAACCTGCGGCACTTCTGCAGAGCTTTCACTCTGCGACAATGCCAGCTTCCTTCAACTAGCTCACTGCGAAAGAGAAAGGAAGACTGGTCATTCTCGCCAGTCAAAATGTTACAGTTTCAAAGTTTCAGTATTCCTGAATTTAAAGTGGGTCTTCCAGTGCAATTAGCAAATCGCTCAGCTAGAATGCTGATATGTTCAAAATGCTAAGGAGGTGTCATTGAAAAAAAAAAAAAATAAAAATACCAGCCCTCCCTCTCTACCTCATCCGCTTGCGCACACAGACATAGATAGGCAGGCACATATCTCAAATCTGCTTACAGAACAGTAATAATAAAAATAATGAAAATATTTTCATAGTGCAATTCAACCAACATTCTCAACACTTGTCACCAAAACACTGCTATTCCCGGCTGCGTGGCTTCTGTTACTTAGAAGAACAGACATGGCTGGCACAGCTGCCAACCTACAGATGTCTCTGAATAAAACCTTCCTTGTGTATCAATAATTTTTGCCTGCAACAAACTACACCTCTAATTAGGTTTAGAAGCCACACACCTTCAGATTGGAACACTATCCAAATTATCTGCAAATTTACCTTGATGCCTCATCTCTGGTGACCACAGAATTTGAACCCGTGGACTTGAAAGTAAAATGATTCAAAAGGGCATTTACATTGAAAGGAACAAATGAAAAAACTTTTTTTATATGGAGCTCTTTTTCAGGCCATGTAGGCTCTTGATGTGCAGACAGGGAAAGCAGAAGCGGCCCTTGGAGCACCTCTTCAGCATCCAAGCTCTCCCTTCAGAGTGATTCTGTGAAGGACCCTTAATTCTGCATCTGTGTACAGTCACCAGTGAAATGAGTTTCATGGTCTCAATAAAATCTCCCCCCCAGTTCAGCATAATTTGGGCTCCATGACAACTGTTACTGCACATCATGGGGAGCCAGGTCAGGACTGGATTACGCCAAGAAGCTACAAGAATAACGTACGAAGCTTGAGTCGGATCATTTTTTTAATTACTGGATTAAGCCTACCACATATTTCACAAGAAAATATCTATTTAGAAAAAGACCTACTTTTTCCTCCTCCAACCACCCGGTCTGCATCCTTTAAAAATTGTTCAGCAGTGCATGCAGCAGCCAGCACCTGGGGCCAGATCTCACCTGGTCTCAGCGTTACGCATCAACATTTAAAGATACAGAAGTGCCCTGTTGTGCCTTGACACGGCATATGCCACAACTTCCGTGTCCTAATTTGAACACAGTGGATGATATCCCTCATGTTCGAGGCACAAACAGATGCATTTTCAAGCTCGCTTTTATTTTTACATATATGCCTATATACGTGTGTGTACGCCTATATACACCGCTTGCTCTCTGTAGGACTGGCTGTGAAGACAACACTCTGCACAAAGGGGAAAGGGAGCCGAGCACAGGGCAGACGTCTGTCCTTCCCCAGCTATTCCAACTGGACCTCCAAACCCACAATCTTATCTTGGGAGAGGTATATACAACAGTTTCACCCTACTGGAAGTTTTGCCTGAATAATAAATACAGCAGAAGTTAATTTAGTAAATTAGGGCAACTTTAAGATTTGTTTAAAGTAGAGAGTAACACACTCTGAAAATGAGTAATTAAATACAAAAGAAGAAGAGGAAATGAATGTATAATATCCCAATACAAAGCCCACCAAAGTCAAAATGAGTATTTCCACCGGCTTCAACGGGTTCTGGATGAGGGTCTCCTTTCACACTGGGATTTGTTAGTCTCCAGACACTGCCTTCAATGTAGGGATAAAGCCGGTTTGTGATGGTGTAGTTAAAAGAAGAGAACTGAGTTCAGAGCAGCTATAAGCCTAAGGAATTCAGCTGCTAATATTTAGAGCGATAAATGGAGACGTATCTAGTAAGTATCTTTTGTATCTTTAGTTAAAAGAAAAACAGCTGAAATAGGAGAAATACATAAACTGAAATTAATCCTTGACAATTCCGTTGCTTTTTCTTATGCTGATATTACGTTGGGTTTTGCAAGTAAAGAAGAATAATAATAATTCTCCGTAGATCAATCCTATTTCTTTAGCTCACTTTAGATAAACTGACTGCATTCTTAAACTCTGTTATTAAGAATTCTCTGAAAAAAATTGTAGCTGAGACTAGCAAAATTATTTTTTTTTAATAACATATTTATTCTTGGCAATACACAAATTTGTGGAATCCCATTCAATTTCCATCATTATGGAAATTTTTTGAATGCCAGAATGTCTGCCGACACATCTTACACTAAAAGGTTCCTACAAGAGTCAAAAGTCCTGTAACAGAAAATCCCAGACTCGGTGAACAAAGCAGCAAAATGAGCAGAAGCTTTAAAAGCCTAAATATGGGGGGGTAAGGCAGGGACAAGGGAATGAGGAAGGTATAAAATCCTTCAGATGAAAAATAAAACCAATCAGTTACAGAAGCAGGGATCTTGGAGGCTGCTCTAGATTAAGCAGTTAAATTGCAATCTATGACTATGAAGTTGAGAAAGATGAATCTCCAATCATACTTCCTGAAGTGCAAAGATAAAAACACAATTTTTGCTCCTTAAATGGGTGGTGTTTTATGCCCCTATAACACTGCAGAAAATAATGGCAGTGCTGGTTTAAAAGAAGATCCTAAAAACTTCCTATTTTATTTCCATACAATCCAGATGGATCACCTAAGAGAAGCATAATTAAACAATGCTAAGCATCCCAACCCCTTTCAGAATGTGCTGACGGAAAATATTTTTAGAACAATCACTGTAGTAATTCTTCTTAGTTGTAGAAACACTCCAAATCAGAAAGTCAATTTTTCCTCTATTTGCAGAAGTGTGCTGGTTTTCACTGGAAAGGCGCCTGTGTTTTGTTTGGCTGCTGTTCATATACTGCCTTGGCAGGGTTTCCTTGGATTGCTTACAGTGAACATTGCTCTTGCATACAGTAGCACTCCCATTTTAACCGTCCCAGCCACACGTTTTCTAATAACACACGGAGAGCTGCAAAATCCCTATAAGCACAGCTCTTTAAAGCAGCAACAGAAGGGGGTGGAGGCGGAGGACTGGAGTGGGGGGAGGCTCTGCCCGTTCAAAATCCAGCGCTGCAAACAGAGGATAGTCCTTTTAAAAACAACCAATGTGAATTGTGTTTAAGAAGCAGCTTTCCAGGAAAAGAAAAAAACATCTCCGAGAAGAGGGCCTGATTCAGCTGATTCACTGAATCTGATCTGTGCTGGCTGGGCTCCGAGCATCACTGAACTGGGTCCTAAGCGCTGTTTATTTTCTTTTCTTTCTTTTTTTTTTTTTTTTTTTTTTTTTTTTTTTAATTTTTGCTGCCCTTCTCAGGGGCATGCAGATAACTTAATAATTCCTGGTATTACCTTGTACATTTGAGACCCTGCACCTGAGCCCGTGTTCCTTGTGCATCCAAATTTTCCACCCCGTCAGTGAGAGGCGGGGGTACACGGGGAACACAGGGCTCCACTGTGGGAATCAAACGGGCAGGCAAGATGAAAGAGGAGGACATCTATCTCACTGAAATAGTCACAGGAAACAAATGCAGCATTTCTACCTACGGCTGAGAGAGAGAGAAAACCAATAACAAAACCGTTATTCAGCTCCGTGCCCTTTACAAATAGGACTGACTTGTTAGTGGACAGCTGCGGCACAGCCCCCCTCCACGCCATTCCAACTTGCTGCCTTTGCCACCCTGCTTTTGGAGATCGACAGCAATTTGCATCTCCATGCATCTCATTTCTCGTTAAGTAAGTTGATTAATTTGGGCGAGGGAAGTTGTCATTCAAAAAGCCAGAAATTTCCACCGGCATTATTTCTGCCTTTCAGAATTCACCGACCTCCCCCCATCGGTCCAGCCCCCACTTCACACCTCTCTTTCTCCCTGTCCCTTTCTCCCCCCTGCCCGCTCCCTCCCTCTCTCTCTCTCTTTCTCCCTGTTGTTTACAAAGGTTTCATTATGTTTTCAACTAATCAGAAAGGCCTACTAATACACAATTAACATGTGACTATAAAAAAAAATAGCTTCCAGAAGAAGGAAAAGTAATTAAGTAGAGAATGCTTTTCTGTAAGTGCTCGCTTTAACCCATCGTCAGAGAACAGAGTCTAGGTTAGTCCACAATGGATGGAACAGATGCCAAGGGCGAAATGTTAAAAGCAAATAAAAAAGGACATTATTTTCTTTGGGAATAATAACCATCAAGGCCACAAAAACGAACATCAGACTGCAGTTGTTTTTATCTGACCTCCTCCTCTTTCCTCCACTTTTCTGAAGTGTCTTTTCTCTGTGTTTCAATAAAATAAATACAAAAATAAAGATATCATTTATTGCATCTTTGCTTCCCAGGTGACAGGAAGCCACGTGTCCTGGGTTTGGCTGGGATAGAGTTAATTTTCTTTCTAGTAGCTGGTATAGTGTTGTGTTTTGGATTTAGGATGAGCATAATGTTGATAACACACTGATGTCTTAGTTGTTGCTAAGCAGTGCTTACACCAAGTCAAGGACTTTTCAGCTTCTCATGCCCTGCCAACGGGGAGACTGGGGGGGCACAAGAAGCTGGAAGGGGACACAGCCAGGACAGCTGACCCAAGGTGGCCAAGGGGATGGATACTCCGTACCCTGCGCCCCGCATATAAACTAGGGGCAAAGCCTGGGGTGCCACTGCTTGGGAGCAGGCTGGGCAGGGGTCACTTTGTGGTGGGCAATTGTTTTTCATTTGCATCACTTGTCTTTCTTGGGTTTTATTTATCTTTTTTTTTTTTTTTTTCCTTTTCATTATAATTTTTCTTTATTTTATTTTATTTAAATTATTAAATTGTTCTTATCTCAACCCACGAATTTTCTCACTTTTACTCTTCTAATTCTCTCCTCCAACCCACCAGGGGGGAAATGAATGAGTGGCTGTGTGGTGCTTAGTTGCCAGCTGGGGTTAAACCACGACACCAAGTAATCAGCATCACCATCGAAATTAAAAAGATTTTGCTTTAAAATTGTTTAGGCCTGAACATACACATCAACTAAGCTCCCAGAAAAGTCGGTAGGAATTCTGCCCAAGCAGTGACAAGGGGTGTTGAACCCTCTGCAAGTTGTGTTGCGTTATCATAACGTATAGGAACTATAAGAGACAGTTCTAAAGGTTGCAGCACTTCAGTTACTATCTTTGGATCTATCTGATGATGCTGCCCTGAGCCTGAGAGTTCTCACACAGGTTAAGAGCCTGATGACACTAGCAGATATATAACATACACCATATATATGTGTGTGTGTGTGTGTGTGTGTGTGTGTGTGTGTATTGGGGGATACGTAAACTAAAATGGGATCTAAATAACCTTTTTTTTTTAATCCAGGGATTATGAAAATATGTCCAAATGCTCCTTGTGTTCTTGATGCATTCAGCCAACCTCCACAACAAAAACGGTTCCCTTTGGAAAAATATATTTTCCTCTACATGTCTGTCCTTGGAGTGGAACGTTTGGAATATTTTTTATTTCTGTTCTCATCCCTCAGATGAATTCTAAAACAAACAGACACTTAAGTGTGTATTTTGAAAACCAAATTCTGCAAGGAGCTCAGTGCTTTCAGCACGATGCTAAACACCACTTGGTCCCACTGAAATCGAGGGGGAGCTGAGGGGTGTTGGGAGGAACGGGTCCTCCGAAGTCACAAAGGACCATACATACGCAGTAACAGCTCCTTTTCCTTACATTCTCCCCACCCCCGATGAATTTACATTCCAAACTACGTATCGCATACAGAGTATTTTTTACTACCCAAAATCCCATTAGTTTCATTGGCACTTTAGGTAATAAGATTTGCATGGTAAAAATTCCGTTTCTATTAGATTGGGTCCATAGGACTCACCAGCCTGATATGATTGTCAGAGGAAAGGGAGGATGTGTGGGTTTGTTACAATATAAGGATTTGTCCACACAGAATTTGGCACCAGTTTAATCAAAAGGACTCACTTTAACCAGTGCAAACCCCAGTGTAGCCTCCATTTCTGCCAGCTTAAAACTGGCTATATCAGGAAATTTCTCACTGTAAATTTATATAGGTATGCTAAAACAGGTCAGCAAAACTGGGGTGGTAATCAGTTAAAACAAGCTACACCCTGAAGTATTTTGGATTATCTGTCTGAAAGACGCCTTTAGTTAAACTAGTGGAGAAGAGCGTTCAGGCCAGACCCCAGTGCTGCATTGGCTTCACACAGGAAGCCTGTAAGAGCAAGGATGGCACCCTGACAGGAACCTCGGGGTCTCTTTCAGGACAAGGTGAAATCGGTGAGACCCCATCAGCCGGACACTACTGCTCTTGCTCGTATGAAAACACAGAGCCCCTTGATCACTCCCACGGGCAGGACCCTGTTTTCAACCGCGGCCATCACCAGAAGTTGGGGAAAAGGCATGTGAATCAAAGTGATAAAAATTTCACAACTGGGCCTTCTGCAGACCTGCCAGCTGCTAGCAATCAATGATTTAGAGACTTTCAGTGTCAGGGGTTGATCCAGATCAGATTAACGTTTTCATTAACCACCCATCGAATCTTCCCGATTTTGCCTAGTTCTTTTCTGAACCTGTTTGTTACTTTTAGCCACTGCGACATCCTTCAGTAACGAGCTCCACATCTGTGTTTAGCGTGAGCAAAACATTTCATCAATTTTAGGTCTTCTGCCTGACTCACAGGGCATGTAACAGGGACACTCGCACTGGCGAGCGCAAGCCTGCCAGTGTCCCGGCAGCAGACCATCGCAAAACACTCCCTAGCACTACAGACAGCAAAATCACACTCCGCTTTTACACAATTCTTACTTCAGCCAAATCCTTGCTGATTCCACAGGAGACTGACTTCTAACTAACAGCAGATGGAAAACTTTAGGATTGGGCACAAGTCAGATATGGCAGCTCCTTCCCAAACCATCCTTCCTTTAGTTCTCTCTTGATTTCTGATGGACTGAATAGTTTCTTGTTCTGTTCCTAGTCTAGATTTAACATCTAATCTAGGTTTAAATGCCTCAAACAAAGGACACATTCACTAAATGTTAGGAGATGAGTTTATAATTACTTTACTGAAACTTGGCATTTTTCCACCTTGAAAACACTCTACAACCTGAAAATCAGTCATGGTCTGGAAGTTTTTCCTACTGCTTATTTCACACGTAGTTCAGTTTACCTATTATTCATGGCTGTAGCTCATTCTGGAAGTGCCCCTGGTGTGTAGCATCAAGCTGATACCAAAGCTCCATTGGCTTCAAGGACTTCATAGCCTCACTCCAAAAATTCTGGAAATGGGGCCTGGAGGGGGTTGTCACACTACTGAATCACCCCCAGTGTTCCTTGCAACTTGAATCATATTTCCTCTACCTGCTCCTTATTTAACTTGCTGATATATTTTTAGTTCTTTTCATCTTTCCCTATGAAATGGTCCTGCCAACATGTTAATCGCTTTTGTGATTTTATTCTCTGAATTACCTCCAATTTGACAGCACCCTCCAATTAGCAAGGTGCACAGAATTATACTCAGTCTTGGGTCATTGTTCTGTGGAAAAATAATTTCCCATTTAGTCTTGCTGTGGATCGGATTCTGACTTCAAGAACACCCTGGAAAGGTGAAACTGAGGACTGAATTTGGCCCATGTGCATAACAAAGGCTGACTGAAGCATACAAACTGAGAAGTAAGTGTTTTCCCCAGCTCGGTGACACTGTCCCTGGATCAAGCAGTGATCAATAGTCTATCCTCCCCTGTGACCCCTGAGACCAGCAGACGGGGCTGGGTGATGGAGGGATTAATTAACAACCTTCAGTTTGGACTGTTTTGCCTTTATCAATCTCAGGCAGATGCTTAACTCTATGGAGAAGTTATTTTCTAATCAAAACATCATGGCATGCCAGATTTGCAAAAAAAAAAAAAAAAAATGTGACTGAGGGACATGGGATGTAAAGCAGCAAGAAGGGCCCTGGACATACACAGAGCAGACAGCAATCGGGCTGACTTATAGCCAGAGTTTGGCAGGAGGCTCCAGATAAGCATCTAGGAGTGTCTGACAGGGGACAGATAGTGAGGATACCAAGGAATTGTTTGGGGGATCCCACTGGGGTATAACAAGAAGTAATGGGATTTAACTGGGCCAGTGATAGTGCAGGCCAATTATCAGGAGAACGTTTCCTAACTCTGAGGCTGGCAAATCCTTCAGAGAAGCCCTGAGCTGGTGGTATCTCAGACAAGGAGGAGCACTTGAGAGTACACAACAAAAATAATGTGACATTGCCAGAGTCAGGGCAGCATTATGAAACAGGCGTTTTCTGCTTTCTAAATTTACGGCCGTGATTCACAAAAATGAATCGTGTTGCTCCAAGTGCCCCATTTAGAAACACTGGACTCAGCATGAGCTGCACACACCCCCTCCAACCTCAGCAGAGGCTGTGCCTTATGGGAGCCTCAGCGTGCTCTAGAAATGGGTATTATCAATATCAGTCACTGAGACATCAGGTCAAAACTGTTAATAACTCATCAGTCACACAAACTGCATCTCTTTCCCAACACACACCTACAGATTTATTATTAGGGTACTTCAGCTCTTTTCTATTTTTAAATCAAGTTGATTCATATACTTTAACGTCCATTATACAATTAAAAACATATCACCGTAAAAGGTTTTTTCCTGACTCATTAGGAAATATATATGATATGTATTTATAAATTACATATTATCATCTTTCTAGACCTATTGATGTGTGCTGTCTCATGCAAGATGACCTGTTACTCAGACTAATTGATTCCGTTTCATATCTACAGGCACCAGGTATTTTTATCTAAGCTTGATCATTTGGCTCTATCCATAAAACACGTTCTTTGGGTTTTGCCGGGAGGGGGGATGGGAGGGAAACAAGACTGAACACTTGAGTCAATATTTATCCCTTTGTCAAGATGGATGAGGAATGGATAAATCTGGTGTATATGCTTTGTCTACTGAACTTGGCAACATGGACTCTGCTCAGCAGACCCATCAAAGTCAACAAATACTCCCCCAAATAACAAACAGTGAATGCTAGGTACCAGGCAAACAGAGAAGTCCTGACTGTTTCAGTGGATAGCATGAACTTTCCTGATGACAAAGCAAGCAGCCATATCTACTTCTCCAAGAGGTGAGATAAACACTCAAGGTCATTGAAGTGTTGGGAGAAATAACAAAATAATTTTTGAGGTACTGATTCAAAAATGCCCACTTCTAAGCCACTTTCTCCACCTAGGAAGATCCCATACATTTAGTGGCTTTCAATTCTTCCAAGCTCCAATGCATGCACAATTGTTCTCAACTACACGCTTGTGTTTGAAAAGAGAAACTGGAGTAATGATTAAACCTTGCCTTCCTGAGGACTAAAATGGGACAGAGGCATGAAAGCTCCCCCCAATTCTCTAGCCCTCGAAGCATGAAAAGGGACTTGCATATTTTTTTTCTTCAAATCAAAATGGTCACTCCTGCTTCAGCCTACGGGCCTGACCTTCCTTGGAGATTTGGAGCCGTTTGCCACATCTCTTTCACAGTGTGGGGTGCTCTGAAAACATAAAGCACCAACCAGCAGAGGCTGGACCTGTATCCCACGTGGTTCCACAGTGCCAGTTCTCTCCCCTGGATACACTGACGTGTTTTTGTTAGGCTTTGGAGCTGGAGGCGCACCAAACGCAGACCAAGTTCCTCTGCACCTCGGCCACCCGCTGCCCACCTCACAGCCATGGCCAGCTCTGCGAGGAGGAAAGGCTGTGGCCATGGAGCACACGATTTCAGCAGGACGGGGCAGGTCTGGGAGACAGCATGGGGGCCGTGAAAGGCAACCAGAGGTACTGCCTGCAGCAAAGCACAGGGCTCTGATGAGGGGATCCAAACGGAAGCAAGGGTGACATCTGAAAGCTGCCCACAGGAAAGGACCATGAAGTTCCACTGAGGCTACAGGGAACTTGAGATCTGAATTCCTCCCTTCACATCTCACTCTGTGACACACACGCTCCATTCCCATCTTTCCCCTCACTAATCATCCTTCCCTCCTTTGCCAAATTCCCCTTTGCTTTACCTCCTATCACCAAGCTTTCTTCTGGTGGCTTCTGTTTATTTTTACCACTGCTGAAGTACCGGTCAGAAACTAAGCAGATCAAAGTTTGCCCTTTTGTAAATCTACCAGAGCCTTTTACCAGAGATAAATGTAGCCCTGCAGACACAATAGGGTGCAACGGAGTGGCATATGGAGAGATCTGATTTTCATTACTTTAAGGATACAGACAATGCAGTTATGTGGCGATTATTATATAACCCACACCTCTATCATGGACAAACAGGAGTCAAACTTGTGCACTTAAGTAATAAAAGGTTTACAAATGGGCCTCTTCTATTAATGTAAATAGTCTTCTCTATTTTATTAAGATCCATCTACTGTACAGTGCACTGAGCTAACAAGCAATCTTCAGTTGCCACCTCGCGTGTCTGCATTGCATAGTACAATTCCTCCTAGATAAACATCTCGAGAGAAGCAGGAAAACAATTAAAACTAGAAGGTAATAAATGATGAAGCAGCCTATGAACAGCATGCTGGCCCCCTTCCCAGTCTTCATTCATGCATCAAAAAATCTCATAGCTCTGAGGCTTTGAGAGGGCAGCTGGGCAGTAGGGATGTCCACAGTAATATAAATGGGAATTAGATATGATCAAATGTGCTCATTGCGTTTTCAACAGCACATGTAATCTTCTCCCCTCTTCCCTCCAGTTTCCCCACCTCTCACCCTGCTACCCAAATAAATGACAAATGATCCTGTAACCAAGCAAATGGACAACTGAAGAGTTACGAAGTTCCAGTACATCATAGTTCAGCTGTGATCGTTTGGGTGATCAGGCTCTGACTGGAGATGCCATCCCTGAGTTAAATACCTTTGTGCTCTCCAAATAGTTTTACCCTGGCAAGGATTTTCCAGGGTTGGTGGAGGTAGAATTCTGCCCTCAGAGCTTAGCAGCTCTGTCCATTACTTCTGCTGCTCCCTGATACATGCGAAAGGATGACGACCACAGAGGAAATTAAGATGCACCTACTTGACAGTCACCTGCATGGCAGCAATGGAGGCAGCCTGGTTACTACAGCCTTGGTGACACCCTATCAGCAATACCCCAACGAAATTTCATCCCCAGGTAGCGAGTGCTCAGACAGAGTCCATCAGTAGATACACCTAACACAGTTTAATCCACCACCGTTATTCTATTTCTTTGCATAATGCAATAACATTATTTATAAGAATTAAGTCACTGAAAACATTTTGAAATATCTAAATCTTTTTCATGGGTCTATTCTAACTGCAGTAGCCCTTTCCACTGGGGGATGGATTGTGAGATAATTGATCTTGATGCCACCACGTGCGCCCTTGCTTTAGACTCAGGACACATAACTCACGCGGAGGTCAATTATCTCATAGCACAGTCCCCAGTGGCAGAGTCTATGGCTTAAAAAGATCCTATGCTAGAAAAAGTATACCATTATCACAGGCTGGCATTTGTTTCCAAACAAAAATTTAATGGCAAAATTGTTTATTGCCTACCCACATATACGTGCAGGTACATGTGTGTATATAAAATATATATTGAATATAAAAGAAATGTGTTGAATATATATCTATTTGTACAATTATGTCTATAACTCTTACCACTATAGTATCTTTGATGTAGATGTAGAAAAATGTACAGCAAGCATCTTTAACTCTTGCATTGCAAAGAGAATGACTATAGCAAGGATATTCAGTTCTACCGATTCGAATAAACAAGGCAAATAAGTGTCTTGAAAAGAAACACAGCCCAGAATCTGCTAATTGTTTTTTAAACTCTGAGCTGCATTAAGCCTTCGCAAATCCTTGAGTATCCTGGCAATAATGAGTCAGCATTCACATATCATCCATAATTGTTAACTAGCCACCGCAGATGAAAACTATTAGTAATAAAACTCAGCTCTATTAGGTTGACCCAAGATTAAGTTTTCTGGCTGATCACTGAATGAGGGTGGTCAGACATGCATTTGTACATCTCCATTTAGCAACAGAAGAATGTGGCAGTATTCTAAAGAGAATTAGTCATAGGTAACTAAACCCCCCAGAAAAGACTTGACAAGCCACCCTGAGACCACACTGCCAAATTCCAAAATGGGGTTAGTGCTTTCCAATCCCCAGCAAGCATTCAGGTTAGACTCTTCAGTGGTGTGGAGGTTAAATCAGTACCGGGTAGAGATAATTGGTGCAAACCGTGGCATCTTTACCAGGCTGGGATTCTAGGCTATGCAGTAAGCGGTGGCTTGCAGATCAGCAAGGGGATAGGGCAGCAAAATCAGACAACTGGAAAATATCCCATTCCCTGTCTTCAACCCAGCTCCTCGGTGCCTCTCCGTATGCACATTCTTCCAGTCTCAGTTTTTAAGCTACACCCAATTTCTGACCCCAGGTGAATGTTGAAAGTATTCACACCTTATCACTTACAACTCCATTTGTTTTTTACCACCTTAAACCCGCAGAACACAGCCTCATCCATCCGAATATCAAGCCAACAGTCGATGTCAGTCCCAGTGAGAGGTTTGCCAGAGGGACTGAGCCTCAAAGCGAAGACAGTGAAAGGCATCGGGAAAACTATCTTGGGAATGTGCATCGCTGGGACACTTTAAAACTAAACGGGATCTATGTTCCTTTTCCAAATCAGGTTTAAAATCAAAGAGCTTCAAGTAAGAGAGCACACACTTTGGGAAATTAAGAGGTTAGTGTAGCTGTAGTTTTTCATCACTGCTTCTTAGTGTAGGTTTATTGGCCACTTTTAAGTAGAGAAAAGAATACCTAGCAAAGATCATCTCCTGCACACAGAGCTTCAAACCTGGAACTATTAGTATCCTCTTCAGGGTGAATAATTATGGTCAATAAATTCACCCTCTTTATCCATGTTAGAATTATTGTGGCCATGGATAATGCAGATATGCTGGATGGATTTGGGGAGTAACCCTCCTCACTGCACTCCTCTCACTGAACTTACTTCTCATGGTAATTAACAAAAACAAAAAGAATAAAGAAAAAATATATATTAAATATATATATATATATAAATAAAAAACAAAAAGACCACAAAACCAAAAGAAAAACCCCTCCAGATCTTGTGAACTATGGGAGTGCAGGAGGCCAGGTCCCTGTAGAGTCTGGCTGGTTTAATAACACTAGTAAGAAAACAAGAGTAGTAAAAAGAACGATCAGAGCGTTCAAGAGCAAGGAACAGAATATCAATCACAGCGCAACTGCCAAACTGCTGCCCGTTCTCCCTGCCGAGACACTAACTCCAAACAATTTGCTGCAGCAAAGGAGCAGATTTAATGAAACAACATGGCCAGAAGGGCTGCGGTGGCAGGGCGCCCAGCAGGCCATGCTAGGCAGCACACAGGCACCGGTGCGGGGCCCCCACCTCCTCGCAGGGTGCTGATCCCCCCCCTCGCTCCCCAGCGGGACGGCAGTCCCAGAGCAGCCACGCCAGAGGCAGAGCCACAAAGCCACCCGCTCCTGCTCTCCCTCCAGACTTCCTCCTCCGGAGCAAACCCCGGGGACGCAGCTCGTGTGCTCCAGGGTCAGGCTGGCGTAGGAAATGCTGGGGTGAGCTGAAGCAAGAGAGGGATGGGGGGACGCTCTGCTGCCCGCTCAGCGATGCTGGGAGGGGCCTCGCTCTTGCCTTACCAAAAACATTCAGAAGCCTCCACAGATGATGACTTTGCTCCCCCAGAACTGCCCGCTGATGGTCAGGAAGACTTGTTCCTTGCTGGCCCAGAAAGCCCAGCACAAGTCACTGGAAAATCTTAATCCTTCGGCTTTTATCCCAAGCTGTGCCCACCTAAGTTTTAACACAGGTGACCAGCACGTCCTACACCTACTATTACAAGTCCCGCTTGATTTACAAACTGCTTGGTCCCCCTGAGTGAGCCCCGCCGCCCCGCACGCCGCATGGGGAACACCGCGGGCACATCAGTTCAGCGTGACACAAATTCTCACAGTGGAGTGATGTTTTGCACTGGCTATTGTCCACAAACCATTATTCGTCGAAAAAAACAAGCAAAAGGAGAACATTGGAGATACTTTTACATGATACTTTTTTGGTTCCTGAAAATGTGACATAATGAATAAAAATGTTCATTACAGAATTATTCACTTTTCTCCATGATTCACGTCCCAGTAATTACCGTGACCAGCCTAATAAAAACTGCTACAAAACGAAGGTCAACTAGCAGTTAGAAGTGTTCATTTTCATTTCAATGTATTCATCTCTGGCTCCTAATGGCCTCATTTTCTCCTATGCTCTTTAATAAATACCACTGAATTACAGGTTAAATAGCTAAATTAAATTATTGCAATTACAGCATGCGGAGCACTGAAACTGGTTTACCTTTCCCAGTTCAATTAGAGGGGAAGTTTCAACAGCCTGAGACTCCTGATTGCTGTCAATATTCTGAATCACTAGGAATCCACACTAAAGGCCAGGTTATTTGGTTACAGGCTGGGTAATTTCTACACCCCTTTTCCCTCCTTTATAAAGAGGAATGACTTGAGTGCTCTCCGCTAAAGCAAAATGAGGCAATCAAAGTATTTTGGGGGAAAGCAACCGCAACGCATAATTGATTCTTTTTGACTGAAGAGAAGGAAGCCTTGAAGTGACTCAGGCTGAGGGAGAGTATAGGAAACGACAACCTTCTTCCTCTAAAGAAGAGGCAAGTACATTTTAATAAATATGAATGCTTAACCTGCCATCGGCCCACAATTATTTTACATGTACAAATTAAAGATGTTCTTCATTATTTAAATATATTCCAGCATTTGTTGATGTTGCCCCTTCCACAGGCTTAATTATTTAACATCTCTTCATAAGAATGAATATCTTAATAATAAGGACTGTTGGAAGATAAATTTAAAATAAAAAAGGTTTGTTTCCAAAAGATCCCAGAGCATGCAGCGATATTTGTTGTGGAAGAGCTCCCCCTTACTTCTTCACTCTCATGTTTGCAAAAGGCACCAAAAAAAGCTATCAAGGATGGGGATTCTTTCCTGCAATGGTTACAGGACATGAAACACAGGCACACTTACATACAGTTAGAATGAGAGACTGAAATATTTTGACGGCTGTTGCTATTTCTAGCATTAAGGGGAGAGAGAATCTGTTTGTCTTCCACCAAAATCCACATGTTCAAAGTCACATGTTCTGTACTGCACTTAAACAGAGAAATGATAGTGTCACTGTCAGAAAAATGAGGTGGACCATGCAGATAAATCACTCACAGGCTTGGATTATTCCTTCTTAGGACAGCTACGGGAAGTAGTAAGAGAGGGAGTTATTTTGTGCCAAGTTGGGGAGCCACATTAAAACATCTCTACAGCCAAAGTAAAAATACATATACTCATTAAGGTAATTGGGAGCATACACAAAATCCTGTTCTTTTATTATCTCATCTTTAATATGTTCTGCCACTCCAAGTATTTAATTCCTGGTAATCAACTAAGTGTAAGCAAGACCAGAATACAGCCAACATACTGAAACAGAGCTGGGATTAATATGAATGTTCAAGAAGGGGGCACTGATAGTGACACAACCGTGAACTAAAAATGCCACCAAGTCCTTGCACGTGCCACATCAAGGCTATGGCACACAAATACAATTTTGCCTACTGGATTTGAGGTTGGGGTTTTTTTTTCAGATGTGGATCCTGCTGCAAAGAGCCTTATTAAGCCACAATATTGCATCGATGTTTGATCTCAGTAACTTGAGCAGAACTGTATCTATCATATTTTCTACAAATTATAAACCACATATCTCATGAACTTGGGCAGAGAGACAGATTCCACATATGAATTACCAAGAGAAGATCAAATCTGCAATGAGGTAACCTACAGTGCGGGGCAGATCCTGAACGTTCTTTACAACAGTGCAAGAGCTAATTAGTGGCAGCACTTAGAGCCCTGAAGGAGAGGAAAGCACTGTATAGTGCTTTGGGTGACTCAGCAGAGAAAGCCAGGCACACAAATAGAGAGAAAGTATTAACAGGATCAGTATGAAGTCCTGAGTAAAGAGCACTAAAGGGCTCCGTGCACACGTGAGTAGAAGAAAAGGCTGAGGAGTTCTGAAGGTGTGCATTTCTCAGACTCTTCCCTCTAAGCAAACTTGAAAGGTTTGATTCTTCGCTCACCTTGCTCAACCTTAGAGCAGGGTTCAGTCCACATACAACCTTGTGAACTGAACCTTGCAGGGCTTGACCAGTTCTAGCCAAAACTGTAGCAACGGAAATGAAATGAGTGTATTGTGATAGCTGACAAATTAGGTTACATCCTTCAAACTGTAAAGTACGTCCATTCTACAAGGTATGTTTCCACTGCTTTCCTCCCAGGTCTAAGAGGTCATCTGTAACACCCCAGGGCTTAGTGACCCATGTCTGGACTTTCAGATCCTATCTGAAATCTAGCTGGGATTTGCAGGACATGGAAGAGACAACTGGAAGGCTTTTCTTATGTCTACCACATTAAAAAAGCTCTTGGAGGATAACTGTACCAGCCAAGCAAATTAGTCAACGTATAAAGCCTATAACTTTTCACAGGACAACACAGATCCTAACTTACAGATTTGACTTATGTGGTTAAAGTTAAAACAAGTTTGAAGACCATGGACTAGAGCTGCTCATAACACTTTTACCAAAGGTTCTTGACAGCTAAGACAACCTGTGTTAAGAGCTAAGTTTCAGTGAGGCTTCATCGGAAAGACTGTGCAAGAGAGAGAAAGAGAGTTGTCTAGTGGTCAGAGACCTGCCCTAGTAGTCATGAGACCCATAGTCAACCCCTTTTGTCAGACTGCAAGTGATTTGGGAAAAAGATGCTGAAACAATACTGATACTGATTCAGAAGCTATTGGGTTTCAAGCAAAATACCATTGTTTTGCCTAAAAAATGGAAAAAAAAAAAATCTATTTCTCAGAAATCTTTAAGTTTGGTCTTCATTCCAGTAGGAAGAAAAACACGATTTGAAACTTTAATAATTGATGCAAAGTGAACATTTGTTATTCTCAATTCTTAGGATGCAAATCCTTGTGAGAAACCTGACAGAAGTCACCACAAAATTTCTAGTGGGTTGAACAGACCACAGTGTCACACCTAGGTCATAGGGGTTTTCTCCATAACACCAGGGCTATCACCAAAAACAGTGAAGGAATTTTTCTGGGCAATTTCAAGTTTTCATATCATTATGAAGTTCAAGTTTCCTCAGCTAGAAGCAAAGTAGGAAGGAATACTAGTGCGTTAGTAACAGACAATATAAGGAAATATAAAATGTACTTCTACAATTCCTTGAATTATAGGAACCAATCGAAGCTGAGACAACTTCGAAACATGAGCCAACACCAACGTCTCATTTACTTTTTTTATTTTACTCTGTGAAGCACAGTTTGTACCCTCTAGGGTGAAACCTTTATTATACTCCCCAGGGAAGACACACCAGCTTTCCAAAGTCACTCATTCTCTTATGGATGAATTGCCACTCCTGCCTTCAACTGAAGAGAAAGGGCAATATCACCATAACGCACTACAGAGATCTCAACAATTTCAAGAGACTCCAAGCCAGCCTCTCAGAGCTGGTGGCAAACGGCATTGCCTGAGGGAGGGTAGCGATAAAGTCTAGAGACTTCTCCAGGGCTGACAACTGTATCACTGCAGTCAAATGCAATTAAGGGCTGGAGCAGCGAGCAGGAAAGGGGATTGACAGTGACCAAGAGAGTGGAAAGGCCTGGGAGAAAGCAGACCAAACATTACTAATGCAAAGTCAATGCGTCGATTGCTAAATCTATGCGTTACACAAAGGACCTCCTTTGGCAACCGTTACTCAAGATGACTAACGTTTGCTCATGCTGACTTCAACGAAAATTAAGTGCCTGAGAAACTGCTACCTAGGGTGAGGAAGGGTATGTCTACACGGTATTTGGCAGGCTGACAAAGGCTCACCCTGCCTGCACTCCAACCCGGCCAGACGCAAGCCAGCACCAATGCAGAGGACGTGTAGCTGTGGTTAGTCCAACCCCAAACCCCAACTAACAAGTCCTGCAGAGAGCCGGGGCTGGGGCTCAACACCCTCCCTCGCCCAGCTGTACGGCTGCCGCTGCACGGCTGGCTTGTGTCCAGCTGGCTTGAAGCATGGGCAGAACAAGCTCATGTCTGCTTGCAAAATACCACGCACACCTACCTTCACATAGCTCTGACTTTCGCCCAAGAGGTTGAAGAAATTAAGAAATCCCACATAAAGCAGCCTTTCTGGATTCTTGGCTTCTTCAAAACCCAGAGATTCACACTGCAGAGCCAGCTCTGGTTTCCTTTCCTAGCGGGCTCCAGGTATAATGTACTTAATCTCAACAAAATAAAATTAGTTGTATTTAAATCGTTCAGGTCCTCTCTTTTTTTTTTTTTTTTTAATTTATTTTGCATGTTCTCAGTTACAGTAAAAGTTAAAAGCCAAGCAGATCCCATGATGTGCTCAGAAATCCTCCAGTATCTCCATGCATAAATTTTAGCCCGCCTAAATAGGAATTTTAGACATACGTTTGTTATGTACTTCCAATTCTGTCTACCTTGGGCCAAAATAGTCTTATCTTCCTCAAGATAATTTGATAACTGCTGATCTGGATTATGGGTCTAATCCAAACCCAAAGCAAATCACTTTCAACCGTACATTCATTTTATGCCTGTTGTTCATGTAGCAACGTGACCAGACCAGATTTCTAGAGGCCAGGAACTTATTAACCAAGTCTGTGCCCAAGCCTTTTTTTTTTTTTTTTTTTTTTTTTTCCCTGCCTGTAAAATGGTCATACTCACCTGTGAGGGCTGGTTAGGAAAAACCACAAAGGCGAACTATGCTACAAAAGCTCAGGAAAGTTGCAGCACTTTTAAGGATAATCACTCCATTTCTAAAGCACCAAAAGACTACCCTTCAGAGAGCAGAGTCAAGAAACAGTACACGCTCTGACCCTACACATCTTAAATTCTTAGGAATCTACATGTCAACATGATGGCCACTGTTCATAAGTAACAAAACTGGACACAGTACCCTGGTGCTTTCCAAACAAACCAGATCACTACACCCATTGCCAAAAATAATGACTAATGAAATTACTAAGAGGGATGGGTAACTGCAAAGTAGAGGCCGCAGGAGTGACACAACACTGTGAGGTATTAATTCTGTCAGGGAACCTGGCACTGTTTGAGTATTTTATATCCTTTACTCTTTGGGAACACAGTGCCAACCCAGTCTGGTAATTTTATTACACGGGAGAGGGGAATTCCTCCTTGCAGCAGGACCCTCATTGTTGCAAAGGAAAAAGTAAAGTCATCCAGAGGAACAACAAAATGTTAAAGCAAGACTGTGTATTATGAGCTTAAAGTCAGACTCAGAAAGGTAGCAAATGACAACTAAACCAGAATCTTCTCTTGCCACTTATGGTACACAGACATAAGAAGAGAGAGAAGTGAGACAGGACCGTGGCAATGGCAAAAATGAGCGGACTGTGCCAAACTTTCTCTTACTACCCTTGCCAAAATGCCCTGGTGTCTCCTGAAATACAACTTAATAGCAGTCAGGGAGCAAGAAGCCTGATCTAATGCTCACTGAATCAATAACAATTGATTTTTCTGATAACTCCCATGGACTTCGTCTATGTCCTGCCCTGAAAGATTCATTTGTTCCCTCGCTATTTGATCATATTTCTTCCTAGAGTGGATCTCCAAGGGTTGAATTTCTCTGAACATACAAGTCTATTCATAATAACCCTGTTTAGGTTCTTGCACTGCTTTCTTTATCCACATACCCGTTTGCCTGAGATTAAGCCACACAGGTCCCCACTACAGAGACACAATGGGGGAAAAGGCAGTTGGTCACGTTCACAGAGGGGCTGTGTGGTGGGGCCAGCATCAAGAAGCCCCAGTTTCCACTGGCTTCCCAGTTCAGCATTTGAGCTGCAAAACTACCCTTGCTGCAATGACTCGAATTTCATTGTTTGCGCACTCTTCAAATTAGAACTGTTCTGGGCTCCTTGGGATGAAAGGTTCTAGCTAAGCACATATTGTTGTTGCTGTTATCATTAAGATTATTCACAAGTGGAAGTGTCGAGGTAGATTCAGAACAAGTTCTGCTGAGGCTCATATATCTTGCAGGCATCTATCCATGCTGTTCTATAGTATTCAGGTGTGACCAGGGAAAACCATGTACCCAGTCAGCGCTGTGTTTAAGCGGCCTGCCAATTCCAGCTAATCACCAAGTTATTTACTTCCAGTTTATTAGGCCGAAACTGCCACTAGCTGTTGGCAGCCTCTAATATTTACACCTTACTTTCCTGGGGTCTCTTCAAGCACTGCTGTAATAAAAAAGCCATTTCTTCCAGGTTTAGACGCAAGAATTAACACACAGAGCACCACACAAGGCCAAGCCAAATCCTGATCTCAGTTACAAATGGGCAACCCCATTGATTTCCAATGGCTTAATTTGCAATGGTCTTGAGCTGCGGTACCTGAGAGCACAATTTGATCCACCGTTTTCACAGAGAGGAGTAACAGCAGTACCTCTTATACACTTGTGAATATTTTAAACACAGTAACAGTTGGACAAACATCAATCACTATCAATGGCTCTCAGTCTCATTTCCATCACATCCAGTAAAACCCAGGAAGAGCAATTCCTCAAAAATTAGCATAAATGATTCTTGTTCATTTCATATATTTCTGTAGCTTTTTATTATTTTAGTATTTGAGCACCTCAGAAACTTCTGCATCTCTATCCTCATACTACTCCCATCAGAGAGTAAAGAGTTGGAATTCCTTACTGAATTGGTGGAAGACTTACCGTGGAGAAATTAAGGGACTTTTCCAAGATCACAGGGAAAATTCAACAGAGGGTTGGATCTAGATTTCCCAAACCATAGGGAATCGGGCACGTAAGACAAGAATCTCCTTCTCTTATCAATACTTTTCACTGGATAGCAATAAAAGCATACAGAAATTCTCAAATCCACTCACAATATTTTTCAACCTGGATTTTCCTTTTTAGCCATAAAAACGAGGTCCTTTCATTGATATCACTGGGGGCCCCTGGACAGGAATGCTTTATTTTCTCCCACATGTAAACAGAGCCTGCTGTTGGTCCCCTAAAGCTGCCTTTTCCAAGGAACACTCCCTATGTGGGGCTCTCCTTTGATTTTAGATGCGTGATTAAAACTTACAGCCATGCCCTCAGTTGTGTAAGGCCAACAGAGTATCTGCCCATGCAGAGCAAACATGAGATTCCTGATGCTGAGCCTCTGATGTGCGCTGAGCTATGTGCTCCACTTGAAGTTCCCAGCCCCTTTACGCCTCTCTGCAGCCAACACAAGGGAGTTCCACAATTTGCTCAGGGCCAGGCACACCTTTATTCATAGGAAAACCTGCTAAGAAGCAGCCAGAGCAAACCAATACTGACTCACAGCACATGTCTACTTGCACAAGTGACCACTTCCAGAAACAATAAAATACTTTGGACAAGCCCTGTCCTGCAAAAATTACACATTCACAGCTCATTCAGCAGCCTGAGTTCATTGTAATGAGGAAAGCCACCATGTTACAAAGGCTAGCTTTCTTTACACTTTTTCTCAAGGATGTTTTCTCCAACCTCTGTCAGGATGTAGAAACCACCAGTCAGGAAACTACACCGGGAGAAACTGCAACGTATTTTGCTGACTGCACTGTAAACCGTGCCCCAACTCTTGAATTCAGTCTTGGCTTTTCTCCACGGAAATTAAGTCTACCTGGAACTACAGACTGACCGGTAATGGTATCAGCCACATGAGCATCTCACCAGCTTAATTTAGGATAGTCATATTTGCATCAAATACATTTCTTCCCTGGAAGAAAAGAAAGCTAAGGAGAAAGTGGAGAAACAAAGAGAAGTCAAGGGAGACAAAAAGCAGGTTTGGGGTTTTAATAACTTGGAAGTATGACCTGATAAGGAGAGAGCTACCGTTTCGTTAATTTTGGTCCACTTTCAGATTTCCAGTCACTTTGTGAGGTATATCAGTTGGGAACTGTTGATATTATAGCACAGTCAGGTAGATACAGGTCAGGAAAAACCATCAGAAACAATCTAAAAGGCCAGGTTTTACCCCAGTAGTGTAGTTACTTTAACTGAAAAAGTCTTGCTGCTCAGTTCAGTACCAGCTATGAAACAAAAAACAAAGATTCTAAGAAATACTTACATTTGAAATTAATGTCATTATAGTTACATCTCAAATGGAAAATCCAGCTAAATGTAAAACCATTCTCTCCTCTCTTCTCACCTGCCTGCTGTATGTAGAGTTCTCTTCGCGTACCAGGGGAACCGAAGGTCCCACTGGAAGTACTCTGCTGTAATTTTGACATGACTGCAGTACAGAAGCTGATGCAGCCAGAGTTCTGGGATGCCAGCACCTATCCTTCTACATGACTCCAGGTCCTTTCTCCGTCCCTTTTATCCTCCCTCTCTCCTCCTCTCTCTCTTTCCCTCTCTTTGCTGCCATACACACATCTCAAGGCAGCCTGATTTATAGACAACAAAGGAGATTTGTGTTAGCATTTACATCTCCGTCTGTCCGTCTGTGATATCATTTTATAGACATAGGCATTACCTGAATAACAATTTAACAAAAAGTAGAAATGCAATGGGTATTTCACCAAAAAAAAAAAAAAAAAAAAAATCAAAGTGACTAAATCTGTTAACTATTTTTTTCTCTTTTGTTCACAGTAATACTGGTGAACATGTTTAAAGTACAGGAAAGATTTTTAAAAGGAGCTTTAAAAGCAAGCACTCTCAGTTTATGGGAAACACTGACAATCCTACTGCCATTATCAGAAATGCCTGCCCTTGGCCAAAATTTCTCCTCCTCCGCTCTGACACGCACTGGCTGCTAACCTGCTGTTCCACACTGGCTGGGAAGGCGTACTCCAATGGCCAAGAGAGCACCACTTGGGAAAGGACTGTAAAACATCTCGCATTACTAAACTGGAGAGCCGATGCGAAAAGATCCTGCTTGTACCTGCTTTTATCTAGAAAGCTGTTGCACTTATTGCGTGCAGGTGTACGCCAAAGTAGGCTGGACACTGCAAAACCTGATCTCATGCCCAGGCAATTCAGTCTTTTGCTCCTTTTGCTGTCTGCTCTCCACAGATCTGAACTCTGAAAAGCATTTGGCCTGGCTTGCCAGAAATGCTCGAGCACCTAGCCAGTCCACAAATGGAAAAGAGAATATCAGCTGGTTTTTGGGTTTTGTTGGTTTGGTTTGGTTTGGCTTTTTTTTTCCATGCGTTGAATTAGCCTCAGAATCAGCACTAAGCATGCAATAGTACTGGGAACTGAACTCACCTGCCCTCGGACGACATACCAACACTGCTCCCTGAGTAAAATCTGAGAGGCAAAGTCCTGGCTGAAATCAATTCACAGGACATTCTTCTGAAGTGGAGTTTGTCAAGTACTTCTGACAATTTGAGGATAACACTGCCTTGTGTATAGATATTTCACAAGCAGAGAAACAAGTACTTGGGATACATTATTTGTTAACTGTTCACTCAGCTCATGATAGGTGTGTGACTCTGAACTGTATTTGGCTTCTAACATCTCTCTTTTGATAGATAGCGATATCTCAACAGCCTGGTCTCTGAGCCACTGCAGACAAGGAATGGGCAGCACACGTTCATCAAACTAACATCTGCTTTCAATTCTCATTTATAGATGTGGAATCCTTTCAACTGGACATTAATCATTCTCTACAGCAGCAATTAGATACTTGAGACAGATCAGAACAAATCGAATTAGCCTTATTTATTAAACAAAAAAATCCTGAGGAGTAAATAAAAAAGACACCAGACCATCCTGTGTGCAGCAACATAAAAAGAAAATTAAGCTACTAACACACAGGAGTCTAAAAGCTTTCAGGTGCTATTTTCCAAGCCTCAACTGTAACCAAATAGCAGAGGGCTCTACTGCACAATGCCTCGTGGATTATTTTAGCAATAAGATATAATTGAAAGGATTATCGTGAATGTAATGTTTCCCTTCCAAAAATTCTAGGAATGCAAAAATGACTCTCATCTGCACTGCATGACTCATGTTTTTAATGCTGGAACTTCATTTTCACTCATGAGGAATTCAAGCTCAGGGAAACGTTACCACAGAAATCCTCATTCAGTCAACAGAGGAAGATCTCTCTCTCTTTTGCTGCAGTTAAGCACAGCCTAAGATGCATACCTTTGGAAAGCCTGGCTTGGGTCAGCTTCAGGCACTGGACATGGAGGGGAGACACCACTCCCCCCCGAGGGGCCACGCAGATCACCCCGAGGAGCTCAAGTTCTCCAGACGAGCTTGAAGCAAGCCGAGTGGCTTCCTCTGGCTGGGCTTCCCCAGCTTAACGTGGCAGGCAGCCTTCAGCAAGCAAGGTGGGGCACAGTGGCACGGCTGCGTGGAAGTTAGCGGCAAAGCACCCGTAGGTCACAACGCCAATCTGCACGGGTTCACCGGGAGGCGCACGGCTGTCCACCACACACCTAATACTCTCTCCCCCTTTCCTTCAATTGCTTTTTCCAAAAATTGCTTTTATTTTTTAATGAGGAGACAACGTAGCATGTTTGTCACAGAAAACTGGCAGCGCCTGAGCGAAGAAGAGCTCTCGCCATCTAGTCGACATGTACCGGCAGCATTTCAGGGGGGGAGCTAAGTGTTAAGCAGAAGAGAAGTTTCACGAAACAATCCATCTGAGAACGGCAAGCAGGGTTTGCCCATCCGTCCACACACTAAATGCCCCCCGCCTGCCTGTCCCGTAGATCGTGAAGCCGATCATCGGCTCCCGCCCAGCCCGTCCCATCCCGCGCCGGGAAAGCACCAAGGTGGGGCGAGCAAGTCCAGAGGAAATGTGGTTCTGCTGCGCAGTCTGGAAAACCGTGCAGCTTCATCACCTTTCCCCTCAGCATCTATTAAGCATATCTACAGGTGGGATGGAGGCTTGCGTGGGAAGGAGCAAGATACTTTTTCCAGTGAACCTGTCAGACCTCTCCTCCTCCCCCTTCTCCATCCACAGCCTCCCATGCCGATCCTTCCCTCTCCCTTCCCCAGCTTCCCATACACCTGACTGCAATAACAGCAGAGATACCATCTGGGGTTAGCTCATTACAGGTTTATTACTCCTTTGTTTATTTCTTCATAAATATAAACTGTTGTTACCTGTGCAAGCCTGTGCATCCCGCCCAGTTCTGGTGAGCCTTAAAAGCCCCAAATTGAAAATAGCCTAAAGATGTGAAGAATCACGGCTGGCACTGCAGCCCAACAGGCAGCCGGTTAGCTGAGGTACGGAGAGAGAACCATTGCAACATGCAGCACGTAGGGACGGTTTTATATTTAAGATTTCCTGGCTCGGAGGTACTGTGTTAGCTAGTTAGATGTAGTTATAAATAGAAGTGCCTGCTGACATTAATCACAATAATTTGGCGATGTGGTTACTGATGTGAAATTATGAAAGGGACAGGTACCTTGCAAGCCTAAGCCCGGTTTATCGTTGGCCAGATCATTTAGCAGCCAGGGAAAATAACCTTTCCTCCATGTTCTGTGATCTCATGCAAATGGGAATCTGAGCGAGAGAGGGAAGAAGGGGCCTTGTTTTTCTATTCGATTTGATTTTTCATTTGGTTCAATGTAACTTTAAGAAATATTAATCTGCTCCTTCATTTAATTTCATCTGTACCACTGGCCAAGAGAAATGCACTAATTTATAAGTTGAAGCAAGCCTTGAGATAATGTCACCCACCATTCATCCAAATTTGTCACTAGCATCCCATTAAAGCCGTAATTATTTTTTAATTAAAACTAAGGAAGCTGGCATGCGTGTGCCTACTTTATACATCTGTTATGGGTTAAAATAGCTTTTAAAAAATGTTTTTTTAGACCGCAGTCTTTTGTGGCCATGGCCTATGCCAAAGAAAACGCAAACTTGCTTATTTTCTCCATGGGGCGCAACACTGCCTATGTGTGCCTGAACAGATTCGACTGGCCGTGAAAAGAATTCTAAATAAAACACAAACATGGAATTTGGCAATGCCACAGAAGCGAGCTTAAGACTAATTCCAGCATGCGGACGGCTCTCACACAGCAAGTCTGGCTCCACTATAAATGAAACCAGGCTCTGTAAAATCGCCAGTAAAGTTTGAGTTAGGATTTAAAGAGACAGCATTCTTATTCCAGGGTTTAAGGGGGGAAAAAACACACGCACGCGCACGCACACACGCATACCCCAGCTTATTAAGGAAATTCGTGCTGGCCCAATAAGTCTGTACATTGCAAGCTGTGTTTACTTTCAGCTTTCATTTCCATTTAAAAAAACGTGATGTTAAAAAATAAAAAAAAAAAAAAAACACACAAAAAAAAACCAGCACATTCACTTTGGACTTGATTTTTAGAAAAAAATTCCGTAATTATTATTGCAGGGACCACTGGCAGTGACAGGAATGAACGAAGGACCTACCCGATGGCAAAGTTGAAATGGTACGTTTAAAAAAGAAAGAAGTAAGAATGCTTGAGAGAGGGCAGGGGAAGGGAAAGGTGGGGATGGGGAGAAGCTCTGTGGCCCCGCTGGCCACGGACAGAGCAGCCTGTTCCCATCAGGCAGCCCAGCAAGCAGGAGGGCGACTCACTGGGGTTGGCTGGGAGGAAGCTATGTGACATACAGCCCCGTGCCACCATGCAGAGGGGCCAATCTAACCCTTGGGCAACGAAATCCCCTGGGTAATACCTCCCCGGCAGCCCCAGCCAGCTCCAGAGAGCAAAGACATCTGTGAAGAAAGAGTGAGGAGAAAGTGAGAAACAGCATTCGCTCATCTTTACCTACTAAAGAGAAAACAAATTTAAGAAATCTGTTTATAATCACAAGGCATGGTCTGGCAAACTTAGAAGGAAAGGGCAAAGAGCAAATTATTCAAGGCAGGGATGGCACTGTCTCCCACACACTCACTTACAGCTCCGGATGATACTAGGACACAGAATTAGAATTATACCTCAAGTGCCCACCTCAAAAACTGACCGTTGGGTTTTTCCTTGAAAAGGGGAGAGCAGAAGGGCAGATTTGCTGGCTAGAGGGCTCTAAATATGGGAAGAGCTCAGACATTTATGGGTGTGCTCAGCTGCACTAATGAACACTGACAGTGGAGGCAGGGTCTAGCATCACTGCAGCTTTCACACTGCTCCTCATGGAAGACGTGCAAAGTACGAAGGAAATTGGGAGAGAGTTTACAGCAATTTCACAGGATTATTTTACAACTATTCTAGATATCTATTGATAATCATCGTGGTGTGTTTGGTTCCAATGGGCTACAGAGTTTTTAAGATTCTACCTCAAATTTACAGTGGAGGTATTAGTTCAGTTTAAGGAGAAACCAAAAAATACAGAGAAAGAGCATATTTTTTTTTATTACTTTCGTATTTTATAAGGTTTTGCAAAAAGGTGAAGTTACTCACTAATCTTGTCCTCACTGTAGGCAAAACCACAATGATGCTATTCCCAGTTTAATCAACAGTTCACACATTTTTATAAAGGATTTGGATTAATCAATCCGTAAACACTCAGACCTAATTTTAGACAGACTTTGCATCAGAAGCCTGTCCGTGTCACAATAAACGAACTTACTTTCTCACTGTTCAACCAGAGGAGAGGAGAAAATAATCCAAATCTCTGTTAGAAGGTCCAGACTGAAAAAACCATTCCCCCCACAGGCAAAGGGCGCTGGTGCTATGCTGAGGTCTTACCAGGTTCCATGAATTTTTATTTTTCACCTTGATCGCCATGGACAGTTTTAAATGGTACGTATTTCCCAACAATACTCTGATTCTTACTTAAATCTCTGTACATCCCTGAATTTCACAGACCACGTCCACAGCTGGCACAACACCACAATGCCACAGAAATCAGAAAACACCTCGCAGAAAGATGCTCAGCTAAGTGTCCCCAGGCGGTCCCTAACCCATCCCTCGGTGGACTGCTGGAGCGGTCCAGCACACCCTGGAAGCACCACGCTTGTCAGGCAGCCACGGGAGGGGAGTGAGGATCGGGTTCAGATCTGGGTCTCACGTGAAGTAACCTGGGTCAGCACGGGGCGTGTGAGGAGACAGGCTGACACACTACAAGGACAGGATGCTCCCGTCGAATTGCCGGGGGATGTACTGAAAATAATGCACTTACCGTTGGCTCCAAATAGCCAAGTGATGTTTAAACAAGCATAAAAGCTGCAGGTATGTTGTGCAAACCGGCCTCTCTCTAACCAGAGATTCTTTATGTTAATAGCAAAGACAATAATTTAGACAGCACCATTTCACGGCATGACTCCAGCGCCTGTGTCTCCCCACCGCCTTGCTTAGTGCCTGCATTAACCTCATCCCAGAAGTCCCAGGACCTCCGACTCTTACAGCTGAATTCATAAAAAATGTAAGCCCTTGCTATGTGGGATTTTTGCCTGCTCCCTTCCAAGCGCACATTTGACTGACTCATGGAACCTGGCTTCCTCAGCTTCTGCTATGGCACATTGTGTTAGCTGGAACAGGGACCCGTAGAAATGGTTTGATTAAGACAAAAACAAGAGGGAAATAAAGATAGCAAAGGCATGTACCATCCTCTAGCCTACCAGTTCTGTATGTACTACAGAAATGCCTGGAAAAGCCTGTCCAAAGGAAAGCAAACAGCATAAAAACGTATGTTGCTAACAGTTGCTCAGCTGTTTACTGCTCAGCAGAAAGAAGGACCCACATGCAGCACAGAGGAACCCAGTGGGGCACACGCGAGGTGCATCAGCACGGCTTCTTTGACTCAAATCCCCTTCTGAACATAAAGCGTCCCATCGGAGCACAGAACTTCTCCTTTCATCTATTTTTATGAAGCACTCAGAAAAGAAAAAAAGAACCCAGGCAGCTCTGGAGGGACACGGGGTAATTTTTTTGCAGTTCTCTGGCCTAAACCTGAGCCACCTCAGGAATATGCGATCCAATTCCTCTAAAAAAAAAAATAATAATAATAAAACAAAATAAAATAAAGATATGTCACTACAAAATGTACAACACCTCACTGCTGCCTCCACCTTTCCCACTCTGGCTTGTGAACTAAAAAGCAGTTCTCATCACAGCTACCTACACCATACACCATGGCTCGCCCTACTTTCTTTGACTCTGAGCATTATATTTGTGCACAAGAGATTTATCTCTGTTCTCACAAACTGAACAGCCCGATTCACTTCCTGGCTCAGACACACAAACACATCCGCATGTATCTGACAGAAAGCGAGAAGAAAAGTGATGACAAAAAGCTACTGCTGAAGGGGCAGGAGAAAACTCCATCCTGAATATGCCAGGTGAGGCTGTACAAGTGAACTGTTTAGCATACGCTATGTACAAATGAATGGCAATTTACTGAGAGAAAGAAAGAATAATTGCAAACATTTATGCCTCGTGCATGTGTATTAAAAAAGGAAAAAAAAAAAAAAAATCAGCTCTTAGAAAGTTGGTGCGTTGCCCAACCAAAAGGCAAGGCACCTGACAAACACTACCCCTAATTTTGTCGCTTTGGAGGTGATTGCTTCCTTCCTTCTCTTCCCGCAGTTGATTTCTTCTCTTTTTTAGTAAGCGTTCACCAAGAAGCATTCAGCTCCCTGAAAGGGGTGGGGAGGAGGTAGCAGCGGGGAGGGGATGGTCCTATCCTGCACACCGTCCCATGTGCTTACCCTGCTGCAGAAACATGACAGCCATTCCCGTCCCCTTGCTGAATGCAAAGACACACCATGATACAACTTCAAAAATAGGTCTGCTCTTCCTTCGGATGACCAAGGTGCTCCTGGGCATAACAGCTGCAGACAGCTACAGCGCTGCCCAAACCTTGCCTGCGGCGCCCCGTTACTGCAGTCTTTATTTATGCTGATGTCTTCTGGAAAGTACTGCACAAACGCCAAGGAAAAAAAAAAAAAAAGAAGACTCTGTGATTTGTTTGGGTCTTCCGTCAGAGCAGCAGGCACCTTGCCATCAGTGGTGCCTCTTTCTAAGCAAGATACTCTCTCCCTTCCGAACTGCTGATGCGCCCAAATACTGAATGAATCGGGGGGAAAAAAATGGGGGTTATTACTAATGAGAACAAGAAGGCACAAGAAAGGAGCCCTGCAAAAAAAAACCTGCTCAATGAGACAGAACAGATATGGCCTTCCCTTGCTTTCCCATAACGTTCCCTTTTGCCTCCTCTCCCACCTGATACCACCAAAGCCTGTCTGTGCCTTAACAAAGAGGGATCGGTTGCTGTGCGGTCCCCCGGTGCTTACCTATACTCTGAAGTCACCTACGCCTAACCCAGCCATCACTCAGCAAACTCTAAAAGGAAATAAATTCGTTCATTCCAATAAGCAAATTATAAAATCACCTTCATCCATCTTGTTCCTATATTTTTAAATTTGATTGTGGCCAGAGGATTGCTGGCTGGGAATTACCCTTCCCCCCACTCGCACATACACCCTTTAAAAATGCAAAATCTAGCCCTCTATTTCAATATTTCTGATGTCAGTGACCGGTGTCGGCTCTCCCCATACAGTAACTGCTTTAAAGCGCTGCATACAGCACTGCATTAAAAATTAATTACACATGCTATTTTATTGATAGTGCATAATGTAATGAGCACCAGCTGTGCTAAACATCCAAACTCCTTTTTAAGACAGCTATAAAAAAAGAAAGAAACTGCACTTCCAAATGCTTCTCCTGTCAGAGGAGAAAAACAGCAACATCTTGGATGGATTTGAAACAGGATTCTTTGATTTAGCTCTCCATTTGGAGCGTTTGAAGAGTTCAGACTCTCGGGCTCAGCGTAGTGGTATGCGATCGAGTTAACTCTCTCAATGTTGGAGCCACTGTCTTTACTTCAGGCAACGTTGCCTTGAACCCTTTTGTCCCAAGACTACCGGATTGGGTTCCACCCGTTAATACTGCAATTAAGGGCTTTTCTTGTTTTCCTGGGATGTCTGGAAATGGCAGGCATCCACTTTAAAGCACCTTTAAATATCGCTATTGCTCCTGCTGGTTCTTAACTTGACATAATTAGGACTTACAAAGTTTTAGTGACCAGGGATCTGTCTAGAACAAAGCCTCAGCCACGCTCAAATTGCCAGCACCGCTGCCCCATGCAGCACCCTAATCTCAGTTGCCTCTTTGCCGTCTTAAGGTCTCTTCGCTGCCTCTTGACAAACACACCATTCAGTCAAAAAATCAGTTTGTGATTAGATCCATCTATTTTGAGTTTGGATCTGATTTTAATATCTGGTGAGACAGAGAGCTGCATAGACAGACAGGTCACATATGATTTTAATACTTGGATAGATGGATGAACACGCAGATTGATAGATAGATGGAAAGATGGATGCACACACTCAGACTGATGCATTACTGGGTTTAGTATATACATCTCTCACACATCCCTGCACTCTGTAAGTACTGTCCACAAAGTCAATTCTAGTATAGCATGCATTAAATATTTCACTAAAATAAATAAATACATGTAACCATGACTAATAGGGACATCTCTCCTGAATGTTAGCCAGTACTTTATGCAAACCTCTTCTTTATGCAGCAAAATGAAAAGATATATTTACAAAGAGTCTCAGGGTCTTTGTCTGCCCTCAGACACATGTACCCAATTCCTCTTTCTCCTCTCAAAAAGGCACCCAGTGCTGATCAGAAATCAAGTTTTAGTGGATGATTTTTTTTTTTTTTTTTTGAGATTCCACTCAATAAAAAATTAAGAGTATCAGCCATAGTCCTGGGACGTGATGAGTTAGGAGGTTTTTGCTGGATGAGTTTGCATTCTCTGCTCTGATTACTGTTTTGTTTTCCATTGATCCTCCTGTGTTAATAAAACCCAGTCTGGAGTGAACAAAAGCTTGCTTCTTGTTCTAGTAAGAAATCTGCCGAGTGCATACCATATCATTAACATAAAAGTTTTTGAAATAATACTGCTTTCTAAACAGACTGTATTAATTGCATCAAGCTTTTTAAAGCAGGGTGGTCTAATCTAGCTCTTCTTATTGGCTGACTCCAGTTATAAAACCAGCACAAAATGAATACAGTGATATAATTGAAGGAGGGAAAAGTATTCTTTTAAAACCTATTATTTACTTACAGGTACTGCTTTTATCTTTACTGTCACCTTGACATTTGCCAAGAAAACACCAGACTAGTTAAATGATGCAGTAAGTAGAATTTCAGTAGCCAAGTAAATTGATATTAGCTTTACAAGATGCCTGTGTGATTTTCAGAATGTTCTAATGACTAATACAGCTGATTCCTTGAATTAACAGATGCTTGTTCCTCTCTTCTGAGCTGTGGCCCCATGCTTTCCTCTGGTTTAGACCTTAAACTTCACAGCCCTGTCCATTAATCACTGCTGTCCATGCCCACTTGCTGTTTTTATACACGCAACTAAGTATCGTAATTGCTTTCCACCTCCTTCCATCAGCCTACATGTGGGAAGGAAGCAGTTTCACCCGTTAGCTGAATATATGTGCACTGGACAGATTTAATTATCTTTACAGAGGTATATAAAACCCTCACTTGTGGGCCCAGGTCCAAAGATTTTGGATCAGGTATATATCTGAATGCAGGCATAGGGGATAAATTATTATCTGTGTCATTACAATCCCCTTTGTCTTATGCCGATTATAATTCCATTTCTGGGGCTTTTGCACTGTAGGATCTTCAGGGCAGGGACTTTTTTCTTTGGAGAGCACACTGTAAAGTGCCATGCATTTCTGCGCTGAGATTTTCAAAGCTCATTTCTCGTTAACTTTAATGGGAAATGGGCATCCAAATCTCTTAGGCAGCTTTGACAATTTAGGCCTTAATGTACAATATTAATAAATCAGCATCATAAAAAGAGCCTTATGAAGATGTATTGGGAAAAAATAGCCCCACAAAAGGCATCGCAGTGTATGTGTGCAAGCATACAGTCATATACTTTTCTTTACATAATTGCGTCTCTCAACAATCATTTGCATGTCTCTGTTATGCAGAAAAAACTCTGTGTGTTTTACACTTACTCTGAGCAGTTGCAATTCATTGAAATGAAATAAAAAGCAGGCTCAAAAAAGCACCCTAATCTGGCAAGGGGTAAAGCAAAATGAATGCTTTGCCCATTTATATTTTAGATCCAAGCTACACAACCCTGTGAATTTCATGACTCTATTCCAACTTCTAATTAAATAGGCACTAAAAACATTTAAACGGGAGAACCCAATTCAACAGACAGAAGCCTCTGAGGCAAAAAAAAAAAAAATAAATAAATAAAGAGACTGAGAGGGAGATTGTTCCAGTGGTAGATTTTTTTTTTTTTTTTTTTTTAAATCACATGGAAAAACATAGACCTTTACTCGCAAATCCCTCGCCCTGTGGCGCCCTGAACACAAAGGACAGAGGGGACCACCCCTGCACACCCAGGCACTCCCCGGCCCCCTCCCCCTGACTGACACACTCCCAGCAGTGCACTTGCCAAGGAGGGCGAGCAGCGCGGCTTCCCCTGTGCACGACTGAACGCTGCTCAGCGCTCCGGGAGATCGCTCGTATCTAGGTCGGAGATTTCCAAACGCAGCCTCACACGTGTGTGTAGCCCAAACCCCACCAGCGGCAAGAAGTTTTGATTCCCCAGCACAAAGCTGATGGGACTCTTGAGGGCCCAATTTGTGAATGCCCAGCAGAGACGTGGGAGTACCTGCAACTTCAGGCCTTCAGAGTGGAAGCCTGCTTGAGAACTGCAGGGATAAAACTCCGGGTCCTGAATTAAATGAATGCTGAAAAACAGGAAAGGTAAGAAATGATGAAGGAAGAGGAGAGGAGGGAACTGTTGATGGCTTTTGCTCAAAGAAGGAAACGATTCCTCAGAAGCAAGAACAGGGCTGACAGAATAAAAGGCTAATCAAGTCGAAGAGACAAGCAGATCGCTAAAGCTGGAGCAAGTGGCTGTTGTAAATGTCTATATTAAAAAAGAGGGCACAATGCAGGGATCGTCACTAGATTATTAGTCAACACAAAGAACTCACTTTAATTTCCACAAGACATTTTGGGGGCTAGAGAGTTCCCACAACCCCTGCCGCAGGGTTTAAACCGTGCCCAGGCTCATAGACAGTAAATACTGCAGGAGCTAAGAAAGGGTTAAGCAGACATAATCTCCTTTTTCAAGGGAAGAAAATGTTTCTTTCAAGAAGAACTTGACCAACTACTGTCATAAACATGTAGCATGCACTTTGATGTAACCTATTCTCTGAGTGCCGCAGACTGCGGCGGTAATTACAGGAAGCCATGATAACAGGTCTCTCTCTCCACAGAGCTGGCATCGCTCTCCCCACAAACAGGCAATTCGCAAAACTTACAACGCACAACTCCAAAGTGAGGGCTCAAAGTACGCCGAGTACAAAAGCCTCGCCTTCCCACGTTCTTTAATAAGTTATTCCTTCCTTCCTTTTCTATTTTTAGTTGTACTTGCTTCCCTCCCCACTAGCTGCTGGCATAAGAAGCAACAGGGAATCAGGGCATCCAGTTCACTGCTACAGCTGCCTGCCTGCCAAAGACACCTGTGTGCCTACTGCACCAGTGAAGACAGAGAACAGCAAAACGTGAGCTCGGCTCCAGCTCGGTTGACAGGGAGGAGGGAAGGTGGGAGGCAGGGGAGCTATCTGGCTTTCTGATCCATTTAGATTCACCATTTAGGAGAGTCAATCTCTACAACGATCGCATGCCAGGTTTATCAGTCTGCTGAGGCTGATGAAGCAGAGCCTGATTAAAACACGTGTCCCCCCCCCCACGCTGCTTACGGTAGCTGGGCTTAGGAAACCTGACCAAAGGCCCCGGGTGCACCGACTGCAGCGCTCCGCAGCGCACCGCTGCGCGCCCGGCGCCTGCACCCCGGCTCCAGCAGCCTGCCCGGGCTGAGCCTCTCCCAGGCGGCACGGGGAGCCTTCCTCCGGCTCCCTGGGCTCCAGCCAGGGTCAGAAAAGGACCCTGGGGAACGCGCAGCCTCCTCCTGAAAATATTTTATCTTTGAAGGCCGAGGGCTTCCCAGACGCCAATTGAAATTTCTTGCAAAACTTTTTTGTCTTGCTTGATTACAACAGCGAGAGATGTACAGGAACAGCCTCATGGTATAGCATACTGCAGCCAGGTGGTACCACTGCTCGTGGAAGGAAAAAGCTGAGTGCGGTAAAGTCCTGCCAGCTTCAGGGGGATATGAGGAGCCATTTCCCTAAGGCTTTACTCCTGACAGTCATTGCTGTCTCTCTAAATCCCCTGGTTCTCACACATTACTTAGCCAGCATCATTAAAACTCCACGCATGTTAGCATGAGTGAGGGCTAAAGGGTTTGGCCCACCACAGTGAGACTTCATAAACGCTTGCGGATTTTGCCACAGCTGTATTTTCTTTTAAGCTCTCCCCATTTTCACCTCTCCAGCCTGCAGTTCACCATAGACCCAATCTTGCAACTGAGCCACGCTCAGAAACACCCACTGATTTCAAAGAGATCACTGGGTCTGAAATTATGGGGTCTGGCGACAATATGTCCACGTCCTCCTTGGTTAGCTCAGTGCACCCTCCTTTCCACATCACTTTCCCCTCCTCGCGGTGACAAAAGTCAGGCATCCAAAAGGAATAAAGGAAAAGAAAAGCTGACTGGGGAGAGGCGAAGGATGTGTGGCAAGTTACCAGGGAGCATTTTCTCAAAGCAAAGGAGAAAACGGCATGGAGCACATACATCCTGCGTGCACATGGACATGGAGGAGAGCCTTTAATATGAATGACTGGGGAGGGAGGGAAAGAAAAAGGAGGGGGGGGGGGGGGGGAAAATACCTCAGATGTTAAATGTTATCCAATTAAGCTTAAAATAAACAGCCCAGAGAGATGAAACCTTGATACTGGGGTATCGCATTCTGTGAGGAGTCTCAGACATTTGTTCACAACGTGGCACGAAGGGCCCAGCGTGGCTGCTGGTTACAGCTGGAAGCGGGCAGGCAGGAGGGGAGGGAGGGGGAAAGGGAGGGAGTCGCACACCCTTTCCCGCTCCCCGTCCTTCACCAGGGCGGAGGGGGAAGGAAGAAGGGAAAGAGGGTGGTTTAGGGCATGTTCTCTGCCTTCCCCACGCGACCCAGGGAAGGCAGCTCTCCCACAGCAAAGACGACATCACTTGGCAGCACTACTGACCTTCAGATAGCAACAAAAAAAAAAAAAAAAAAAAAAAAAATGTTTCTATTACCTGACAACTGACAATGACATCCAAATGTGCCTGACGTCTCAGTCTGAATCTCAGTCTGAGTCCCGCCAACTGAGACTGCACGTGCACCACAGCAGGGCAGGCTAAGGCAGGGCGGGAGGGAGGCCAGTGCGCGGAGAGGTGACGTGATCACGGATGTGTGAGGGTGGGAGGAGGCAGCTATGGGAGCCCCCGGCAGGTTTGCAGGCCTGGACGGCCCTGGAGAAAAAAACAATAGAAAAAACTGTCAGTCGGATCTAAGTTTGAAGGGACAGAGGAGGCATCATCAGGGGAAACAGGCGAGGCGGGGGCTGGCTGCCTAACGCACTACACGCTCGGTCTGAACCCCTCTGCGGGTACGGCTGAGGCTGGCGGGCTCGCGCCAGGCTGGGGAAGAGCAAGAAGAGACCCGGGACACCCACGAACCCGGGCTGGGGGCCCCCGGGGGCACGGAGAGGGGCGAAGTGGTGGGGAAGGGCCAGCGCTGGCGTGGAACAGAGCCGGCGGCAGCGGACACGGCCACCAGCGCTCGCTCGGGGGCCGGATCAAAAGGGGGATTATTGTTTTACGGCTGCGTTAGTGCGTTGAGCTGACAGAAAACTGGGCAGGCTTTCTGCTGAGCCGCGGCCGAAGCGGGCTCCGCGCCCCAGCCCGGGCAAGGCGCGGTGGCTGCGAGCGCAAGTGGCCTCAGCGAGGTGCCAGGAGCTGAGCCCCCCGGGAGGAAGCCTTCCCGCTTGAGCTGAGGCCAGCTGTGCGCTTTGCATGCCCCCCGCGACGCAGGCGGCTTCCCTATCGAGCCAGCAAAGAAGGGAGCAACCTTTTTCCTGGCAGCTAAAAGATGATATTGTAACCTCCAACCGTATTATTTATTTTTAACCCCTCTAGGAATCACCTGCCATTTAAAAGCTGTATTTAAGAGTTTTCTCCTGCTCCGCTGGAAATGCTCGCTTCTCCTGGCACTATTCCAAACTGAGCTCCGCAGCTTTGAAACACTAAGATACAAGTCTTAAATATCAATGTACAAAGGCAGATAGACGCAAACATACACGCGCGCGCACATGCAGGATCAGGTGGGAGTCACGTTTTTGACCGGTGTGCGCTAGCAGAGTTTAAAGGGAAAGGGAGCAAATGGCACCGCTTCACATCCACCGAGAATTCCACCCTCTTCATTTAAAACTATGCCTGCCACTTAATAATTAAATAAAGGGTAGCTACTAATCAAGGGCAGTTTCTAAATGAAGATATGTGGTGGAGTGGTCACCATTAAAAAGCTGGCATTTGCCAACAGTTACCACACAGTGGTAGCTCAGAAACCACAGTTTCCCCCTGTATTTAGATCAGGAAATATGTGTGTTAATTGTGGGGTATCTTCTGGCAAATGCTCTCTTTTTTTAATGGTGGCAATTCTGCCTGCGCGTGCATGTGCACCTTGCAGGTACATACAAACACTGTGGCAGGAAGGAGAAATATTCATCGGCGTTCCCTTCAATCCTAGACAAAACGGGATTCTCTAAAGGAGCCTACACTGTGGCATCAAGGAGAAATATTTATCCATGCTCCCTCCAACCCTAAAAAAAGCAACATTTTCCAAGGGATCCTCTCCACCTCAAGCGTCCCGATTCAGAACCTAGGCCTGCATGTTGATCTTACAGCTACACATGTGAGGCAAACGGGGATACTTCATCCTTGGCACAGCATCCAGAGCTCCAGTCTGCAAGGACTGCATTTGATTTTGTCGTTTATCTTAAATGGCTAAGAGACCACCAGTGCAAAACATTTGTGTGAAGCTTTTGCCAAAACCACAAGTGAAGAGTCTAAATTCCCTGAGTAAATACTTGAGCTTCAAGCATCAAGGATAAAATTTGTGCTCTTTTGTGAGGACTGGTTTTAAATAGAAGCCATCTCTGTGGCTCATGGGATGAGGAAGGATTTTTTTATTTTGTGGGCTCAGTTGCTTGGCTATTGTAACTGTTTGATCTCCCTGGAAATATAACACAAGCAGGTAATGATAACTACTATCCAGATCATACCTACGTTGCATTTTTGACAGGACTGTGCACTAGGCATGTGTAAACTGATATCAGACACGGATTTCTAGGTGTCTGTGAACGACCCGACAGCCACTGTAACATACATGAATAACAAGTTTGGGTTTTTCATAGAACAAGCAAAAAGTAACTGAGATTCCCTCCAATGACTTGACGATCAGATCTTAAATTCCTAATATTATAAAAATAAGTAGGCTAGCAGAGGCTGTGTTGAGCTGCCTGAGCACTTGCCCTTGCTGGGAAAGTTGTGAGCTTGAAATCAGGATTTAGAGTAGGACCACAGGGCAGCTACATTTCGGGTTACACCCAGACATGTCTGTGGCCCCACCAGGCCCAAGGGCACAGGTCCTGCGGTCACTCAGCCCTCCACACATCGTGGTGCCACCCTACGAGTTCTGAAGGAGCTTACCACGCAGAGGAACTATACAAAGCCCCCCCGGTGTACCATCCCCACAGCAGCACGGGGTTTTACTGTGGAGGAGCACGAGTCCAAGCACACAACACTGCCCTGAGGGCAACAGTCTCTCCTCTAGCCCCGAGGGGCCCCACCTGCCCATTGGCAATGAACCCGACCCACTCTGCACAACTCCGAGGTGTCCCAGAAGATGCTAAGAGCTCGCCAAGTGGGTTCAGGATGAGGCCCTCCCTGCTCTTACCCAGTACCTCTCCTCTAGCGTGGAAAGGGAATGAGGGTTTCAAGGAGGAAGTTTCTAACCACCTGGGCAAAGGGATCCTGTAAGAGCCTTCCAACAGGGGCACCAGGGACAAGCCAGCAATCCGCTCTGACAAGGCACCTAACAAATTCATGGGAAAGACTGTATGACCCAGTTGCCAGCGAATGGATGGAGCTGAACATGTCACCCAGAAGATCTTTTTCTGCCCTCTGATGTATATATGAGGAAATCTAAGAAGCGCTAACCTAGTGCCAGGAAGGAAAGGGTTGGTAAGGCAGAAGAAGAATGGACAAAGGGAGACTCTGGCAGATGCTCAAGAAGTCCCCTACCACTCTCCAATCGAGCACCGAGAGACAAAGATTGTGGGGCTGCCGGACTAGGAGGCTGCCTGCCCTTACAAGCAAGGTCAAATCAGGCGATTCCTCCTCTTTGCCAGCACTCTGGGGTTTGCTGCTTTGTCACAAATCCGGACAGTCCTATGGAGTCAGATCAAGTGGCAAATCATGAAAGGGGAAACTGTATCCGCCGGCCTCGAGGAAAGGCATGGAGAAAAGGAGTGCTCCAACATTAGGTACATGACACCTCTTCACAGCTATAGAAAAAATAACAGTGGTGCTCAGAAATGCACAGCTTGTGTTTTCTAGGAACATGCCCACGTTTTACCTCTCCAGCTCCTCTTCTGTGGGATTTTTTCCCCGTAAACGCCCTATTGAGAGCTGAAAATGAAGTCAGGAGCTCTACCATTCTTCAACTTAACTGCTACAGGTGATGGACAAACACCAAATGAACAAACATTTAAAAAGATAAATAGATATAGGTAGATAGACAGACGGTTTCCTAAGGTGGTGCTGAGAGTTTCCTGCTCAACCCACACAGCACCAGGTGAGGGAGGGGAGCCGGTCTCTGGAATTCTATGGCCGATTGACCACATCATGTTGCACACAGGTTTCAAAAAGAAAACTCTCCTGTGAGCCCCTGACTGCCACAAAGGGCACAGCCACCACCAGCACGAAGCGAAAGCAGACCTCGAGAACTGAATTGCAATCTTAGAGGCAAAAATCTGATCCGCCTGGGGCGAGCGGGCATGCACACGCGGCTCTGTGTCGCGCGGACGATGTACGAGACTCGGTTTCCCTCTTGGGTCAGCACTGGAAAATCACTCACCTGCACTGCAGATCTCAATTATATATTCTGCATTCATTCGGCTCGGATGCGAAGGGGAGTTTTGCACGTAGCATGAGTGTGAAACATGCACAGGGACTGCCACTGTGTAAATAAAAGATCTGCATTGCTGATGGTAAAGGATAATTTTGTCCTCGTGCTTTAAACAGGCTCAGCATACACTCAGTGCCTGTACACAGCAGCAGCTCACAGGTTATGTTGTCTCCCAGGCACTGCTAAGAGTAATTTTTTTTGCTCTCTGCTATCTTTAAACTTGCAAAGAAGAAAATAAGGTAAATTGGACATGGCCCCAGAAGATGGAAGTGAGCATAAGAGCCTAGATGAACATGACAAAAGCCACAATCAAGGCATAAATTGCATCCTTTTGTTGTCCCTCTCCCTGAGCCTAGGCATGACTGGCCCATACGATATGGTATATGTAAAACACCACGCTCCTCTGGCACATCTGCAGAAAAGTCCCTGAGCAAAGCACGAAGATGGAGCCGCAAGCAGCATTCACAATGTCCTACCTCAGGGTGGTTCAGACCAGGGGACCCGATATTAATAGAAGGGACCTTGCTTTACATCTTGCGTGGTGTGTAAATGCAGCCACGTGCAGCCGTGGAGCTGGTGCAATCCTGGGGGTGCTGTGTGCTTGCCTGGGTGGGTGCCCGGGCGTGTATCTGCGCACAGGCAGGTGCGCAGGCAGACGTGTAGGCCACTGAACAGGGCACCAACCAAGTTTTCCTGCCTGTCTGGCGATGGAAAAATCAATCAATAGCTGGTTAGAGAGTAAAGCTCAGTTCCATTATTAAAAACCTCTCTTTCAATAAAAAGAAAGACATCTGTTCAGACAGTGCATGGCTACAAATTCAGAGTGCAGGCTGCAGCCCCATCTCTGCCCTGTGCTCGTCACGTTCAGGGAAAATACTGCAGATGTTCTGAGATGGGTTTTACATGCACCGCTGCAGCAGCCTTGAACAGACACATCCAAAAGCGAGAGGCAGATCTATTCACTAATCTTTCCAACGGATTTTTTCCCAAGCTTTTCCTAAAACAAGTTGTCCCGTCCGTATTACACCCTCTCGTACAGCCTGATATCATCATCCTTCTGCCCCACCTTTTCACCCGGACTCCAGGAGGGCTGACGGAGCAAGCATGCCCAAGCACACGTGCGTACACGCGCAGGGAGCGCGGAGGCCCAAACGTCTCCGGCCGCCGCGAGCGGAGCAACGGGCGCACCCCGGGAAGGCGCAGGGCCCCGGGCCGAGGCGCCGGCGGCCGGGCCCGCTGCTGGCCCCGCACAGCCGCACAGCCGCCGGCGCTCGCCCCGCGCACCGGGAGCGGTTCCCGCGCTGGCCGGCGGTGCCAGGACTGGAACTTTGCTCGAGCTGGAGATGGAAAGGCAAGGCTGCGCTGGGGAAAGGAGGAGGAGGGCAGGGAAGGGATTTCTTGTTATATTTTGCTCAGGGATTTTTTTTTTTTTTTTTTTTTTTTGGCAGACAAGGATTCCCTTTGAATTAATACATTTCTTTCTCCCAAGAATTTAAAATGATAATGCATAAATGAGTCATAGATCAAGAACAGCAACGTGGTGAGCAAGAAGGAGAAAGAGCGTGAGTGAGGGGCACTGGCACAGAAATTTGACAGTACCCCAACTCCCCCCCTTCCTCCCCCCATGCCAAGACATTAATTCTCACAAGTCGGAGAAAATTACTATGCATGAATGCAAAAAGCATGATCAGGAGTAATTAACATGGCTTCATATGCAAATTTTATTAATGCAGAAGTACAAAGTCATTATGCAAATGAAACTTACGTCAACTCTCTTGACAAATATTCATCTCTAAAGCTCAAGTTTCTCCCTTCTAATTTTTTTTCTTTTTAATTTTTTGGTGTAAAACCAAAAAAACAGGAAAAAAAAGTGACGAGGACTGTTTGACAAGTTTGCAAAGTTGTTTTTCAACCGGAGAAATTTATTCTTGCATTGTTGATATTTTTTTTGCTGTTGTTGTTGGCAGGTACACGACAGCTCATGGAGGAGAGCGGGAGGATGGGGGACGCGGGCTACCAGCAGCAGGCAGCCAATCAAAACGCCAGCGGCTGTAATGAGCGCGATTGATGACTGTTTGGCTTTACTGCAGGGTAATGAACTAGAATCCAGTCTGAGGAGGAAAAAAATATGAATATTCATGAAGCTGTGCTCCTGCCTTTGATGATTAAAGAAATTTTTAATATTCAAATAAGCGCTTGCCAAGTGATTAACAAAGAACAAGCACGCAGGAATATGGAAATGGAGCTGTGGAAGATTTGGGAGTCACAGTCTGTGCAGAAAAGACAGCACAAAATTTCATAAACAAGATAGGCAGATAACCCAATTCAAATCTGAGCAAATAAAGGGGGAAAAAATCCCGTTCCTTTTCATCAGCTTGGATATTGTATCAGTCACTTTGTTTTAGAGTGCGAAGGAGAATAAAAGCAACCAATGCAAGAAGACAAGGGGAAAAAATCCAAACCCTGAGAAACCCAATCCAGCAATTACAAAGTAAGAATCCTGGGTGAGAAACTGATAGGAAAATGATGGCTAAGTCCACCGTCTGCTGTGGGCTATTGCTTTTCAAAAGCGAGAGTCTGCCCGACGCCGAGAGCCTGCCGGCTACCAAGAACCACCAACTTGTTGTACATGACAGGCAGGAGCAGAAAGTACCCCCAGATAACTGAGACCAGTCCCTGCCGTTAAATCCCTTCCCTCGGCTGGAGGGAGCACCGCGGGGCTTGACCACTGTCTGGGAAAGGAAGGAGGGAGGGAGGGAGGGAGGGAGGGAGGGAGGGAGGGAGGGAGGGAGGGAGGGAGGGAGGGCAACAGAAAGAAGAAATTTTGCCAGGGGGGAAAAAAAAAAAAAAAAAAAAAAAAAAAAAAGAGCCATAGGAGGGTGCAAGGAGGTCTCAGCTGCCCACCCTGGTAATCAGTTGGTAAGAAATGTGTTTTCCATGTGTGAGCCAGAAAGGTCCTCCACTCCCTACAGGTTTCTGAACAAGTAGACAAAAATCCAGCCACGTTACAAAATATCTGATAAGTTCAGGCTCTCACAGTTTAATAGCTTCACTAAGGATTCACACTGAAGCACATAATAACAATATTAGCTGCTAAAATGACTTTGCAGTTAAAATACATCTAATTAGCAGCCAATGACATCCTTTTTTTTTTTTTTTTTTTTTTCTTTCTTTCTTTTTGAGAGAAACCGTTAACTTCAGGGCTCCCTTATGCCAGAATGAAATGTGGTTGAATTCCTCCTGTTACTCAAAAGCCAGAGAAAGGATGTCTTCAAACTCTTAGGGCAGTGGAAAACCAACTCACCTTCTCTGTTATTAGATCCTGGGATTTCACAGTCCTGTTGGGCTTTTCCGCAGCTCTTTAAAACCTCTGGTTAATTATTTCCTATTTTAAAATCTAAAGATAGCATAGGCTAGGTGCCATTTAATAATTAGCTGGTGTCTTCAGAATGCAACATTTCAACTCTACTTAAAATATATATATGTATATATATATATATAAAATAATAACAGCTTGAGGACAATGCCACAAAATGGCCATGACCACAACCTTCAGAGCTGCCATGAAAACACATCATGGAGCTAATGAGATTTTTTTTTTTCCCCCCCTATACCTGCTCCATTTTTGGAGATACAAAAATACCCACTATTGATGTACAACAGGAAAGAAAAGGGCGACAAAAAAGGAGAAGGGAAGAGAAGAGAAGGAGAAAAAAAAAAAAAAAAAAAAAGAAACACCTAAACGTAAGTAAAGATAAGGTTAAACACCATGCAGGGGTATTGCTGGGAGTCTTTCCTCTGAATAATGCCAAGACCTTTCGAAGATGCCTGTTGTCTCTAGGTGTGGGTGGGTGGGTGAAGTGTGATATTACATAACGCACAGGCGGCAGCGGCTGTGCACAACCGTGCTGATTAAAACGCTTGACTGTGAAACTCAGCTCTCCGTTTCCTGGGCTGTTCATAGCTCGTGTCAGACCCTTGAACACTGTAAATGTTATCCTTTGTCTAGGAGATTTCTTGGCTTTAAAAAAGAAAACGCATTGTTTAAAATAATGACAGAGAAGCAACTACCAGCTCATACAGTTGGTTGCTTTGAAGCCCTTCTTAAATGGCAGTTGAGTTCTACCATATAAATGTGAATACTCAATATTTATGCCACATTTTCTTCCTTTCTGTAAAAGCACCCCATTTACATATTTCTGGAGAATAATTATACTTCAGCAGGGCAGGTGAACACACATTTCAGCATATGGAGTCAATGGGAAAAAGTATTAAGAGTCAATATTATAAAAATCAGCCCCTAAATTTAAGTGGCTTGAATTGAGCGTGCAGCTGTGGTTGCCTGTCAGTAGTTAGATACTGTAATAATAATAATAATAATAACAACAACAACAACAATAATAATAATAATACGCCTTTCATTTCTCTAGTGCCTTCCATGCAAAGATCTGGAAGCACTTTACAAAGATAAATAAACTGAGCTTGGAACACCCCATGTGGTTAATAAATATCCTAATATATCTAAATACCCTGTTCTGAGCATGCCTTCTCACTGTGTAAAAATCCACATTTCAGGTTGTCCGCATATTTGCACATGGCATTTTGGAGGCTCAGGCACCAAGGGCAGGCGGTGGAGATTTTTACTTACCTAAGAGATCACGTGTATTCCCAGAAGTAGCCCACCCCGTGCCTGCAAGACTGCTTAAGGAGGGACAAAACCTGCCTTTTAGGAGATGGGGGCTGCGCTGTCAGGGGCTGGGCTGGGCGGCCCACGGGAGCATCCAGGTGCCGTGCGGCAGCACCCCCACCAGCCAGCTCCCCGGGGGGCTTCCGCAGGACCACGCATCCCCCCCCCCCCCCCCCAACCTGACGCTCATCCAAACCTGCTCCTGGCCCCTTGTCTGTGCTTACAACACGAAGCTCAGTGAAAAACTGGAATATCTTGGCTCACCCCCCCACTAAACACACAAGAAAACGGACTCCTGCCCGCCCCAAGGCTGCACTCGTGGCTTTCTGCCGCTCTGCCCACCCCACCAACGCAGGGCTTTGCCCCCGGAGGATGGTATCCCTCTTTTGTGGGAGCAGCCGGGAGCGAGAGCAGGGAAAGCAAGGGCAGGACTGGGCCTGAAACATCATAAGGCAGAAGTAAATACGGCATGCCAACAGACGGGATCTAAACGTAACATGGGAAACCAGGGCGCTTTCTCGTCTCGGGAAGGTCTTGCAGAGGGGGCTTGGGGCTGGGAGGGGGGCCTGGGCACCCACCCCAAAGCACAAGTCACCCAGGCCACGGCACACCTCCTCCCCCAGCTCGGCTCTCCCCGTCCCACCCTCCGCCTGCTTGGTCTGCTCGGCCCCAAAACGCTTCCAAGCGGAGCCCGGCTCTCGCTCCGGGGGTGCCGAGTGCCTAACACAATGCTGCCCTGATCTGAGCTGCAGTGTCCAGAAGCTACCGCAATAAACTAACAAATAACAATAATCACCCTGATTTGTGGAGTTTGTTTTCCAAAAGGCATAAAGGGTTGACAATAAACAGTTCATCAATTTCCCCAAGTTTGTTCCCCAACTCTCGTAATTAAGTCCTGGGGAGTTTCAATGGTCGTAAAAATCCTTGTGGGGATTAAAATTTTTAGTCCTGATTATACCGTGAATATTTCTGTATATACCAGCAAATATTCCTGATGTAATTGAAATATATAACCGCTCCAACAGACGATCACAGCAATTTAGCAAGCCCTGGAATTAATAAAGGAGCTCAGTGGCTGGAAAGAGCCATTTCCAAAGGGCAAGATAATACATACGGGCAGCTAGAGACAGAAATACCACTGCAAACAATCAGAGGGCTTGACCACGAGAGCGTGGTCAAGGGGCTAAAGTGAAAGAAGTGGCCGGAGGCACCAGCACCAGGGGACTTCTCTGCCTGGGCTATCGGGGACCCAGCCCTGCTCGCCCCGGCAGGGCAGGCGCTGGGCAGCACGTACCTGTCCTCAGGCAGAACGGGGCCTCTGGAAAAGAGAACAGCAGGATTTGGTGCTGGGCGAAGGAGCTCCTCCTTGCTCTCAAGTTTGCCATCTACTAGTATTTCTGAATGTTTTCCCTACCCCACACTAAAATTAAAAATACGTGTCAAAATAAAAGCAGCAAAATTAGACAGGATGAGGCTTTAGCAGCTCTTCATCTGCTTGGTAGCAAAAACAATTCCTGCAAGGCGGGGGGAGCCTGGGGAATGAGAGGCAGATGAGGTCACCCTGCCCCTCTGTGCCTCAGTCTCCCCACCTGTGCAAATCAGCTAATGACATCCACCTGATTCAGTTAAATGTCCTGGAAACTAAAACCACTCTGTAAGGGCAATATAGTAAGCATCAGCACTGTTAACTCTTTCGCTGCTGGAAATGCGAAGGAGGACCATCAGGTGATGTCGATGTCCCTGCAAAGCACAGATGGATAAACTTAATATACAGACACAATTAGCTTGAGGAGAATCACAGCTCCTTTTTTTTTTTTTTTTTTTTTCGATCACCCCTTGCCAAAAGCAATGGAAGTGCAGGAACTTTTTAAGTGCTGAATTCCAATGTGAAAAATAGCCTAGTGTGAAAGCATATATTACACTTCAAGTAATATAACGGTGGTTGGGGGGAGGGGGGGGTTTCCTCATTAACGTGCACATTTATAATTTGCAAATTTTCCCTTGTGCACAGAGCACCTTCACACTCAGCAGAGCACTTTACGAACACCAAGCAAACTCAAACTAGCAAAGCAGGACAAGCGATCATAGGCGGGGGGAAAGCACCAGAGATATTTAAAAGTAGGATCCCCTTTGAGTTTTGGATTTCTCAGGGGAAAACCAATCCAGCTGCATGTGTACCAGCAGGCCCAAGTCCGATAACTGAATCTGTCAAATTGAATGAGCAGAGCAATCAACTGGAGATGGTAAAACAATCCACCAAATGAGGGGAACCCTCAGGATCTAAAGCTTCAGTCCTCAATTTACTGGCCATCAGCACAACTGAGTAAAAAATGCTCTCTGAATGAAAAAGAGGCTAGAAAATCAACTAGCTTTTAAATAATGAAAGAAAGTAGACAAGTAAACCAGCAACCAGGAATCTAGTTCAGGCTATAATGTAAGTTTAAAAAGGGAAATAATAAATCGACGTTTCCTTTGCACAAGGAAGCACATTGCAAACCTGCACCCAATCCTGCTGCTAAATAGCACAGTGAAAAGTTTCATCCAAAACCTTGGCTCCAAGCAGAATTTGACCAGTCACAAGTGCTAATTAGACAGGATAACTCAACCCTACACCAGGAGAGGTAAAACACAAGCACTGGATGAAAAGAAGCCCTTACTCCTTACAGTATGTGACACAAACCTAAGAGCGAAGCCAACTGCAAGAAACCAAGATCCATTTTGTGTACAGGCCATTTTTTCTGAGGTATATTTTTTCAGGGCCAGGTTTCCCCCTAACTCCCAATTCACCCATTTATTTGCACAGAATAGCATCCTTCTCCATAAGATAAAAGTATAAGACACAAAAGGGGTTTTAGTATCAGATCTGCTTGAAATGGAAGCTGAAGTTGACTACCCAGGAAAGTGTATTTAAAAAAAAAATATATAATAATAAGAACAAAACAGAGATACTGCACAAACCCGGGTGAAGCAAAAGAGTTCTTCCAAACATCCATGGTCAGGATGAGTAAGTGATATTAAATTCATGCCTATCACCCCAGTAAAATAAAGTCTAGTGGGATTTTGTTTTGTTTCGGATGAAAATGTCAATATACTCAAACGGCAGCTTATTGCTGTATATCACAGTCTAACCAAATCTTTCTATAACCTCTCGCATTACAAGCAAAATCTCTAAAATGTCACCAACTAAAAAATTGAACTAGCTTGTAATTAGTTTCAACAAAGTAGTCCTTTTAACCCTAATTTTCTCGATGTAAATGGCATTTCCAAAGTAAGCATTATGAACCTTCCTTAAGGACAAGCAGAATCAAATTGTAAAATCATAAGCAGCGATCTAGTAGTTCTTCCTCCAAGCAAGCCTTTTATTTCCCTGTAATAAATTCAAATCCAGTCTTCAGTCTCTTAATAGGTGATCAGAGAAAATATGCATGCACACCTAAACCGCTACAACAAACCTTATTTTTTAAATAACACTTCAATCACTAATATAATAAAGACTGTTGTAACACGTTAGCACTAGTATCATTATTCCTTATGATTCAATATTCTAATGACTGGCTGTAACAGAGGTTTATGTTCTGCCGAGGTTTATACCACTATTTAATGTAATTAAGCAAACTGGCAGCCAGTGCCTCTATGGAAATATCATTTCTATCACAGAGTATTCCCACCAGAAATTCAGAGGAATCATAACATACAAACTTTGATTCTGTTTATTTTTTCCCCTGTCTGAAACTGATCTGGCATTTCTTGGACTTAGTAGAAGGAGGAATTAATTTGGCTTCTGTAGACATGTTATTATTGACAATACTAATAATCTATGACAAATGGGCCATCCCCGCTTCTCTCTTTCAGCAGGCATTGCAGCCTGCAACATCGCTTTGCAAAACCCCAGAGCTGGACTCTCCTCATGCTGGGAGCCCTGTGAGTGTACCAGCAATGGGGTTTTAAGTAAGCCATCAAAATGCTAATATTCAGCACGGGCCAGATCCCTGTTACCACTGAAAGCAGAACTAAAGCTCCTCTGGAGACAGGATAAGGCCCTTCCAACATGATCAAAGAGTAAACGCATGCAAAGCTCTGATGGGAAAAAGGATCTTTTTTCTAATTTTAAAACCAAACAGGGAGAGTCCACCAGGCTCCTAATCCATGTTACAGTGACGTCTGGGACCACTGGGGTCTGGGATAACAGCAGCAAGACAAGTGGGCCCAGGCTAAAAAGTTGCCACCGGAGGTCAAAGAGGAGCGCTTAATACCCAGGATCGCATCAATATCGAGTTAGTTACCTTTTGGGCTACACTCCGCTCCACGCAGTCCTACTGATGACAGCAGATGTGCTGTATAGATATGCATGTGTGTGTGTATATGTGTATATATGTACATACACGCCCCTGTAACTGTGCGTGGCTTGGTCGCGTCTGCATTCACCCTCGAGCAAGAGGGTTACGGGGGTGCCCAGGGGAGCAGGGTCAGGAGCAGAATGCAGCCCCAAGACCTGAGTTCACCCGCTGCCGGCGACAGCAGAGCTCACAAGCCAACTCGGTTAAAATAAAGGCTTAGTTACCTCTTCCTCCCAGCTGTACAGCTCTCTGTAGAGGGGAAAAAAAAAAAAAAAAAAAACCAACAAAAACAATGCTGAAACAAAACCACACCCATTTGTGGGGGGAACGGGACAAGGAATGATAACAAGAAAGGGAAAATGTCTGGTTCCTATTATTGCTATCTCCAGCACTTTCACCTCCACAAACAGCTTAAAGGAGGGCTTCTGGAACAGAAGTTCAACTTTCCCTAATCCGGGCTCTTAAACTGCCAGGATCTGATTACATTTTCTCCTTCTCCAGATTTGAATACTTTTATTTTATATCCCAATATGAGGGGGAAGGAAGGGGGAGAATCTCAGTGTCACTGTAAGAAAGAAGTCACTGGGTTTTGCGATCCAGCAGCTTCCTTGGCAGAGGGAACTGCTGGTTGGCATAATCCACTCGTTTGACAAAACTACTATTTCTGGGCACGGGCTCAAAAACAGGTAGGAAGCAAATGCTGAGAAATAAGGAAGTAAAAACAGCCAACAGATTTTTCACTACCAAGAACGCCAAGAGTAAACATGATTTATTTAGCTGTGTTTAACATGTCTCTTCTGCACTAGACTGCAGAAATCTGCTTGCATTTAGAGCAGGGGGAGGAGGCGGGGGGAGGGGATGAAAAGGGAATCCATTACGGCGCTCCACTGATACTTTCTGAATTGTTCAGTCACACAGTTTTATTGAGTACAAGTATTTTCTAGCCCAAAATATATTCATGTGCCAGAAAAAAAAAAGCAGCACTAATCTGCTGTTAATTAACAAGCTGCTGCTAACAAAAGATGAAGGACCCAATTCATACAAACAATATTTACGTGGGTGTCGTGTGATTTTGTCACAGATCTTTTCTTTCCTTCCCTCCCCCCCTCACCTCCTCCTCTTCCTCAGCACCCAGTTGTGCGGATGAAGCACGGAGGGGTCCTGGCTCCCCTCGGGACCGGCACCCACCGTGGGGGTGAGGGCACCCAGCCACACTCGGACAGGGGCTCACCCGCGGCGCCCCACGCCGGGGCTCCCACCTCCCCGTGCAGGGAAGGGCCCGACCGCCTGCTCGCAAGTGAAATGTCCTCAGATCTGTATTCAGTTCGGAGGCAGAAGCCACCTTCTGCCAGCGTGCCCACGGTGGCAATGCTGCCGAGGGTCTGGGAAGCGGCACGGAGCCCCCCCCGTCCCGCACCCCCCCTTCCCGGCAGCGCGCAGGCTGCAGGAGGGGACGGGCGGCACCGCTGCCCTGCCCGTGGACTCGCATTTCTTGACTCCAGCCCCTTTGCCACGAAGTTTGGGGAGGGGAGGGACGTACGAACAGCACGGGGACCCGGAGGGACCCGGGCTTGTTCAAAAATGCCCACGCAAGCACGGAAGGGCAGGCTCCCCGGCCCCCAGCCCTGCTGCCCCCGCCCGCTCCCCGCCGTCATCTGGGCCGGTAGCGCTTGTGGCCTCATCCGGCGGGGTGCCGAGTGCGGTGAGCTGCCCTGAGCCCCCCGCGGACACGGCCGGGAACTTCGGGAAAAACAAGCCATTCGCATCTTTCCTGCCTCATCCGAGAAAGGCGTAGCTCCCGCGGGCGGTTTAAAGCTGGTGCTGGCAAAGGGGTGGGGGGGTTAAAACCGGCGGCAGCGAGCACTAAAAATTCCTGGACTTGCTCCACCCCCAGGAGCAAAGGTGGGGTCGCAGGGTCGGAGGAAGGGCTGGTGGTCCCCGGCGCTTTGCCCATCAAACCGCGCAGAGCTGCCCTGGAGGAGGGCTGGGGGGCAGCGGTGTTGGGCTCCGCTCAGCGCTGCCCTCACACAGCCCCGGCTGGGAGGAAGGAGGGTGGGGGGCAGGCGGGTGGGGGGCGGACCGGCCCGGCGGGGCGGTGGTCCTGCGAGCCCGGTGCTCTGCACAGCCCACGGAGGGTCCCGCCCCGAAGGCCGCAGTCCCCGCGGTGGGAGACAAACCCCGCTGGAGCATGCACACATCGGCCTTTCCAGGTTTTATCTCGCCGGACCCTCACCCTGTTCCCCAAAACGTGGGGGTTTCCCCGCAGCAGCCACAGCACATCCCCCCGCCCCCTCGCCAGCACCCAGCCCCACTCGGTGGCCGCGTCTCCCCCCACGGCGCTGCCCCCCCGCCGGACCTGGGCTCTGCCCTGCACACCGACGAACACCGAGCCTTCCCCTCACCCCCCCTGTTTGGGGACGGGGCCAGCTCCAGACCGGCATTTTAACAAAACCCTGGCTTGGGCTTTTTCAAAGATCTGCGGTTTCAATTTTTTTTGTTGTTGTTGTCGTTGTTAGCACCGATATTTGAAACAGACATTTACCGTTTGAAAAGCAGAGCGACTGCGTTTAAACGAGCGCCTCGAAACAGCGAATGAAAGAGAAACGGTTCCATCTGTATCGTGTTCTCCACTCGCTACCGCTCAAAAAAAATGAACTTTTCCAGACGGCAGGGAAGTCTCCCGACGGTGAAGACAACAGGAATTCCCCAGATTCCCAGGGAGGGATGAGGATGACCCAGGCGGCGGTGCAGCTCCCCACGCAGGTAGCCAGTGCCTGGTGGGGCTGGCGGTGGTCGAAAGGGGACACGCACCCACCGCCCCACGCCTTCCAGAATGAGCAGGGGCCTTTGCTAGAGGCCTCTGGCAGACCCTGCTGCGGCCGTGCCCTCCCCCTGCTTAAGTATTCCCAATTAATTGTCAGATAGGAAGCGGGCTGGCAGTGTTTCTCCTCACCCTCCTTGCAGGCAGGGCACGGGTGGGGCCGGTGCGGGGCAGTGCACTGCCAGAAGCCCCCTGACCCGAGGGGTACCTGCTGCTGGTGGCCCGCGAAGGTGTGCCCTGCCCCGGTGCACTAGCACTGCCCTGCGCATCCCTTCCGAGGAACAGCTCTCATCAGGTATCCTCGATCAGCCTCAACATCAAAAATAAAGCGCATCATCCACAGCGAGGGCAGCGTCCTTCAGTGGGGCCGGAGGGGGCTGGAGTGGGGGCGGGCTCAGGGGGTTTTTTAGGGGGCTTTGGGGGTTACTGTTTTAACTTCTTTCCACAAAAAAAAAAAAAAAAAGGCCCTGTACCATAAACATTAATCAAACAGTATATTCTGCCTTCTAGTCTTGAACAATTATGAGTACAGTTTTGTGATCTTTAGCCATATTTACTGATACTCAAAGGCAGATTCTATCTTGTTAGATTGTTATAAATGGGACCCAAGGGAATCGGCACACAGGCAGAGGCAGATGTGAGAGAGCCTTATCAGAGCTCGGGTGTGCTTCAGTTTTCTACTGCTGAAATTACAGATATTTTGGAGGAAAGAAACAACTTTAGATCCCTCTGCAAGATCATTACAAAGAGCTGTCCATAGACTGAAAAAAAAAAAAAAAATTCTATTCTGCTGAATTTAAGATTTTTTAAGATTAACTGTTAAATTTCAAAGTGTGGTTTACATGTTCTGGCCACTTGTATGCACAAAAGTTTCAGAGACAGATGCAGAAAAGGTTTCTGGTTATAAACCATTAAAGAAAGAAACCCACAAATTCTATCTCATTCTCTCTTAGTTAAATATATAGTTTCTGCTCCAGTCCTGTTTCATAATACCATAAAATAGAGGCACACTTCCGACACTAGATTTGAGAAGCTGTCACATTAAAGGTAAACTTTTAATCTGCTACAGACAAACAGCACACATTTTTATTTCCTGAGTAACAGCTCTGAAGAAATGTTGAAACAAGAATTTAAGAGCTTTGTAGTAAAGCTGCATGTAGGGGTCTCAGACAGCTACTGGGTTTGAGCTTCTTTTCTTTGTTGTTGTCCTTTTTTAATTCTTTAAATAACCTACTCAGAAGTAGACTTCTAGGAGCAGAGTAACCAAGATGCATGGTGAAGTGAACCTCTAAGCTTGCTTTTATTTCCAGTTAATAAAAAAGATGTTTAAACTGAAACGCAGGCCTGAATTTCTAGCTATTCATTCCCACCTTTTTATCTTCTCGGGGCTCACAATCGAATACTTTTAAGAAGTTAATTGTGTCACAATTAGTAACACATTAGTCCTCCGAAATTTTTAATAGCAACCCAGGTTTTTCCCCAAGGCACTTAAAAATGGCAGGCTCGGTTATACTCTCCTTTTTTAAAACTCCCATGCACTTCCTTCTTTAAAAACCTCCCACATGCATTTCACTTGGTCTGAAAATACCAGCACAGATCTTAATCCTGCCAACGCTTACAGACATGCTTAACTTTCTGCACATCAGTAATGCCGCTGCCTGCGAGAGGGCTGTTGGCGCACCTACAGCTCCGCGCAGGCTGGGATGAAATCCTGCCTTCGCTAAGGCCAGGGGCAGAACCCCCGCTGCCGTCAGTAAGGTTATGCTTTGACATCCAGTTTGTTGCGGGATCGGGACCATCCTCATTTCAAGGTACTTTCCCAAACTCTTTTTTTGCCTTTTTTTTTTTTTTTTTTTTTTTTTTCTTCCTGCTGTTTCTCCCCCTCACCTCCCACACTCACTCTTGTGGGGCCCCACGTTGAGACCACTTGAAAACTTTTGCCTTTCAAATCCCTCCACGAGGGAAACCCCCTTGCTGAGACAGGAAACATCCTTTGCAGGTAAAGCTGAAAGAAACTATTTTGCCCCGCTGCGTGCGTTTGAGTAAACTAATTAAAACCTGGGAACTTGGGTTCCAAACGATGCCAAGAAGCAATCGTTAATATGAGCTGAAGTGAAATAGGAAGCTGCAGAGGTTTAAAATTAGCTGTAGGGAAAAAGGGAAAAAAAAAAAAAAAAAAAAAAAAAAAAAGGAAAAAATCCCCAAATAGCAGAGGGAAAGGATTTTTTTGTAATTTTACCATAAAGCTGATGTGTTATAACTTGGACTGCATGGAGTTAAAATGAATTTAGGGGCTTGCTCTGCAGTGAAGGGGGGAAAGCGCTGCTGAAAAGCAGGGGAGGGGGAAGCAGCGGCAGCCGGCTCGGAAGCGCTGCAGTGCTGTGAAGAGCAGGCAGAAGTGAGCAAACCAGCTGAACCGCTTGCAGAATTAATCAGTAACAAAGAGGCTGGAGCTGTTGGCGGGCTTCAGCCCTTGAACCTGGACTCTGCTCTATAAATTTCAACTTGGAATGGCTCTCTACTTGTTGAAAGACAGGTTGGCTCTGGGCCAAGCCATAGGGGGAAAAAAAAAGAAAAGGCCAAAAGAAAAAAAAAAAAAAAAAATTCCCTCTTGCTCAGGAAACTTCCCTTCAGTTTCTAACTCTTTTTATGAGCTAGTAATAGGGCACTCTAGAAAACGGGAAACGAAAAGCCGGTATTGAAAGGAAAAAATGAGCTGGGAGTTGGTTTAATAAAGAAAATAAAACAAGTAGGTGCTAAATTTAAATCTGGATTTTGCCTGCGCGCAAGTACATCAGCTATAATAGAAGACTTCAGAGTGCTTCACCAATAATTCAAAGGAGACTTTTACAGTTACGTTAGCTGGCTACAGGTTTGGCTCTGAAAATAATAAACGTCTTAAAAGCAGAAAAGGGCTGTTTAATCCCTGTCTACAGTCTCGTCTTGTTCTCTCCTCCCCCATCACTCCACCTTGTTTAAATGACCATTACGAAAGCAGCATGGTACAAAAAAACATGTAGAACCATCATTTATTCAGCAGTATCTCTTTCCTTTCTTATTTTTCCCCTCTTCAAACAGGGGTGTGCAGGAGAACCAACGCTCTCCTCAGCCTCTGCTCATTGCCAAGGCAATTTCAGCCACAAATACCTTGCTGCTGAGGTGCTTTCCCAGCATGAGCAGACAAGGAGTGGGCTGGGGCAGAGTGAGGGGCTGGAGTGCAGGGTGGGGGAGCTGTCAAAGTGGGAAGAAAGAAGGCAAACATCTATTCAAAGGCCAGACACGCTGAGCAAGGTCAGCTGCAGAGGCACAGCACCTTGCAGCAGCTATGCAATTACACCCAAAGTCTGCACGGCACCGCGAGTCCCACAGCCTGCACGCAAGTGCTGGACCGGAGGATCTATGGCAGCTGGAAGAAGGTGTATAATGATTTTAATTGCTCTTCCGAGGTGCTAAAGGGTAGATGAGATGCTCTTTATCTAGAGCGGAGGGCTGATGCTCTTATAGCGTTTGCAAGAATACGTGCGGGTAAAATACCCTAATGAGAGATTGGAGAGAGAAATATGGTAAGTGCCAGCCGTGATCAAAAGGTGAAATAAAATATCGGTAAGAAATGCAGCCTAATCAGAGCATGGAGGACAGGGATACACAGTCTCTTCACCAAAAGTGGCTGTTAAGGTAAATTAGATTAATCACTCCCACCTCCCTCCCTCCCTAGACTCTCTTGTTTTTAATGAAGGGGCTTACTCCCCTAAGGCTGAACGTTGTCCAAAGCTGCTGGACATTTAAAGCTATATACCTAGCACGCCTGCGACAGACACGCATCCCGTACTTCCACTTTCCAGGAAAATTGGGATCTGCGACTTGGTAGGTCTTTTCCACCTGCAGCTTTTATGACCCCGCCGAGGGACCAGCGAGCAGTGTCCCCCTCTTCTCGCTCAAGAAACACACTACTGAATGCCAGAAGAAAGAGCGAATTTAAGAGCTATTGGGCTTAAGAGTGGATTGTGCTGATCGCGCTTGAATCTTTCTGTAAAGGCATACATGCAAAGAGGAAAAAAACAACAACCGCTAAGTAACCACTTCACATCTGCCATTAAGATTATTAAACTCGTTACAAGCGGTATTTACCCCACCTTCCCCACTACACACAAACATACACACACCCCCAAGCTCTGCAACATGGCAACTAGGAGCCAAGACAGCTCTCCTCTCCCCGCTGCAGCAACCACATTCATTCCTGTTAAGGGGTTAACGATTCGTTTCCACTACTTCTCTCGAGAAAACCTACAATGAAAACATTGGCTCACGAAAGCGTTCTCACTGCCAGAATGCCACAGCGCGAGTGAAAAGTCCGTTTTGTTTTCATTACATCTCTGGGATTTCCGGCTTAACTCCTGAGCTTAGACACCAAATCCCTAGATACCCCACCCACCCACTTTTTCTTCTTTTTTTTTTTTTTTTTTTTTTTTTTATAACATTTCAACTGCACGGCCCACCAATTACCATTTGGAGGGTGGGAGGGAACAGGGAGAAGGAACCACGATGAAAAGGATGCTCTCCTCGAAGCAGGCACGCGCATCTCCCAGGCTGAGAGCTACCTAGTTTCTCCAGGCTTCCAGGGTTGTCCACTGAGAAGCACAGCTTTATTTCTATACGTGGCCTGTCTCCTCTAGTTCTCACCCTCCAGGCTCCCATCTTCCCTCTCGGCCACCGAAGCCAGCATTGAAACTCAGCCCCAAATCTATGCCCTTTGAAGTGATGTGACATGACACAGAAATCCAAGCCTTTCTTGTACAAAAAGTATGATTACTTCACAGGGGCTTTTTTTCTCCAGTTATGATAGAAAAATGTTCCAATCTGCAAAAAAAACCCTAGAAAGGTTCAACCTTTATGTCACAGCCGATTTGGTCACCGTGTGTATAGGCAGCACAGTTCAAATACGGGCTGAGAAAGAAAAACAATCTATGGAAAAAACATGAAGAGAGGCAGCCTCATGCTATAGCAACACTTCTGTCCTGCTGAAGCAAAGGAACCATTTCTGTGCCTTTATGTATTTACTCACCGTCGGAGAGGAACAGCAACTTTTTCTACCTACATGGGAGTTTTTCTGTCTTATAGTACTTCCACACAACCAACTTTCCTTCAGCTACATCCCAGTGCAAAATTCCCCTGAGAATGCACACAAACTGCTTTCTTGCAGTCAATACTCCACTGAGCACAAGCCTATTGATATTAGTCACATCCACACAAACGCCAAAGCAGTCTATGGCATGGTTGGTCACTACTTTCATTTTGCTAGCAGTTGCTCTCAGCATTGTCAAGAAAAATGAGTAATGACTGGGTGACCAGTGCCTTTTCATCATTTACCATTAATGTTGTCTAAAAAAATCTACCAATCTTTCCATGCTAATAATAAGACAGATGCAGACAGTTTCTGGTCTCCCACACATGGCCGAAGTAATTTCACAAGAGGGCCCAAACAGAGGTAAAAAACACTTTGCTGGGTGACATTTTGACCGGGCTTTACCTCTGAGTAAGTCCAAAGTCCTTCTACTGAGTTAAAAGAGGGTAACAGCATTGCCAAGCTGGCACAAACAAGCAAGTTTTGCTCTTAACGAGTGACTCCTGATACACATCCACCCCAGAGCAAGAAGACTGGCCACGTGTACTGAATGACCTTCTTAAATCCCCTCTCATCAGGCTGCAAAATGGCACTTCTGTCGAAAACATTTTACCTAGCATTGTCATGCATAAAACTGAAGATGACTATAACTAAGAGATACCAGAGAGAGCAAACAACAACAGCAAGCCTCCGTTTCGCAGTTCGGCACCCTGTGCATTCAGGGGCAGGTCCCCGCTTGCGCCACCTGATCAATCTGGCACGGCACCGCCGGTTTCGGGGGAGTTACCCCAGATGAAACCAGGGTGGAGTGGGGCGAGCCAGACCCCCCACCGCTCCTCCAGCACCGGCACCTGCCATCCGCACGCAGGGCGCAGAAAAAAATTTGAAAAGCAGGATGGTCAGAGGAAAAAAAAAACAAACAAAACAAAACAAAACAAAACAAAAACCTAAAGCCAGCAGGGAGAATTGAGGGCATAATATTTCTCAGTGGGTTTTTTGTTTTTCATCTGTTTTTTAAAACTTGGTGTGACTAATGTCACGCTTGACCCTCGGGGATGCCGGGCAAGCCTGGGTGCCCGGCAGGGCCAGCCCCTGGGCAGGACACGGCTGGGGGCGAGCTCAGACGGTGGAGAGGGGAGTGTGCCTGGTGGTCCGCAGGGCCAGGGCTGAGCAGAGGGTGGTGGAGCCAGGCCACGCGGGTGTGGTGGACTTCGAGCAAGGGGAAGCGAAGGTTTTTGTAACCGTCAAGCTGCTCACCTTCCGCTCTTGCCGGGAAGAGCAGGGCGCTTCCCGGTGCCCCGGCAGGAGCCGCTGAGCAGCACCATCACCTGCGGCCCCGCCACCCCGCCCTGCCAAACGGGGGGGGCACGCCGAGGATGGGGGCTGCCCCCCGCACCAGCCTCCCTGAGGATCCCCTCCGGGGGCATCACATCACCTGGGGAGCCTCCACCCGCCCTCACCGGCAGCCTCGAGTCTTTAAGCCGTCAACATTTTTTGGCGCCTCCTCGCCATGCTTGAGGCCGCGGCCGGCCGGGGCAGGGCGGCCGCCCCCACGGGCCCTTCCCGCGGGCCGGGGGGGGCCCCGTCCCCAGGGCAGCGCCAGGCTCCCGCGACGAGCCCCCCCCCCGTCCGCCCGGGGCACAAGCAGGGCTCCGGGTGGGATCACCCGGCTTGTTTGTCTCCCCACGACCTCAGCCAAGGTCCCCGGGGGCAGGAGGCTCGCTCGTTAGCCCTGCTCCCGGGGGAGCCGCGGCTGACACGGCCCCTGTGTGTCCCCCCCCACGCTGCTCGGGCCGCACCGGTTAGCCAAACACGTTGCCAAACACGCGGTGAAGCTGCAGAGGAGGAGGAGGCGGCCGGATAACTCCCCTGCGCCCCGTGAAAGCCTAGCAGCCGCGAGGGAAGAAGCGCCTCTGAGGAAGGCCTCGCGGAAAGGATTTCAGCCGCACCTCAGGTTTCTCGGGCCCTGTCACCACGCGCTCCTGGAAGCCTCTCCCTCCCCGCGCAGCGTTTTTCCCGGCCTGGGTTTGACAAGTGGCTCCTGCAAGACGCCCCGCCGCGGGGAGGGCCCGGCGGCAGGACCCGGTGCCGCGGTGGCCCGGGGAAGGGGACGGCCCCCCCCGTGCCCAGGGCGCCTCTCCCCAACCTGCCTGGCACCGCTGCCACGGGCCTCGGGTGGCCGGAGCCCGTGTTGTGCCCCCGTCGCGCGTGGCAGCGTCACGGCGGCTGAGCCCTGCGGTTAATGTGGGTGCGCGGGCCCACCATGGCGCATTGGAAGTGAATGTCTCGGGGTAGGCAGCAATAATAATTAGCTGTCACGATTTGAAGAAAAAAAAAAAAAGGATAATCCACGCCGTTGAGTTAACAATCACTCACGCAACACACATGGATTTAACTAATCTTAATTTGGAGAAAAATAACAATTCTAAATATATCAAATAGCCTATTTCATGGCAACCTGCGGCGGTGTTTATCTCTGGCTTCCAGCACATGCGAGTTATTTAGTTTCTCTCACTGGCAGTTTTACCGTTCAAAAGCCTGAAATGAACATTCGTGGAGCAGGGGTTGCAGTTAAATCCTGCCTCAGACAGGGAGCCTTTTTTCACAATGCACATCTAGTTCAAGTACATAATGTATGGAGCCCAGCACTGGTGGCCAGGATGGGATGAACGAGGAATTCCAATCAATCCTCTCCCCTCTCCTAACACTGTCTTTGCAGAAATTAACTACACTGTCTCAATGAGCCTCTGCTGCTGGTGTGGTTCTCTGGCCACGAGGGTGCACTGCCTGGAGCACGCAGGCCCACCAGTGAAGCCGGAGAAAGTCTGGTCCAAGTGGTGCCTACCCCACAGAGGCTCCCTTCACAGCCGGGGTTCTCTGAAACCATCCCGCATTAAAACCAAGCTGAATGGTACTTTTTCTTTAATCTGGATCGTTTCAGAGAGCAGGGCTGAAGAGCAGCCTGGTGGCCCTCGAGCCCAGCAGGGCCGTGAGACGGACGGGAGATACCGGCAGACAAAGGGCAGCGGGAGCCACCACCCCAGGGCCTCCTTCAGCCAAGGCAGGTCACCCGGTTATGCCCAAGATCTGATAAATACGAAGGATAAAAAGAAGTATAAAATACAACAGTAGTCTAATTTTTTCCAAAATACCTGCCAGCGGTGAAGGGAAAGAAGCAGTGACTGATAACTCCTAGCCATCTCATTGGCCTGGCTGTGTTTTGCTGTGCAACAATCTGGTACATCTGCTCGATACTATCACACCCTCTGTATGAGAGGTAGAACTGATTTTCAAACAGGTCAGCCAATTTGAAAAAAAAAAAAAAAAACAAGAAACAAAAAACAACAAACCACTTAATAGGACAAACTGCTCCTAAGCAAGTCACATCCTCCCAGTGCCCCAGCTAACGTGCTACCACAGACCTTACGGACAGTGGTAACACCTTGAAAAGTGTGGATTTGCAAGTTACCAGTCAAGGTAAGAAGACAGACTTCGTTATCAGAAGATCTTTAAAAGCTGATTGCGGAGATGAAGTTGCTTTTGTCTCTACTGATATCTAGAAACGCTAGCTGGAGATCTGCGCTGTGTGCATGCTAATTCTTGCAGGCTCCTGAGCTCTACCTGCCCCCCTCCAAGCAGCACGAGGTCTGCTGCATGGCCAAGAGGCTTTCAGCGCCCAGGACAAGCAGAGTTACCAAGAAAGGAAGGAAGTCAGAAAGAAAGAGAGAAGGAAGGAGCTCAGGACTCCAGAGCACCCTGCGCCAGGGTGCAGGCTTGGAGCGGTGCTGCCCCCCGACATCCTCAGGCCCAGAGGGAAGGGAGGTGCAACGACAGAGCCGAGCTGGGCGCCTGGCGCTGCCTCACCACGCTCAGCCGCGGGAAGCTGTAAGGCTTGGCGGCTCAGTCACACTGCGGAAGGCTGCACGAAGCATTTCGACCAAATCAGAAGGCCTACAAAAATAACGAAAGATCAAGGAGAGAAGTTGAAACCTATTTGAGGGCAGCAGCGGTGGCAGCATATTTCAGGGAGCCGGAGTGGCGAGTGGGTGATTTCTGGTTTCCCTCTTCAAATATAAAGACTCAATTATCTTTGAACAGCTTGCTTTACACATGAATTGACACATTTATTTTACAATAAATAACTGAAAGTTATCTATGTTTCCTTTACTGTTAATCTACACAAAGAAATAATAAACAGAGCTTGTCTACAAAAATGCAACTACTGCAGTCCTCAGAATTCAATTAAGCTAAAATAATTAATGCTTCCACCATATTAAATTACTTTATACATTTGAGCTACTGAAGTTTTTTCATTCTTTAATCTTTTTCGCCTTTTTATTTAATAAAAAAAAAGTTAGTTTCAAAGAGGGGGGGGGGCAGCTAGGAGAGGGAAAAAGAGCATGATTTGCTGTTAAAATGTAATGGTCTCCTTTAGCTGACACAGCATGTAGAGTGTTTTGTGCCTTTGATTAAAATAACATTTTAAATGCTTTGAACAAACATATCTCCCCATACTTCTAAGGGATTATTTTACATATTTCTTGGTGGAATAAAGAAATTCATTCTTCCTGTCGCAGTACAGAAAGGCTAAGAATATCTTTCGTCACATATAAAGTAAAAATACTGTAGGCTGTTGCATTATTACCAAAAAAATAAAAAAATAAAGGAAGGGGGTGGCGGGGTGGGAGAAAGCTGCCTTAGAGATTAAGTTTCCCTTTTATGAAATCGTATTTAGTCTCTTTTTTTAACAAATCTAACAACAATGCTCTACAGCCGCTCACTGGGAAATACCTTTAATGTTAAATGCAGATTCTGATTTTCTTGGCTAATGCAGAAAGCCTTTCTATTGAAATATAAATAAGGGGTTTGGTATATCCCACTAAAGCCTTTCCAGTGAATGACTTCTGTGGGTTTTTCATGGCTACCCTCCATGGCTGTAATGTGAGGCTTTTATCCTACTATTGAAAACTATCCGCTGCTATTAAAAAAAATATGGAAGGACACTGCACCTTTTTATCTCAGAGCTGGGCTCCTAATTGAGAAAGTATTATTACTGCACTATTTAGTGGATGTCCCTATCTCTGTGCACTGCTGAGAAAATGCCAATCAAATGATAAACCCTTTTATTTTTCTCAATTCAAAATCTTTCCTACATATTTTCATTTGATATTCAGTTTAGTCTGAAAGAGATTAGGTGCTCCAGATTGGCTTTTAATTTTTTTTTTTTTTTTTTTTTTTTATGCCTTTTCCACGTGTGAACATCCCCCCCCTTCACTCCCTGCCCGACAGATTTTTTTTGTATGGCAAAAACATTAGTTACATTGATGCTGACCCCCAGAAGCTGGGGTGGGACGGCACCCTCTGCCCCGGGTACAGCCACGGAGGTATTTCACTGTGGACTGAACTTGGGCACAGACTAGTAAGGGGGGAGATCTGGACTGCAACAGCAGCATAGGTGCCCTGGACCCAAGCACTGAGCATCCTCTGCAAGGGGCTGCGGGCCGTCACCCCCTCGGAGCCCAGCAGCTGCTGCGAGTGCTCAGCGCCGTCCGGGAGGCCTCCGGCAGGCTGGGGGAGAACGCCCCGAGCGCTCCTCGTTGGCTCCCACCAAATGGGAAAGAGGTCTAGCCCTCAAAACTGCTACGCCGCGAGGTAGTCCTCCCCGCCAAGAAATGCATTCGCAACCGCGAAAGGGTAGGGAAAGCCGAAAAAGGCTGGGGAGGGGACTGGCCCGGGTCTCACGGTAGGGCTGCTTACAGGCTGCCACTGCTGATGCCCCCAAAGCTGCCCCGTGCCAAGATGGTGCCCGCGCCCAAAAACGATTCTTGGAAGACAACAAGGCGGGCAATGGGTGGCATGTGCCCTCTCCTGAGAGGCAGATCATCTGGAGAGCTGAAGGCTGCAGCAGTTCAAAGCCCACATCTTCATTTATATGGTGGCTAAGTCTGTCAGAGATGCTGGGGGCTGGCTCAGAGACCCCCAGTGGTGAAAGCGGCGGTCTATTAAAGCTTCGGCTGTAAAGATAGGAGCTTCTCACAAGTCTTCTGGGGATCCTCCTCATGGGAACATCTCTACCACAGGCAGGATCCTGGACCACCAGATCTAATCCCATAGAACAACTCCTAGAGAAATCGGGATAGTGGCAGCAAGGTCAAATTGCCACTGGCCTTCTGTATGGGATACAGTCAATTTGAACAGAAAAGGCCCATTTGAGGGGAGATCCTGCTGTGTAACATAAAACCCTGACTCGCTAGCAGGGAGCAGAGCCTTCCTTTCACTGCCGCCGGGGGAACACGCCACGGCAGGGGGGGTTAACGTCCCGCACGACGGAAGGGGCCCCACGCCAGGCGCTCTGCAGGAACCGCTGCACAGCAGCTCGCCCAGGCGGCTGCCATCGCCCGCCTGCCCGCCTCTGAGCTGGGGAGGCTCACTCGGTAAATGTTATCTGCACCGCGTGCGAGAGTTTCGGGAAAAGAAACGCCTGTAGTTTTCTCAGCCGGGCCAGCCTCTGCTCTCATCTCCTCGGCCAAAAGCCCCGTTTGGGATGTGCAGGTGAACGGAGGCGGCGCCCACCCAGCTCCAGCCAGCTGCAGAGACCCGGGGCGGGCAGCACAGGCGGCGGCGCAGACCAGGGAGCTGACGTCTAACCCCGGCAGAAAGAACGAGCAAGGACTTCATGAACCCCTGCTTTAGCCCTCACAGCCAAATCCTCTTCACCACTGCTGTCAGTGGGAAGAGGATTTTTCCACTGCCTTCAGTGGAGCCGGGATTTGGTCCTTCCCAGTGAGTCTGCATGTCACCAAGGGTCTCTGAACCGAACCGCACTGGGCATCTCACCACAGTCCCCTATCCCTCCGCCACTGCTCCCCGCTTAAGGACGCTCCTGAAATGGGTTCTGACCCCACCCTGCTGCTTTTTCCTACACGTGCAGGCTGTCCCTTGGCTCTCCGTGGGGCCTGAGGCCCCTCTCTCCAGGAGCTGGCCCTGTGCAGACAGCACACGGCATGGGGAGCCCTGCTGAGCCCTGCCTAGTGGCGAAGATCCTCCAGACTGGTGGCTCCTACAAAGACCTCTAACTGAAGCCTTTGTTTCATGGCACTTTCTAGAGGGCCCTTGTTGAAAGATTACCTAGGCAGTTGATTGAGTGTAAAACATGCTGTACCTGCAATGTTCTCCTGCTTGGGGCAAATTCCTTTTGTAGGCGTGAGAAGACGGTCTTCTTCATCGGGTGTGACTTGGATCCCGATTTCCACTGGCTCTGACACTTTCCTGAGCTCGGCACGTGAGGAGGGGGGAGGGCTGCTCTTATCCATGCTCTTTTCATAGCAGGCACCACCAGTGCCATTGCACTGTTTTCTCTTGTGCTCTATAAAAACCAAGATGTCTCCCAGCGGGAAGTTCATCTGACACTGTCCACAGGTTAACAAGTCGGGGTCTGTCCCGCCTGCAGCGATGCTGATGCCGCCTGGCTCTGCTATTGCCAGGCTCTCATCCTCGTCGGCGAGTGCCGGTTCCACATGGTCAGCCTCTGCTTTACATGGACAAGGAGAAAGAGGGAGGAAAGGGGCGAGGGGAGAAGAAAAAGAGATTGCTTTGAATGTTCACAGACTCTGAAGGACGCATCACGAGCGGCCCAGCCTCCCCCCACCCTCCCAAAGAAGCCAAGCCTGATTAGATCTTTCTTTTAGTTTTCAGCTTTTCCGCTCTCCCAGAATGATTTCAAGATATTTTGCAACCAAGCCTGCCTGAAACAAAATGGAAAGGCTGACCTGGCATAGCTTTCCTGACAGCTCCTTCCCACTGCTGCCAGCGCTGCAAGGATATCAGCAAAGAGCCATTTTGCAAACGTTCAAGCCCCGAGTCACTCTCTGAAATAGTTCCTCTCTCTTTATCCCATCCTCTCATTCCCACCACATCTCCCAGCCATCTGGCCAAGGCCTCAGACAGCAAAGCTTATGTACCCAAACCTCTCCTCCTATTTCAGAGAGAGGGGGACAGCTTGTGTGCTCCAAACACGCAGGACCGGGCTCTTTGTGCCATACAAAATTAGTACCACCTTGTCCCATTACAAAGATACCAACAAGGTTAAACGACCACCCATTAGCACAAATTACAGCAAACTATTTGCAAGAATAAAGTAAGCAGGATACCGTTCCATGAGAAGTTAAGGGGTTTCAAAAGCCTACACAGCGGGGAAAGAGAATGAGGTACTTATTTAACATACTGGAATACTGGCTGAGCCTGAAATCTTCCACTCTGTTTTCCTGATGTCAAATAACCCTGCAGTTGGTATATAAGTTAATAAAAGTTTTTTTGTTTAAATCTTGCCCACGGACATGATGGATTTCATACCGTTACCCCCAAGGTCTGGGAAAGCATTTCTGAGTGATCAGCATCAGTTTCTAAGAAATAAGTAACTTCTCATTTCACAATTAATAAAAGAGTGTGTTTTTAATGGGTATTTATAAGATAATTCTTCCATTATAAAATAATTATGAATCACAATTGATTTCTGGGGCAAAACATGTTTTTTGGTTTGTTTTCTCTTGTTCTGCCGTGTAACTGCCAAATCATACAGACCTTGGTCTTTACTCAGGCAAAATTTCCACTGACTTTTGCCTAGGGCTGTTTTGCCTCTGCAAGGACTATAGGATTTGGGCTGAACAAAACAGAGGAACTAACAGTATGTAAATCAGCGAGTGAGACCTCTAATCGAATCAGGATTAAAGGAATAGGAGGAAAAATGTTCTCTGTTAGCCCAGGCAGTTTGCTTATGGATTTCCTGGGGAAAGCTAGTCGCACAGATATCTCAGAGAAGTAAGACTGAGATAAACAGATGCTATAATCCAGATCTGGATACTCCTCCTGGCCAAAAAGAGAAGGAGTTTTGTCCCATTCTTCATCAAATAGGAAAAAAAAAAAAAAAAAAAAAAAAAAAAGTAGGAAAGGGACAAGAGGTAGAAAGTAAAACGTATTACCTGGCAACAAAAATGGTTGAGCCGTGAAAAGGGCAGTTTAGAAAAAGAATCAACCCCATTTTTGCCTTCCAGAATAAATAATGGATTGGTGTCTCTACCAGCTGTATTACAGGTTGCATCAGAGCCCGCTGCCAGCGAAGCGGAGAGCAGCAGCAGCACCAGCGACAGCAGGAGAGGACGGGGACCCCGAGGAGTGCCCGAGCACGGACCGTCCTGCCTGAGGGGGTGACGGGCACGGGCAGACTCCGGTTCCCTAACTGACACCAGGCTCACCAAATACACAGCACAACGTTCCTTCTGAAAACCATTAATTACCTCTTTCCCCTTAGCGTAAGTTTAAAAGGAGCTTGAAGACATTACTACATAATTAATTCATCAATGTATATCATGAAAAGATGCCTTCTTGCCTCAGTGAAAATGTAACCATAACCCTGTGCTGAACAGGGACTGCTGGGAAGGGAGTGGATGCCTGCGAACAGCGTGTCACGATGCAAAAGGTAATTATTTAGTGCTGCGGTTCCCTTTAATGATCTAACATTGAGCAATATTGTTTATATTGAAGAGAGCTTGCACCTTTAATTACCAATTACATATACATCATTTTAGAGCCAAAAGAAAAGGACTGTGAAAAGAGTCCTTTGGAAATGTGTGTGCTATTTCTAGGAAGAATTCCTATTAAGGGGGAGCAGTGTGTCAAAATATTAAAAAAAAAAAAAAAACAACAAAACCATACAGAAAGGCACACACAGGCATGCAGATACACACGCAGGAGATGGGACAAAGAGCTGGAAAAGACAACACAAAAACAGGAACTGAACCAAGGGTCGTAAGGAAAAAAGGGGGCAAAGGGGGAAAATTCTTGTTACTGGTTTCACCTAACACTCCTGTAAAGCCTTCAGATTAAAGTCTATCTCTTAAATTACAAAGGCTGAATTTTGGCATTTGTATATATATATATATATGTAACAAATAAAAAAGAAAATCACAGATCTGAACTCTATTATCTTTTTGATGTGAGGATTTTTTTTTTTTTTTTTTTGCCTGCGATTTAAATGGTGCTCTTCAGAAAATGTAGCAAAACTGCTGCATTTGGTAAGGGTTCTAACCAGGCGTCTGTGGAAACACGAAGGAGGTTTGAACAGCTAAACTGTTGCAAATTCTTTCTTTTCAGCTCTACACTTCATTTGAGTATTAGTTAAATCCACATATGCCTATTCGCTTACAATCGCTCACTCTCTCCTTCCAAGGACTCTGCAATGGCACTTTTTTAAAATAACATCTGGTATTCCTTCATATTTTGGCAGTCGTCACATTACCAAAAATCAGTTTTTTGTTTTCTTGGTACGCCGAGCCCTCATGATCAGTAGTAATTGGGTTTCAAATTATCAAAAGATTTTTTACTCGACTCTATTTCTGATTTGAGCTTAATAAATCATCAAGCATGAGACCAGCCATACACCCAACAATGCAGAAGCTGTATTACATCCCCTTATTCGGGACATGGAAAACAGACATAAAAGAATGAAAAACAAAATACTGAATAGATCTTCAAATGCATTTTATCCATGTCAATTTGCTTTGGGTTTTTTTTTTTTCTAAACTCAGAATAAAAAAAAACAAACAAAAAAAAAAAGGCTTCCTATTGACAACTCAATTAAGCCATTAAAAACCTACATTCAAGTAACATTACAGGAGAGATTTAAAACCCACAAAGGAAAAAAGAAAAAAGCCTGCAAGTCCAGCCCATAACGCATCGGGTCATGCCTGGTTAATACAGCAGCCAAGATCTTAGGCTGTTTAAGGAGTCCTTTAATACCAATGGGGCAATTTAGGCCACTCTCAATCTAAAGTTCTGACTCCACTTGTGTCTGTGGGTTTCAAATGAGTCGCTTCACATTATTCGAATTTAACTCTGTGGTTTTATTGCTGTTTGTTGGTAGCTGGGTTTGAGGGGAAGAGGGTGTTTCCTCACGAGTATTTATTTAAAATTAATTTATAATTTTTTTAAGAAGGAGAAATTAAGCCACACAAAAAGGGAGGATGGAAAACATCTCATCCCCCTTTACGTGGGAAAAGGAAAAAAAATGCAAACGAGCTATTTCCAGCCAGGACTCGTGCCCTCGTTCCTCCGGGCGTGTCGAGGTGTGCCCGGCACTTTCCCTGCGCCCGGAGCTCTGCCCTGGCCTTGCCCGCCCAGGGAGCGCCACGAGTGGGGCCGGGCGAGCCACGGGGACGTGAGGGACACCCCTTACTCGACAGCTTCGGGAAATCGATGCAACCGGACAACCTAAACCGTCTGCTTTGCTTTGAAAAGCATTACACGTGCTGGCTGGACGCTAAGCAGCATCGCCAAGCTCTCGGGCTGCCTACCACGCCAGACTACAGTGGACAAACTCCTTAATTCCATCAAGGCGCTGTCCCAAAACCACCAGCACTCCTGCTTCACTGTGGTGACATCATTAGAGCATATGTGCCCCATGCAGACAATACTCTCGTGCCCAGTATTAAAGCGAATGCACATGCTAACTGCCTTCTGCCTGTCAGATGTCTCGAAATCATACCCATTAATAGTGAAAAAGACCGCGTTACTAAAAATTACTACTTCCAAGGCCTCAAAGGACAGAACCATGGATGCTTGTTCACAGGGTTTGGGTGAGGCTGGGTCCAGGCGGCAGTAATTTATTTTCTTGCCTGTTTATTGCACTGCAGAACCAAGGCAAGAAGGGATCTAAAAGTTGCCGACCCGTTCCCTTCCTCATTTTTCACGTCCCACAGTATCAAAAGGAGGCAGAGGAAGGGGGAAGAGGGAACGGTTTGGTGCCGGGCCAAAGCATCTCGTGTGAACCCCCCCCTCCACGGCTGGTTTCTGCACGGATCGATAATGGGGGGGGGGTCGAGGCGAGCGCTGGCAGTGCCTTCGGGGTGCTGCCGGGCGCCCTGCCCGCCGCGGCACCCCGCCACCGCCCGCCCTCGCGCCCACCCGCGGGGCGAAGCACCGGCCACCCCCGGGGCCACCCCTCTCCGGGACCAGCCGGGGCTGCCGGGGGGTCCAACCACGGGGGCCACGGCGCCCGGGCTCGGGGTGCCACCCGCACGCGTGCCGCAGCCACACAGTCGCCGCTGGCTGGGGGGGCCACGTCCAGAAAGAGCTCAGCCGAGGTGGGGAGCGAGCACAGGGAAGCGCCTCGCTCTTCAGGGTGTTGGCCCAAAGCAGGCCTGAAAAACGATGTCCCTTCAATCACCACCCACATGTCACATTTTACTGTAACATCAACAAGCTTAACGGAAACAGCTCGGATCACACGCTCTCTAGCTGGGTTATCGCCGAGATCGGTGTCAGGATCCTCGCTGCACCCAGACTAGCGCGGCTCAAAGCGGGCGGCACAGCTCCTCGCCGCCGAAGTTTATCAATAACGTGTTCCCAGAGCCTCCCCCCAGCTCCTGCAGCTGCACGGTGCAGAGCTGAGCCTGTGCCTGCCTCCTGCCTCAGCAGCGCGCTCCGCGGTGCTGGGCGCCCCTTATCTCACATCAATTTTTAATTTTTCTGAGGACGGAAAAACAATTGTCTGTAGTTTGGGGTTTGGCGGCTTGGGGTGGTTGGTTTTTTTTTTTGGGTGGGTTTTGGGGTTTTTTTTTTTTTTGGTGTTGTTTTGTTTTTTTTTTTTGTTTTGTTTTCCTCCCTAAATAGAAGTCTGAGGCCGAGTTGGCCCAAAGAGGCAACTTGATGCGACCCCAGGGCCCACAGCTCTGCCCCGATTTCCAAGCGACCCTCCGGAAAGTGCGATGGGCCCAACGGCGGGGGGACCCACGCGAGCCCCACACCCACCCACCCACCCACCCACCCCTCCGCCCCACACGCCGGTGGGGGCCGGCCACGACACCCACGACACCCATAACACAGCCCCCAGGCCGCCCCACGGGGACCGGGACCGAGGGGGTCCGGACCCAGCGCGGGGACACACCCCCCCACACCCACCCCCCCACACCCACCCCCCCACTTGGCTCCCCCGCCACGGCAAGCCCCGCGCTGAGCCGCCCCTTGGGGGACCCCCCCCGCCCCGCCGGCGCGGAGCTGCCGCGGAAGGAGCCCGAACCGCTGGGAAAGCGCTTAAATCTCCGCGCAGCCCGGGGGGGGGGGGGGGGCAGGGGAACGCCACCCACGCCACGCCACGCCAGACCCACGAACGTCCAAGGAGCCGCGCGAATCCCCAGCACTTGTCGGATGTTATTTCACCAGAAAGTAGGAACAGCGTTAGAGAAGGGAGTGGCGAGTCTCCTCTTAAGTAAACTACACGTTCATAAAAAAATATTTACTGCTTTTGAGAGCGGGAAATGCACAGGCTCTCCTATAGACTGCAGAAGCTGTAAATCTCCGCAGATAAAATGGGATGCGATGATGTGATATAAAAGCACTCTTTGTTCCCCAGTGAATACATTTGTTTTATTTAAAACTAAACGACAACCAAGGAGAGAAAGGAGCCCTTGGTGCCACAAAAGAAGGAGCAGTATTTGGGTACAGGCTTTTAACTGGCGTAGAAAAGGATATGGGAAGCACAGATTATTACTCAAGGATTTAAAAGGCATGATCAAAATTAAGTAATTAGTTTTGAACATGTATTAAACACACAACAGCTCAGTTCTTTTCTTAAATATAAGGCTCAAAAGAGACTGTTTCTCAATTGTGTATGGAGCACTGTTGCTCATATACAATTTTCTTAAGCCTTTTTTTTTTTTTACTTTCATTGAAGCATATTCATTATAACATTCAGCAAATTTATGGCTTCTTCCAGTGGCTTAGTAAAAGGGGTCATAAAAAAGTTAAGTAAACCAGTGTGTTTTTTTTCTTCTCCCTTAACTTTGGATTCCTTTTTTATACTGTGCTGTCTAGTGCTTACTCTTTGGAAAGTACCTTGGGCATATCCAGTACACACACAAATTATCAGCTGCTCCAGGAAAAAAAAAAAAAAAAAAAATTTCTTGCACTGAGGCAACTACACAAAAGACTTGCATATGTCAAAAATACAGAACTAAGTCCCTATGAATGCTGCACCATTAATCAAATCCCCGATCTGGTGTCACTTTTGCCAGTAAAATTATGATATTCTTCTAACCCCCCTTCTCCTGGCGCGTGCCTGCAACGCATGAAGTGTGTCCCTCTGCTTTAATTTGTTTTCAAATAGCCCGCTTTAGGCATTTTTTATATATCATTTGAAAAAAAAAAAAAAAAAAAAAAAAAAAAAAAAAAAAAAGCTGCTACTTAAAGCTCCAGCAAGGGTCTACGGTACCAAGCAAGCAACAGCTTTTCGGGAGGGAGGGCAGACAGTGAGCAAATTTAACTGATGTTCAGGAGCTGAACACACAACTGCTTCTGAGGCTGTAACGTGGGTGCCGAGAAACGGTGTGCAGCCTGCCCAGATACATTTTAAGAAAGTAAATAAACACGAAAGAGGAAGGTGCTGTAGTAAGAGCAGCTGAATGAATCATGCATTTATCAATGCACGCAGTTATTGATGCCTTTTCCCTCCCTCGTTAAAAAGATACATATATATAAATCCGTCTACATCCAGTGCTGATGCTTCACCAACTGCTTTTACAGTATCGCTAACTTTAAAGCAGGCGGTAACCCCCAGCCCCCATTTATTTTCCTGCATGCTTTTTCTGGAGGCTTTCGAGGGGAGACCAAACTCAATCCACAACTGCAGCGCAACCCTGGAGAGACCAAACTGCAACCAAAAAAAGAAGGAAATGCTGTGGCAGGAAGAGAGAGAGCCATTTTGGGGTAGCAGGTTTCTGCAGGGAGACTTCTCCACAGGGCTTCGACCTGGGGGAGTGGGACGGGTGGGAGGCAGAGGAGGGAGCAGGAGGAAGGGGAGAGTGGGTGTGCGTGCACTGGGTGGGCAGAGGTGACAAGGGGGAGGGGAGGGGGATCGTTTCTCTTGGTGAAAGTTAACAGGGAATGGAAGGAAACCAACAGTCAGCAAGGTCTGTTTCGGGAGGGGAGAAGGGAAGGTTTCCCCCACGGCTGGGGAACAGCAGCATCAGCAGCGGCCCGGGCACTCTGCTCTTCAGCTTACCCGTCTGTCAAACGAGCTGGCTGCTGTCTATATGCTTCCAACTACCTCAGTTCAAACATTAAATGAAGTAGAGAAATCATCAGATAAATTGCTGGCCCTCTCTAGCCAAGAGTGAAGGGTTTTAGTACAGCTGATGACAGCCCTGATCTTTTGTCTGACCTAATTTACTTCTCTTTCAGGTTAGAATAAAGCTCTCTTTCCTGTCACGGGATAACCTCCATCCACATACTGCGCCCTAAAAATATGAAGACACTTGTGCTATGTTAACAGTCCCGTAACTTGATGAATTCCTCAGGTTGGGTGAAATAAGCCTCCACTGATCAAAGCTTCCCATGTGTACAGCATGAAATTATATGTTTGGGCAAGCAATCGTCCCGCTAAAGTCCATCCACGACGCACAAGGCAACTGCAGCAGAGAACAACGCAAGCCTGGTGCAGCAGCCTCTGAGCTGCTCAGCAGCAACTTCTACATGACAGATGTGATTTTGTGTTTATTCCTCTAGGAGAAAAAAAAAAAAAAAAAAAAAAAAAAAAAAAAAAGGCTTCTTTTCATTTGCAGGAACTCTCTGGATTTTTGCTACAAGAACCTGAGGATCAAAGTACAATAAACTATCTAATATCAGATCCTCTCAGCAGGGGTACATGTGGCTTTCTGACATGTAATCAACGCCAAATTATGTACGTGTTTGTCTGCTTTATTGCTGTGCACACCTTCCCCTAGAACTCCAGCTTCCTCGCTCTGTGCTTTTACATCCACTGGAATAAACAAACTGACCTTCCTGGGTCCCCCCCCCCCCCCCCCCCGACTCGCTCACGTACAGGTATCATTACCCCGCTCGCTATCTGACAACAACAAATTCAGAATTTAAACACCGCATGTTGACACTAAAAGGCACTGTTAAAAACTAATTCTAATGAGAAGCTCCTGTCCGCCCGAGTCAGTGAATCAGCCGCGGTTTGGCTGTAGAGAGCCCTGCCTCGCCCGCAGCCCCGCTCCGCGGGCGCCGCGTGGGTCCCGGCACCACGGCCCGTGTGCCAGCGCGGGGCTGAGCGCGGCGCGGAGCGGCGGGCGCCGCTTCCCACGGCCGCGCAGCCCCGCGCAGCCCCGCGCAGCCCCGCGCAGCCCCGCGCAGCCCCGCGCAGCCCCGCGGCCGTGGCCGCCGGCAGCCCGGCCGTGCCACGGGCTGTGAGCTCCCCCTAGTCGTCACCACCCGCCACTCGCAGCCGTGGGCACCCGGCGGGGAAAGCCAGCAAAGTTTATTTTGGAAAGTGTTTTCCGGCAGCAGGCAAGACGGGGCGGGAAGCGGTGCCGGTGGGAGATGGGGAAGGGACGCGCGCATCTTGCGCGAGGCGGATTTTTAAGCGAGGAGGTTGGCGAGCAGCAAGCTGCGCCACGGGAAGAGCTGCTGAAGGGGTGTCAGCCGGAGCCGGTGACTGCTATCAATAATTCGTGCTACTTCTGCGAGCGCACACTCCTCTAAGTCATAATTATTGTCAAATATGCCGCAAGACAAGCCTTTGTTCTGCCGAGGAACCTAGGTTTTGCACAAGACGAGGGCTCCATCCATTGCTGTTGAAGGCAGCCGGGTTGTAAAATCTTCAAGACTCTTATTTCTCAATATTTAGATAAGCCTGACAAAACATGCTCCACATCTGCCGACCAGCAAAAAAATGCAGAATGATTTCTCACCCGCTGTACATCTATTTAAGCCGCTGAGCACATCTGCCAAAAAGGATGGAACAACCTAGAGCCACAATCTAGTTACTCCGCACCAGTTTTTAAAAAATATTTTAAAACACCAGAAACTATGAAAATGTGCCAGTTTGCTTTTTTTATCTTGTAAGTCCAATACAAATATATTAAAATTAAAGGCAACCTGGATGTCGACAGCACACAACCTCTTTTTTTTATTATTATTTTTTCCTCTCCTATTTAAAGCCAACACGTGTAATGTCTTTTAAAAGCACGTTAAGCTTTTCTGTGCACAACTCTGCGGGTGTTATGAAAAAAGTCAGCCGTCTCCAAAATAATAATAATAATCTCCTCTTTAATTCTTCAGTTACAGATTACATCCTCTTTGTATTACTTGATGACACTGGGGGGGGGGGGGGGTGTCTGTAGGAAAAGCGCATTAATTGCACTAAATCTAAATGCATTTTAAGAGAAGCTCCTTGAAGCAATTTGCAAAACTTTGACATGCAAAAAATCGTAGGGGTTTTTTAATTATTATTTTTAATGACTACGTGCAAATACGAAGCGATAAAGGAAATTATTACTCTTCTTAGGGAACCTGTTGACCAGGTACTGAAGAGCCTCCTTGGGAAACCTGGTTCTCTACCTGAAATTGTATGATTTCACTGTGCCTTTCCCTCCCAATCTTTGCTACTGCTCTACAGAAATGTTCTTCCTTTGCCGCCTTCTGCAAAACTGCTACCAGCGAGCTTTTCACATGCTCTCGCCTTTCACATTTCCTTCAAATGCAAAATGCAGGGCTAGTTTGAAAACAGATTTGTCAAGTTAAAAAAAAAAAAAAAAAAAAAAAAAAAGACCTTAAGCTGGAAAATCAGCAATTTGAATCAAACCAAAATAACGTCTCTTTGCACAGAGCAGCTCAACAGCTCAGCCTCCTCCTCCTCGTCTCTACATAATCGCCTCTTTTGCTTTGTCCACCCATTTAAGTGAGCGCGGCCACCAAGTTTGTTATGTCCACCACCACTGAAGAAAGGTCCAGAGCTGCTCTTTTTTCGCCATGTGTTGCCCCTCTTTTTGTCCTGCACATGCACCCCTCGCAAGGCTGCGGGGCTGAGCCTGGCAAGGACAGACAGGCCACTCAAAGACCACCGTGCTAATGAGAGGCTGCGACTCCGGAACACAGCTACATTGCAGCCTCTCTGCTTTTTGTGTTTGTTTGTTTGTCTTACACTCGGGGTCTAAACGTTTCTCTGAACACCAAGAGCATGAAACCCAATAAACTCCAGCTGAGCAGTGTCAGAAAACCCTTCTCTCCCTCTCTCTCCCAGTCTCTCTCCCAGTCTCTCTTTCCTTGCCTGGCACAGACCTCCAATCCATCCTGAAATGCAACTCTCCTGACATGCCAAAAAGAGAGAGAGAGGGGCGGGGGGGGGGAAGCCCAAGCTAAACATGATATAAATTCAAGATTTCTGAAAACAGTGTCAATTCAACCCGGCTTTGGGGGCATGGCTTGGGCTTGGCTTTATTTTTCTGTAAGTGTTTTGGTTTCCCATGCCCTTGCCCGCTACTTCCCAAACTCTCCCTTCTCTCCCTCACAGAGGAGAGTCTCCCCGGCTGCCTTTCCCCCCACGAATGACACCTTCCCCAGGAGCGCGGGGATTGCCAAACCCCCTCCTGCAAGCCTGCAGCTGAGGCTCAGCGCCTGTGCGCGGAGATGCCTGCGCGGCTGCTCCCCCAGCCCCAGCCCCAGCCCCAGCCGCAGCCCCCCCCGGCTCCCACCCCCTCCTCCCCTCGATACCTTCATTTTTTTCTGCCACTGTTCAGTATGCAGCCTGATTTCTCCGCCAGCTTCCTCAGGATGGAGAGATAGATAAATACAAGAGGGGAGGGAGGGAAGCTGCGTACCGCTCTGCTCTCCATTCCTCCCCAGCCTCCCCGCTAAACCCATTGTACCCCCAGCTCCTCGGCACCTTTCCACGCTCTCCTGCCTCGTTATTTACTTTCAAGTAAAGCGATCGGAAAAGGAGATCAAGTTGGAAGAACAAACCTACCTGGCTCTCTTCTCCACCCCACCTCCCCCCCCCCCCCCAGCAGCAACAGCAGCGAGAAAATAAATGTTTCACCCCTTTAAACAAATTCAGACGTGCGCAACAAACCAGATTTTCCGCACACCCCCTTTCAACACCCCACATCTCCTCGCAAATGAAACAGAAAAGAAGCGGGACAAATTGCACAGGGCCATTTAGAGGGGTTGGTTTGTTGATGATTTTTCTAAAAAAAAAAAAAAAAAAAAAAAAAAAGAACCTAAGACGCCACCAACAAAAAAGAGAAAAGCATTTTCCAAAGCGGATGGTTAAAAACAAAAATGCAATTAACGAAGGGGAGAGAGTTGAGGAGGGGGACAATCCACCTTTTATGGTGATGCAAATCTGACTCCAAAATAACAATGAATTAAAAACAAACCCCCCAGAAAGACCTGAATACCAGATGTATCTTCATTTGTGTTTCACCAGCTGATGGGCTGAGGGGTGGGGGGGCAGGGGGGGCGAAGAACGGGTTAAAAAATAAAGGCGCACACCAAAAAAAACCCACAAAAAAATTAAAAAGAAAAAAAAGGGGGGGGAAAGAGAGCGAAAGAAATTGAAATTTCGGGACCCAGACCATCCCCTCACAACCCTCCGCTACGAAAAGAAAATAAAATCTCACAGGAGGTAGAAAAATGATATACACATATATATCTCGATTCCCAAGGAAATCTTACAAACAGAAATTTATCACCGGTAACAAAGAAAGAGAGGAGCTCGCAAGCACCAAATGCTCCTGGCAGATGGCTCCTATTCTTGGCTTTCAGGGGAGGGGAGAGAAGCCGGGGGAATATTTTATTTATTTATTTAAATTCTTTAAAATCTCAACATAAATATTCGGATCCGCCGCGGCTCAGGCTCAGCCCGGGCTGGCTCCGTGCGCGCCGCCGCCCCCCCCCCCCCCCGCAGCACGGCAACTTGCGGACTCGTGTTGCGGGGGGTCCGGCCGGCCTTCCCGGCGGGGTGCGGGACCCCAGCCCGGCCTCCGCCCCCCCTAAACCTCGCCACGGCGCGCCGAACATTTTCTACCAGCCCCCCCCCCCCCCCCCCAAACGGGTCCAATGCTATCGGAGGGAAATGCCCCCCCCCACTCCCCCTCTTCTCCGTGCCCCGGTGGCGGCGGAGCAGAGGGGAGCGCAGGGGGGGCCCGCGCCCACCACCCCCCCCGGCACCCCCCCTCCCACCCCCGCGGCACAAGCCCCGCGGGGACGGGAGCGGCGGAGCCGGGCGCTCGGCGTGGGGACCTGCCCCCGAGTGCCTGCAGGCGCTCGCCCCTCTCCCGGGGCTTTAGGGGTGGGAACGGGGAGGAGGGGGGATGCTGGGGTGGGGGGGGGGGCTCCTCCTTCCCTCCCCCCGCTTTATCTTTTCCTTCCCTTTTTTTTTTTTTTTTTTTGCGGGGGGGGGGGGGGCGGGGGTGGGCTGGGGGGTGGGAGATCTGTGTGTGTTTTCATTTCACAATGGGCGCTTCGGCAAAGCGCAGCCGCCGCTCCTGCCCCGTCCCCCCAACCGCTGCCTCTGCCCGGCCCGCGTTTCTTGCCCCCCAGCCCCGTCCCCCGCCCCGGCTCCCCCCGCTCCCCCCGCCACCGACAGACACCTCCGCCCGCCCCCGGCCTCCCTGCAGCCCCTGCCTGGCTCTAGCCCCAACCGTGCCCATCCTGCCTCCCCCACACACACACACCCCCCCCGCCCCGCTTTGCAGGAGTTATCCCCCCCGCCGGCGATGCACCTGGGGCGGGCAGGGTGCAGCCTGCCCACCTCCCTGCCCCGCGTCCCGGCTCCGGGGGGGGGGCTCGGGGGGGGGGGGGGGGGGGGGCCTCGGCGCCCGCGCTGCCCCGGCCGGCCCATGTGCTCCCCGTTAAGTGCCCCCCGGCCGCTCCGCTTCTCCCCCCACCTAACGCTGCCCACCTTGATCCGCCCCCCCCCCCTTCCCCCCCCCCCCCCCCGGCCCGGCTGTCACGCCGATACAAGGCGCTCGGCCAACTTTTCCCACCGCTCCGCGCTGCCCCCGGAGCCAGGAGCGAGGAGCGAGGCCGGGGGCGAGCGGGGGAGCCCCGGCGGGGGGGGGCTCCGGCCCGGCGCGCCCTTCTCCGCTCCGCTCCTCCGCCCCCCCCCCCCCCGCACACGCACCCGCTCCCCCGGGGCAGCCCCACGCCGCCCCACGCCGCGCCGCGCCGCGCTCTCCCCGCTCCACGCCGCCTGCCTGCCCGCCTCACCTCCGCACCGCTGCAAAAACGCGCAGCAAACTTCGGGCTTCTCCCCCCCTCCACCCCCAGCCCATCCCCCCTAGCCACACACCCCCCTCCCCTCTTTAATTCCCTTCTCCTCTCCCTCTCTCTGAAGTCATTTACCAGCTTTGGTTGCTTCTGGAGTCTTCCCCCCCCCCCCCCCCCCCGCCCTCCCCCCCCTCCAACCGCTTCCTCCCCTTCCCTAATTTTGCTCCTCGATTTCGGCTCGGTCTGGTTCCAAGTTCAAACTTACGTGTGATAATCTCTCTTTGTGACAAGTGCTGCGGGTTTCCCTGCTTGCGACGGGACATTGCCCTGGCATTTACACTGGCATCGCCTGGAGAGCTGCACTGGTTTGGGGGGAGGTGTTGGGGGGGCGATCCTCCTCCTCCTTTTTTTTCCTCTTCTTCTTCTTTACCGAGTTCTTATTCTTCTTTCAAAAAAAAAAAAAAAAAAAAAAAAAAGGAAAAAAAAGCCTCGTTTTTGTTGCTGCTGTGGTGCACTGGATGGGATCCCTTCTCAATTAAAAATCATCATCATCATCATCAGGAAAAGCTCTTTCTCGCTCTTTTTTTCCTCTCTCTTTCACACACTCTGTCTTTTCTCCACTGCTTCTGCCACTTGGACTTCCAGATCTCTTCTTGAACTTAGGAGGATATGCACCGCCAGTGACACTTTTCTCTTTCCCTCTTTCCAGAGTGCTTGGCAAATTGGCAAGTGCGCTTTTCCACCAGGAGGATAAAAAAGAAAAAAAAAAAATTAAAAAGCAAAAAAAAGCAGTAATATAAAAAAAAAAGTACTAGAATTGGGATTGCCCCCACACGCAAAAATTGCCAAAAAAAAATGTTTTTCAGAGATTGACCCTTGCTGGGTAGATATATAGAGAGAATTTTTTTTGAAAAGGGGTAGCCAAAACTGTGTCTCCTCTTTCCCAGTTCAAGTGGCACTGCTTTGCCCTGGTGCTTTTGGATTGCCAGTGCTCCTGCACCACTTTGCACTCTTCCCCCCTCGCCTGGCACTGGGACTGGAAGGAAGGAAGCCCCCAGTGCAGCTGGGCTGGTGCTGGCTATTACTATTATATATTGCAATGTGAAGATGGCGGAGTCCTGGTTCTCTGGGAGCGCTCTGTCTCTCTATGGCTGGGGCTGCCTCTGTACAATGGGATAAAATTCAAGTTCAAGTGCGGACGTGACGTTTAATCTGCACTAGAGACAAAAAGACCCAGAGAGTAGGAGCACTGGGGGCGACTAGCGGTGGCTTTTTAACATTGTACCCTGCAAGAGAACAAGAAACGCCACTCGCGCACACACACACCCGCACACGCACACCCGCACACAGCCTGAAGCACACGCGGGGCGCGGGAGCGCTCGGGGCTTTGTGCGGCGCAGCTTCCGCGGGGACGCGGAGCGCGGGCAGCGGAGGAAGGCGGGGGGGGGGAAGGTGAAGGAGAGGGGGAAGGAATAAATCCGCATCCTCACGCACGGCCAAACTTCCCCGAGCCCGGCGCCGGCCGCAGCGGGGGCGGCTCGGGGGGGGGGGGGGGGGGGCCGCGCTGCACCGCGCCGGGCTCCGCGGCCGGCGGCGGAGGGAGGCGCGGGGGGCGGCAGCGGCGCTGCCCGCCGGGACCCATCGCGGCGGCCGGTGCCCGGTGCCCGGTGCCTGGTGGCCCGTGGCCGGTGCCCGGTGGCCGGTGCCTGGTGGCCCGTGGCCGGTGGCCCGTGGCCGGTGGCCGGTGGCCCGTGCCCGGTGCCCGGTGCCCGGTGCCCGGTGCCCGGTGCCCGGTGCCCGGTGGCCCGTGGCCGGTGCCCGGTGGCCGGTGCCTGGTGGCCCGTGGCCGGTGGCCCGTGGCCGGTGGCCGGTGGCCCGTGCCCGGTGCCCGGTGCCCGGTGCCCGGTGCCCGGTGCCCGGTGCCCGGTGGCCCGTGGCCGGTGCCCGGTGGCCGGTGCCCGGTGGCCCGTGGCCCGTGGCCGGTGGCCGGTGCCCGGTGGCCGGTGGCCCGTGGCCCGTGGCCCGTGGCCCGTGGCCGGGCTCGGCGCTGGGCCGCGCTCCCCGGCCGCGCCCGGCAGCGGCGGCTCCCGCGGGGGCCCGGGCTGCTGCTCTTCCTTCCCGGCGCCGCCGCAGCTCCTCGGTGGCGAGCACGTTCCCCCTGCATTTCTTTCAAACAGTTTTACAACAACACAAATATCTGTGTGGGTTGGGGAGAGGATTTTTTTTTTTTTTTTTTTTTCCCTTTCTCCCTCCTCTCTCCCTACTCGAAGTGTGGTGGTAGCGGGACACGCGCGCACACCCGATCCGCACACGCACACACGCTCCGACCTTCTTCTCCCACCCCCTACCCCCCTTCCCTTAAAATCCTGGCAGAGAGGATTTTTTCCTCGGAGGAATTAAGTCTCAGCCACGAATCGAGAGACGCCGAGCTCCCAGGGACCGCATCTCAATGCACTTGTCCTCCTATTTCACACGCAGGTAAATGCCCGCAACTGCGTGCGCTTCTAACTTGGGAGATTCTTGGAAACCAACTTTTTCCCCTCTACCTCCGCTCTCCCAGCCCATCTCCTGCCATTATTATTTTTTTTTTCCCTCTCCCTCTCTTCCCAGACCAGGAAATTGTTCGGTGCAAACAGCTTTTCAGCACCAGGTCTGGACAGGGCGAGGAGAATGGGGAGAGGGGGAGGGCTGGGGGCTTGAAGGCAGATGGAGCAGAAACCCAAGAAACCCAGCCTCCACCCGGAGCACGCCAGGAGAGCCGCTCTGCAGTCGTGTCATTTACTTTCCATGTTAAATGAATTTTTTTTTTTTTGTATTAAATCGCATGAGAGCCTGGGGGAGGGGGGGAACCAGAATTCATCTCGGTGCCCTTAATCAACTTGGAGTCGAATTTGGCTAAACAGCAACGCTCTCGCCTCCTCCAGCAAATCTGCCTTTTCCTCCCCACACCCGTCCGCCCGCTCACAGCTCGCATTTCGGCGCTGCCAGCCCCCGGCCCCCCCGGAGCCCGGCCCGACGGCACGCCGAGGGGCAGCCGCCCCCCCCCCCCCCAGCCCCCAGCCCCCCCCAGGCCGGGCGGTGGGCACCGGGCCAGCCCGGCAGTGCCCTCCTCTGCCCCGGCTCAGCCCTCCGCCTCTATCAACCCACGGCAAACACGTAAAAGACATTTAACGGCTCTTAAGCCCTTCAGATTCCTCGCCCTGCGTGTCTGGGTTTAGTTTTGCAGGGTCCTGCGGACAAAAATGAGCGAGGGGTGGCAGGAGCCCCCCGCCGCCGGGCAGGGGAGGGGGGGGGGTGACCCCGGGGCCGGCCTATCCCAACCTGCGGGGCCGAGGGTCGGGGGGGGGGGGGGGGGCGGAGGGACGGGGCTCCCCTCCGCTGGCCTCCGCACCCGCGGGGAAGGGGGCCCGGGCAGGTCAGCGGGGACGGGGGCTGCCCTGGCTTCTCCCCGCTTTGATCCCTCCTCTCCTCCCGGCTGGCGAGGCCGAGAGGCTTTGCGTGGCTGTGCCTGCCGTGGGAAGCGCGGCCCGGGGCCGCGGTCACGGGGGGGGGTGGGGGGGGGTGGGTTGTGCGGGTATCACTTGCCGCCCTCGGGGGTGCAAAGTCCGGCTCGCAGAGGCTGCGGCCGTTTCTCGGCAAACTGCAGGAAGCTGCACCCCTTCGGAGGGCAGCTTATCGGGAAGTTACTGGGCATCATCTGTTGGTTAACCGATTAACCGGTGTCCTCCAGCGGGCACCGAGAGCGGGAGGTAAGGGCCGGCAATGACTGACCGGGCGGCGGGGGGTGAGCCCCCCCGCCTGCCTCCTCCTCCTCTTCCTCCTGAAAATACATCCCAATAGGGGGGGGGTAGGAAAAAAAAAAAAAAAAAAAAAAAAAATTCCAAAGTGATTTCTCAGTCTCCTCTTTCCTCCCCTGTCTGGCACTTGTGATCATTAGCACTGAAAGCTGTTAATGTCTTGTCTCACAGCTCCCCCTTTAGTCTCTCTGCTCTCCCTGTCTCGTGTTCCAAGCCAGATCAATAGCAGGCTCCTTCTAACCTTGACCTATCCCCTCGACCCGCCTCCCTCTGCAGCTTGTGCCCCCCCCCCCCCCGCAGCCGGTGGCAGCAGCCCCGCCGGAGGGGCCGGGGTCCCCGGGGGCTGCGGCCCCGCCGTCGCCCCGCTTTGTCCCGGGATGCGCGGCCGTGCTGAGCGCCCGCAGCCGGGAAAGGGGGGGGGGGTAGGGGGGGGGGCTGTGCTCCCCCGCAACCCCCCAAGCCCCCCCGCCTCGCCGCCCTGGGGGCTACGGCCCAGCGCCGGCCCCACGCCACCGCCCCGCAAAACTGGGGCCGCAGCTCCCCAAAACAACAACACACACACGCGTGCACACGCACTCCCCCCCCCCCCAAAAAAAAAAATAACAAAACCCAAAACAGCAACAACAAAAAATCCCCCAAGAAAGAAAAAAACAGGCAAAATGAAAGCATAACCTGCAAGAAGAGAACAAGCTTTTCGCCAGCTTTAAAGGTGCTATAGTGCCTTGTTTAAAACTAGGGGGGAGAAGGCACCCTCTTGCACAAAATAACTTGTGTTAAGGTAGTCACCTTGTACGTCTTCATAATATACCAGGGATTTGAGGAGTTCTTATCTAGAAACACCATCTTAACCATAAGGGAAAACAAGCTAATATGATGCTAAATATTCCATTTTACCCTATATACAACGAGGCATGCTGAGTCAAGAACTCTCCTCACACACATGTTCAGCTTCTGGGTTTCTCTTTTTTTTAATTTTAAATTGTGCAATGTCTTTAGCTAAAATTTGGCACAGATATAGATACATAAATATCAGTGGCTTCAGTGTAAAGAGGAAGTCCCAATATCCTCACAGAGGATAAGCCTGATGTGTCACTTGGACACATTTTGAATGCGTTTCCACTTTCTCCCCATTTGCTCAAATAACTTTTCAGTGGAAGAAAAATTGGAGCTGTAGATTCTGTGTGATGTGATTTTAGTTTGTTCCCAGTCTTTACTGAGAAAGCTCATGCTAACTTAGAAGTAAATTGTTTTTGATATAGATCTGGGAGCTGGGGGGGAGGAGAAAAGAAAGGGAAGGAAGGAAGGAAGAAGGTTTGAGACAATCTTGACATAAATGAGGCTGCTGTCATTCCCTTTTAATCTTTAAATGTTGTTGCTTGGGAAGAGGAAAAAAAAAAAAAAAAACCCAAAACAAAAAACCACCACACCAAAAAACAAAAAAACACAGGGCGTTGATCTGATCGGCTTAGTTAGCCGCTCCACCTTGTGAAAAGACACAGAAACACAGGATCTAACCAGATCGTATTTACATACATATTAATAAAGCTCCCGAGGTGGCAGTTCAGCCTTCACATACAGTGCAAGGATCTCTGCGAGTTCTCATTTTAGACCCATAAAAAAAGATAAAAAGAGGTCTTTTGGGCTTCCCTGAATATTTTTCTGCAGTGGTTTTATATCATTTCTGAAAATTACATAGTTAAGTGGCATCAAATTTCTGGGTGATATAATAACTCAAAATGTGTAATTTTTTTGTATCAAATCACTTTGCAGCCATAAACAGAGCTTCAGAACCTCAATCAGAGGAATGATTTGGTGGAGTTTTTCATTTATGGCAAACAGTAAAATTGTTCTTGTTATCTATTCAAATATATATAAATTGCAACATTTATTCACTTGATTTTCTTTTCCGTGACACTGGTATATTTGAGGGTGCAGTGAAATGAAGGCTTAAGAGGATAATGTATTATCCCCTGCCCCATTCCCAAGACTTTTTGGAGAGAGGCAAAAGCGATGCCCATTTTGCTGTGTTTTTAAGGCATTTGATGTCCCCTTATTTTTGGTGGCTGTCACTTGCTGATGTTTCCAGGAGTGAATTTAGAAAATGAGATTTTCTCAACATTTACATTCTGAACCTTCCCTGGAGTCCTGTGCTCAGTCAATGGTCTGTGGGGGTTTTTTGTGTTTTGTTGGGGTTTTGGGTTGGGTTTTTGTTTTTTTTTTTTTTTCCCTGCAGAACCCCTCATTTTTCCAACTCTTCCCAAATGTTAAATGCACCAGATAACAGCTCAAATGCTGGGGCCCAGTTTTCTCCCACACCTTTTTACAATTAAAATTAACAACATCAAAACAATACCTCTCCCTCCACCACCCTCCATCCCACCCCCACCCCCAAAAAAATAATCATGGATCCAGCAAGCCGGAGCAGGAGGAAGACACTGACTTTTTTTGTTTGTTTTTTAATCAGATAAAATGCAGGATTGGACCCTGTTTTCCTTCAGTTTAAAAGGTGCATTCCTGAGGGTAGAATTTGGTCTGTTTAAGCCCTCACAGTTCCCGACAGTAGGGGTTTGGTTTTGTCCCCACTGAAATCACTTGCAGGACCCTCAGGGACGGCAGCGAGAGCAAAACCTGCCCCTACATCTGTAAGTTGAGGGTCTCTCTAAAAGTCAGATAACAGTTTTCTGCAGCACCCTCTCCCATCCCGCAAAGGACCGCCTGCACCGGGGTGCACACGCCGGCAGGCAGAGGTAGAGGGGAACGTGCTCTACAAGCACCTGAAGCAAACCATCTGCCAGATGCGCCCCGTGCCACTACGGACACCATTCGGGCGTCCCGTAACGCCCGGGTTAGGGCTGTCGTTTAGCCCCCCAAAAAACTTGATGGAAAACGGACAAAATCTGCTGTTGCTGGGGGGGCTTTTTTTTAAAAAAAAAAAAAAGCTGGCACATCTTCTCTTACGACTTCAATCCAAGGATTGTTTGTATCTTTGGAAAACAAATGCCATCATTGCTCGGTGCAATAAGCTGAGTTTTGTGAACAAGCGCTAGTTTTGCTGTTAAAAAAGAAAAAAAAACAAACAAACAAACAACCCCCCCACACCCAAAACAAAACAAAAAAAAACAAAACCAAAAAACCCCCAGACCCAAATTCTGAACAACTCTTAGAAATTGAGGGATATCTTTATTCAAGGAGGTACTCTGGTACTTTTAAAACTTGCTTCATTACGGAAGCGCGTAAAGTTGTTGGGAGAGAGAGATTGATGTGCAACTTGGTTTGCACGTGGAGGGGACAAAGATCCCCTACTCCCTCCATAGGTGCTCCACAGAAGTTCAACCACCTGAAATGTGGGATCCATACAGCTCTCCTCTGCTTTCAGGTGCAAGTTTCCACCAATGTCTTCTCTTTCCCTTTTCAGATGATTTTAAGAGGATTTGAAATCTTTAGGTTGTTTAAAATAACAAAGGGCTCTAAGCTCTGAACGTGGCAATGAAATCTTCAGCTTGAACTCATGACAGAATCATTCCAGCCTGTCTCTTGTGAATCATGAAAATCCGAATCTGAACATCGGAAGACAACAGCACCTCATTCATTCTTGTTCTTCATCACTCTAAGTTCTTCCTACTTTATTGTATTTAAATAGGGCACATCCATAGTAACTTATTGGCACTGTTATTATTATTATTTTGATTATTTTAACTTGGGCAACAGGACTCAAACGGGGAAATTCATCAGTTTCTCGGTTCAGTACCAGCCTCCGCAGTTTCATTACTGCCGTTGACAATTACGGATTGCAGAAGTGTGGATGCCTGGCCTGGGAGTGCTTGTGTATTGCACCCAAATTACACATTTCTGTTCATAAAGAGCGGAGCAAAGTATGAATGCAGACGTCACTGCTCGTGTCTCAGGCAACTACTCACATCTTAATTGAAAATGATCAGGTAACAGCATTCCCTTCTACAAACAAGTGACAGCGTGCCGCCAGGCTCGGTGAAGGCGGTTGAGCTGAAGAGCCAGGGCCAACCGCCGGCCCCGGGCGCAGCACGCCCAGAGCACACGCGTGTGCACACACACCCACACCGTGCCCCGGGCCTGGGCCACGCTTCCTTCCCCCGCGGGGATGCTGCTCCCGGCCCCGGGATGGTGCTCGCCCCCTCCCCGCTCTCGGCTTCGCCCTCACCCCGGCTGCGGGCCGGCTGCTCGGCTCCCCCCGGCTCACCCGGCGAGAGGTGCCGCGGGGTGGCCCGGCCACCCGCGCCCCGCCTGGACCACAGGTTTGGCAGCGCCCTCGGCGGGGGCCACAGCGCGGCGGAGCACTTACGGAGCAGCAGACGAAGTCTTTCCTGAGCCAACCCTTCCACCTGGACCCCACTACAAATTATTGCTTTCAATTACCACCTGTGTACTCCTTCCCGTGCAACTTATTGATGTAAAATTACAACAACACTGGTATAAATAAGTTATGCTGCGGTTGTAAAATGGAAGAAATTTTGTTGTAGCAATTATGTTCAGCAAGATGACAAAATAAATTTCCAGTGCTGTGCTTGCAGTAACCTGGGGAATTTAAACCTCATAATTTCCATTCATTTCAGATAATTTGGAGTAATTTCTATATGTAATAACTTTGTAATGAAAAACACAGCGGTACTGAAGTGATTTCAACTTTTTTTTTTTTTTCCTATGGTATACATGGCACAAAATAAATAATAAAAATAATATTTCCTTTTCGTATGTGTTCGGTAATTCTTTCAGCAAAATCATAAACTAATACCGGGACTAAATCTCTGTCCATGAAATGAAAAATAAATTGAGTTAAAGAAAGTGAAAAAGTATGAAAGGCCTTGGATGTTTTATTGTGACTTTATTAAATTGTATCATCTCTATGCTCTATGGTATCCCCAGGGGTTACTGTTCTGGAGAAGGGCAGAGAGCTAGATAGGTACATGTCCCTAGATCAAAAGCAGAGATGGTTGGAGGAAATTCATATGAAAGTGTTTAATTCAACCCTTTAATTTTTAAAATGGAAACTGGAAGTAATAAGAAAAAAAATAAAAAATGAGAGAGGTGTGGGGTAGCACAGGACAAAAGGCACAAGGCACTTTGGGGCACCGATTTTCATTAGTGTATTTGATGGTAAGTTACTTAGAGACTGTAAACATGTGTAATCACAGGATATGTTCCAATACAAGGGAATAGCATTTAATTAAAGATAAGAGAGAGTACTGTACATCACTGAAAAGCTGTATCTGCGTCCTACTTACCACCACAACACAAGGCTATTATTGTACAATAAACAAGAAAACATGTGCTCTGCTTTGTGGAAAGTAGTGATTTCCTTGGGAAAAATAATAATACTATACCAATAATACTATTTCTGCATTTATGCCTCACTTGCAGCTCCAGGTGATTCATAAAGGGGGGTGATGGTTGGGATACTTCTCCGAGTAATGAGCAAAAGGAGGCATAAAAGGTGTTCCTGTAACCTTGAAAGGTTACCCAGCCAAGCTGCGGGACAGAAGCAAAAATGGAAGATTACAGAAGCTGAAAGCCAGTTCTCTTAGCTGCTAAAAATCCATCTCCTAGTACCATCTCTGCCTCTCTTCTTCAACAATAACAGTAATAAAATATCATGTTATTGCTCAGTATTAGGCTACCGAGCTGCGCAAGGGTAGCGTTACCTCGAGCAGGCTCCCCCGTGTCACACGGGGATGGTGCGCAGGGTTTGCGCCCACCCCTGGATTTGCGGGTGCCCCGGGACTGCGGGGTCTCACTCCCTTGCTGGCTGCCCCACGGGCCGGGCTGTGACCCGGGCTGCCCCACGGTGACGTGAGATGCAAGAGGACTGAAGATTTATGGCAGCCCACTGGAAACATCGTCCGGAGACTATGCAACAGCAGCACGGGGATAGTGAAAACCACTGTCTGCTCAGAGGGGAGGGGAGGAAAAGGCGTTCTAGAAAAGACACTGATTTTGAAGGGGACACGTCAAGCCACAGAAAAAACAGTGCACAGATTCTCAATCTGGGGATTCTGTGCTACTCGAGTCAGCGGTTGTTAGGGGCCTAAGTAATCACTGAGGCTCTGTTGCTGATTCGACCAAGTCAGGATTCCCCATGCAACAGTTTATCTCCCAGGTCACCAGGATATGTGGGCCCAGAGGCCACAGTCCAGCAGATGCTTTGGGCAATTCAGATCTAGAAACACGAGAGGAAATGTAAGGGAGGTAAAAGTCAGCCACAGTACAACAGCACACAGCAGTTGGCACCAAGGTTTTAAAAATACAGATTCCCATCCCCAACCTTCACACTAAAGAAATGGAAACAAAGTTCTAAAAGCTAGGAGCGGGTAGAGATCAACAGCAACACGGAATGGCAGGGAGCTGAAAAACTCTGATCCCTTCATCAAAAGCTGCCTCAAAAGCCAGGACCGAAAGAGAACCCACTTGTGGTCAGGAAGTTGAGGGGCTACATCTGAACAGTGGCTCCTCTGTCTCTGTACCTTTGTGCAATGATGTTGCAGCTACTGAGAAGAGGGAGCTGTCTGCTGCTGCTCAGAGCCTCCACACCAAAGCCCAGGAATGTTTTTTGAAATCTATTTTTTAAACATACGTCCGTGTATGTGTGTGTGTGTGTGTGTGTGTGTGTGTGTGTGTGTGTGTATATATATATGCTCATTCTACCTTTTGTGAATTTTCTGACCCCCCTTCAGAATTACAGGCAATTGCACTGCCTTCCACTAAATTGCTCAAAAATTCAGTAGATGCTTTCCCAAACGTCATTTTTTTTTTTTAAGAGAGCAAATTAATGACTATAAGCAAAGCAAACAATCATCTACCAAAGTACATACCTAAATTCTTCTCAGCCAGGTTAAGGCAAATCTCTCCAAATGGCAATGCCCTTGAGTATCAACTGCCATTCAAAGCCTGACCCTTCCTGAGCCTTTCCTGCTAGAGAAAGTGTCTTACATTGAATCTTTGCTGGGAGAGAACACAAACGGATTTTTTTTTTTTTTTTTTTTTGGTTTAGTGAATATATGTAGATGAGGTCAGCCTCTAAATTGAGATTAAAAAAAAAAAAAAAAAAATCACTATCTTTTCTGTATTCAAATTTTAATTGAGATACTGAGCTCGAATTAGTTATCCAGAAGCAAAAGTGTACTGGGAGGAAGGAAGGAGAGATGACGACAAAAGCAGGTGTCATTTTAAGTATATTACTAAGTCCTCTTGCTTTTTAGATTATTCATGTGTTTGCAGAATCAGGGCCTTAGACAAAAGTACACCCAAGGCCACATTTGCCTATATGCACAGCGATGAGCGCACTACCAGCGTTTGCCATGCAAAGGAGCACATCGAATAAGAATAAAACAATGCCAACAAAATCCCCCTCACCCCATGCGCAAATTAAATTCATGATGAGCAGGCCTGAGGGAGGGAAGCAGCAGTGGAGGCCTGGCATGCCATGTTAAACTGAATCTCCCTTCTGCCTACTCCTCCACCTCTTTCTTTCCCTCCTCCTCGCCATGTGGCATCCTACTCTCCTGCTGCTTGCCTGCTACGCCTCTGCATCCCCTCCGTGAAGCACCGCGCGGGAGCAGTAGCAGCAGCAGGAGCGCGCTGCCAGCCCCTGCCTAACCGTCCCCCACCGTGCCGCCCAGGAAGCCCCGCTGCCCCCCTCGGCCTCCTGTCCCACCGACCCTCACGCAGCTAGCTGGGGGGGCTCAGGGGCTCGCGCCCCAGCCAGGACGCCCCGGATCCTTCTGGGCTCGCTGCGGCTGCGGACACTCTCCCCCTCCCAAGACCCCGCCGAGGCCGTTGTCGCCGCCGCGCCTGGGATTTATTGGGCCGCCTGGGAGGGAACCTCACGGAGCCCCCACGAGGCACGTGGGCCTACCCTCCCTGCCCTCCGCGGCCGCCGGCGGGGATGCCGAGCGGTTCTGCGCCCTTTTCCAGGGCGGAACCCCACAGACACCTTCCCCAGGGCGGGTGTCGCCGTGGTCAACCCCACGCCGGTCACTCACGGCACTTAGCTGCCGCTTTATGGCTCGCTGCCACGGCCACGCAGCTGGGGGGGGGGGGGGGTGGCCGAGCTCCGCCGAAGGCCACGCTCCCCTCCGGCGTGCTTCTACCACTGACTGCTCCCCGAACCTGCGCGGCGCGTCTGTTTGCCGCCGGCTGGACATCGCTCTGAGATGACCAGAACGATGCAAATCGCAAATCAATTTACAGTTTCAGCGCGGTGCGTTCTGCTGGTATCATAGAGGAAATAAAATACGGACACGGTAAAGCCATCGTGCCTAAAAGCCCCTGTCCACGTCAGCTTTCCACCGCCGAAACCTGCAAATACTCTCGCCCCTGCGTACACACCTTCCTCGTGTTTGCAGCAGGGCATTCAAACAGGCCGAGGAGGGCTGGGCGTGCCTGCGGGCTCCGGGCAGGGAGCTTCTGCCTCTGGGCAGCCGGGGTGGCAGGCGCCACTCTCCCCAGCACAGGGCTCGCCGGCACAGCCACCGACCCTCCCAGGCCCACACTGCGGAGCCGTGAGACCTTACAAACTCAGCAGTGGGCTGGGGATCTCTTAATTTTATGACGCAAGCCTGCCCTAGAAACTGTAGCCATAGCCTTGCTACTGTTTCGTTGCTGCCACCTTCAGATTTTATTAAGATTTGGGCATTTTTCTTTTTTTTTTTTTTTTATGAAAAAAAGTTCACAGTTAAAAAAAGAGATTTTCCTAACTGCAGAGGGGAAAAAAAAAAAAAAAAATTAATGTGCCAAAAGCCCAAACTGTGCCAACCAAAAGGCTCAGCATTCCAGAGAAAAAAAAGGACACTTTACTAAACACAATAAAAGGAACTAAACCAGCAAATGCTCCTTCAGTCACACGCGCAGCACTCGGGCTCACCTCACGACTCCCAAGTGCCTGTGGTTACCACCTTGCTCTCCTGTATCAGCCCAGGCCTCACCTGCTTTGGAGAGTATGAACCCTGGAACCATTCCCCGCCGGCCAGCACCCGCCAAGACGGGGACTCGCAGAGCTAGGGGCGTGGGGTGACCAGGAAGGGTCCCCCGGGGCACGGGGATGGAGAGCACAGCAGTGAAGCCGCAGTAAAAGCCTGCGGGGTCGTGCAAGAGGCCAGACCCCAGCCGTGCTCCTCTGACCTGGCAGGTGAGTTTGGGTGCAGGAAAGGGGCCGGGAGGCCCAGGGCTGGCCCGGCCCAGCCCAGCGCTGGTCAGGATCGGGCTCCACCAGCCGCTGGCACCTCAGGGTGCCGCGCAGCAGTGCCCGCTGCTCCCCGACGCAGCACGCGTGTGCTTGCAGGCTGCTGGGCACGGCCCGGGTTTAGACGTCCGTCACCACGGGCTTGTTCCCACAGGCACGAGGTCTTCATTCTGCTGAGGAATATGGCGAAAGGTTTGGATTCCCCAAGGAGGCTCAATTTCCTTGCGTTTGGGATGCTTGGTGTTCAAACTGCATGTCCCTGGGGCACGTGCAATTCAAACCTTTCAACTTTTGGAGATGTGCCCATTGCCTTTGAGTACCTGGACGAGTGGGTCCGAAGGCTAGAGGCCACTTGCACAATGCAGGCAGCAGACCCTTACCCAGGCTTTCAAGCAACCAAGCCCACAGCTCCCATTTGAATTGTAGAAAGTCAGCAACAACCCTAAGTGAATTGTTGCAGTAACACTTTGCTTATCATATTAAAAAGCCAACGCACCTTATTGCCAAATTGGATTTGTCCAGCTCCAAACTGATTGATCTCACTAACTGATCTGTGCTAGGACAGAGAACGGAATCCTTTTCCCAATATCAGTCATTCCCCATTTCCAGTCATGACATTTCTAAACTTTCTCACCAGTAAATCAGTTGTGGTCACATCAATAAGAGGTACAGAATCCAGAAACCCAATCACCTCCTTACCTCTTTTCTAAACTTTTCCCAGCACTCACAAAATTACACAAGACTTCCTTTACAGTGCTAAAAAGAAACAAAACTGATGTTCTCACCTCACTTGCAGAGCCAAAGAAATCAGTCATCAGGAACCAAAATAGATTTATTATGCATAACAGACCTAAAGAGCTTGTTGTATTTATTTAAATGGACCAGTGAAGAAAGGACATTCAAAACCCCTTTTAGAAGCAGAGCTGTGCTATAACCAGTCTGCATCAAAGGCAGATTTACTGAGGAGGATAAAAAGGCTCAGCCCTCGTCCTCCCTAATTAGCTCTAATCAGTGAGAGATATTCCTGCCACAGGCTAAGGGAATTGCCACATCACTGCAGAGCCCTCATCAGCTTATCACTGCTGTCTCCAATCCTGGTGGTTTCACTGCACTTACCCTTGTCCTCCCTCTTCTTTGGTTATTATCTCCACTCTGCTTCGAACCAGAGGATGCCCACTATTTTTCTGTTTCTGTTCAAACAGATACCAACTAGGAACTTCTGCCCTTTGAAGACTCTGCTGAAGTGGTATTAATTACATTTTTAAGGGACACGTATACCTTTCAAAATCCTGTTGGCCAGATAATGAGGCTGGGACTCATATGAGCCAGGTGCGCTTGGTAACAACCACTATCAGCATCAGCATCCAGCTTAACAAACCTCTTTTTTTTTTTTTTTCCCCTTAGAATCTAGCTTAAGTATTACTTAGAGCAGAATGGAGTGACTGTCCTTACTACACAAGAAACTGATTTGTGCTACGTAAGCACTTTCTGCAAGGAATTGTCTTCTTGGATCTTGCTTGTACCTTGCCAGCACAAAAAGTCCACAATTCCTCACTGAAGAATGTTGTGAAGTGTAACTTTTCAAAGAGAATTGTATTTTTATCTGCAGTTGTTGCACAGATGTCTCATCTCAAGTTGTGCTTCAAAAAAATTGTATTTACAAAAGAAATGCAGGTTTAAATATATGTTTTATGCTTTGCCTAGTATGTATCGGAATAAAAAGGCAGATGTTCAATGAGGACATGTTTTAAAGCTAGGTCATCAGTGCTATCTTATATCTATTTGAGAGAATGTCCAGCTTAGAACCTCTCCCTGTTCCTCTCCTGTTATTTCTCAGTGATTCTTACACAGTCTTGAATACGGGTCAGCTGAGCTATTTTAATAGTGGGGGACCAACTTCACATAGGTAAGGTTTTGTTATTCATTTTCATTAAAATAAGGGCAGAGGTGATTCCTCTGAAATTTCAGCTGTCAGGAAGCGATGATTATTGTGAAAGTTATGTCTTTTATTGATAATGCTAGCATGTCAGTTACTTTGAAATGTATAGATACCTGCATAGGAAGTGTCAGATATTTATACATCCTGATGCCAAACAAAGAGGCAGTTGGTCCCACTGTGATTGTACTTGAGCTCGTGTAGACGGAATTGCTTCAGCTGTAGGATGGCACCACTGGTTTTAGAATTCGACCCCATAGTCTGCAAGGAGATGTGTGAAAGCATGTGGCCACTTGCCAGGCTCTTGGCACAGTAGGCAAACCACAAATTTAGCCATCTCTTACAAATGCAAACTGAAGAAATAATTTTTGATGGTTACATAAATTAGCAGCATAAGATCTATTGTAAAGTAGATAATGCACTTTCTGAAACAAGAACATACAAGCCCTGGACCTGATAGGTCTCTCACTGGTACCTTCTGCAGGCATTCAGACATGTCCAGGAATGAGTGACCAAAGCTATCAGGTCGGGAGAGAATATTCTATCTCCCGTTTGCCCTTTATACATGATGCACAGGGATGTACAGTCAGGAGGTCTTTTATCACAGTGCAGACAGTGTCTGGGCCAGATTTTCTGGGTGATGTTATCTTTTCTGATGTGGCGTGGGGAAAAGAGAGATGTCCTTTAGTCCTGTTTGAATCCAGAACATGGCCCACAGAGCCTGTCTGTCTCCTCATACCAGTGGAGGGTTTGTACTGTGACCGGGGGAAGGCGGTGAACGGCCCCAGTGCTCTGCCCTGGGTGGTGATCTTGAATGTCAGCTGTTATAAAGCCTGAGCAATAACATCTCCTTGTTTCATGGATTTATTATCAACAGCCTGCATTGCCCATTGACCTGAGGGTGGTTTTATTGTACATCACCACGATGTGGTCACATTTCTCCAGGTTAGAATTGCTGCTTATCTCTTCTTTCAACGACAGCGCGGCTTCGTGGCCCAGATGGCTCTGACCCGGCTGTTGCAGTAAGGACAGATGTGGGTCCTGGAGGCTGGTGGCCACACTCTGCCAGGTGTGCAGACCCCCAGAATCCCTCCTGCTGCTGAGGCCATGCTGCGGGTACCTGAAAAGCATTCTGCTTTTTCATTCCTTCGGGAGTTGCAGGATTGACGCAAATGTTTGTTTCTCCACCTGTCTTGCATCTTTGCCCTTGCCAGGCATTTTTCTTTCAGCCTTTCTTGTTGTTTCACTACAGAGCTCCTACACGCTCCTCTGCTGCCTGCATTATTGGTAGGCTGTTCCCTCCCGCTTGCTGCCTTCCTTTGCTGTATCGGTTTGACCTTTTCCTGGGATAGCTGGCTGTTCCCTTGCTATCCGGAGGTGTTTCTCTAGGGCTAGATCTCCTCTTTTTATACTTTCCTGTAAGAGGGATTCATATGTCCTACAGATGATCTTGGCTCCATTTAGAGAGTGTTTAACATCTCCAGAGCTATGGATTTTGCAGCTCTGCAGAGCGGGTGTCTATCTCAGCTCCTGCTTCTTGAGGTGGGGTAAAAGATGCAATATTTCTCCAGAGTCTCATTGTGTCTGCAGGGTCATGATTCTAATCAAACACCTTTATCAGCTATTCCGGTGTTTCAGGCATTATTCCTGGCAACAGCATCTCACTTGCTTCTTGTCCTTTAATTCCCAGTGAGACAGTAAAAATCTTTACCTTCATTTTCTCATCTTTATCTCTCATGGTCAGCTCTGCATACAGACTTGGTTCTGGCTTCCCTGCTACTATATGGGGGGGGGGGGGGGTTGTCTCCCATATATGTTACTTGTTTGCTCTCTTTCTAGCTGCTGCTCTTCCTTGCTTGCTATGCGTTCACTACCTGTGTTCATGTACCACATGCTGTGTGATCCCACAAAAGGGCTGTCATACTTTTAGGTGTGGCTCTTTATTAAGACAATTTATTTGTTTATGCTGATATGCCACAGGCACTGGCTTCCTGGTGCCGATAAACTCTTCTGTCCTGCAATTCTTGTCTCCCTGTTGTGTTCCCAGGGGAGGCTGAAAGTATCCCGCAAGGCATCGTCCATCACAGTACCCTGAACTGCTGCCAGAGCGGTGGGGTGGGACTTGCAGGGACAGGGACTCTTCTGCACTTTCACTGTGTGCTTGAACACAGTAAGGGGTCAAGATCTTTACCAGACAGCAGGATAAAACTGGCCAGACGTGATGGGACTGCACAGATGCAACGGGAAGGACTTCTGCAGTCACACACACACATTGGCAGGGTTTGAACTCTATCATACCTGGAGAGAAACAGACACTTTATGGTGCCATTCATCTTAGCCTAAAATGCATCCAAAGAATTACTCCCCCAAAAATGCTTGTTTCCCTCCTTTCTTCATCAAAGGAGCAGAATATCTCCAGAATGGAGACAGTATGAGGTGAGAGTGTTTAGGAAAGAAGGAAGCTTAGAGAAATGACCCAGGGAAGAATATTGATTTTGCTCTGTTTTGCTGGGAGAAGGATAATAACTCCTTGTTCTTTTGTATTTAAGAAAGGAGAAAACTCTGCTGTTCGCTGCAAATATTCAGGGCCCAGCTCTTCTCTCCTGCAGCCTTTGATGTAGTTGCTACTTTCCTTCACTCAGTGCAGCTATCCCAGTATAAGACCAGCAGCAGAAGAGAGAACCAGGCCACGTATATTTTTTTTTCAATAGATGAAAAAAATAGATGAATGAAAAGTCCTGCTCTCCTGGTGTTAATGGAAGGCTTCTTTGTATTTAATACTGTGGAGAAAATTTGTCCAATAGCAATACAACCAAATGTAAATATTGCCCCCTACTAGTACTGCCAAGATCAATGAGAAGCTGGATTATCTGCTTCATAAGTGCTACCATTTAGGTTAGATCAATGCTGGGGCTGGTTACATGTATGCACCTGATTTTTTTTTTTTTTTTTGTAATTTCCTCTCAGTGAATGCAATGCTGATGAAAGCTCACAGGTTGAAAGCTCTGGAAACTGAAGTAATCCGGTTATCAGGAGAGCAGCCTCAGGTGTGGCACCAGCCTGTCCCTGGGCTGTTTCCAAGAGACACCCCCCCCACCCCCACCCCCACCCCCCCACCACCCCCACCCCCGGGTAGCTCCAGTCTGATGCCCGCTGGGCAATTGTTCTGTCTGACAAAGACCCTGACATGAGTGTGAACTGCAGGACATGTCTATACCCCAAGGTTTTCTCACTCAGGTTAATGGGCTGCAGAGCTCATTCACTGCTCAGCTGTCATTGTTGAGAGCAGCCCTGCGGAGAACGACTTGGGGGGGCTGGGGGGGGGAAAACTGCCCGTGAGGCAGCCCCGTGTGCTGGCAGCCCAGAACCCACCCGTGCCCTGGGCTGCAGCCAGAGCAGGGGGGGCAGCAGGGCCAGGGAGGGGATTCTCCCCCTCTGCTCCGCTCTGGGGAGACCCCCCTGCAGTGCTGGGGCCAGCTCGGGGGTCCCCAACAGAGGATGGTGAGGCGCTGGCCCCGGGTGCCCAGAGCAGCTGTGGCTGCCCCCTCCCTGGAAGGGTTCAAGGCCAGGTTGGACGGGGCTGGGAGCCCCCTGGGCTGGGGGAAGGGGGCCCTGCCCAGGGCGGGGGGGTGGGACTGGGGGGGCTTTAAGGTCCCTTCCAACCCAAACCATTCTAATATTCGATGATTCCTCACTGTTCATGTAAGCTTAGGTCCTTATTGCTATGTTGAGTTGTTTGGTGAACACGATAAAGAAGTGGAAATTAATTTCACTGCATACTCACACATTTTTATTAATTTTCCATAAACATTTATAGAGGAATTTTTTTTGTTTCCTCCTTCCAATAACCTTTCCAGAAAGTGAAGGTCTTGCAGTATCTACCGATTGCACCCCACTCCAACAAAGCAATTAAACATGTGCTTGAAATTGTAAACTATCCCACTGACTGAAGCACTCTGTCAGAACCAGGACATCTTTCTCCAGTCCTGATTTTTTTGTTTTGTGATTATAAATTATCAAAATAAGGGAAGACAAGGCAATGACACAGAGTGGGCTTACACCACGAGTGCCCAAGTGTCATCCCACACATCCAACCCCAGAAGCAGTTAGTCAGGGCCTGGAAAGAACATTTGTGCTTTACATCACTTCCAGACCCAAACTCTCATGCCCGCTTAGCACTGCCCCCTCCGGCTTCCAGCTGGACCCAGTGGGCTTTGCCCAAGCACCCCTGGGAGACACGGACCCCATACACAAGCCCTCAAGGTCCCTACCACACCAAGACTTTCCCTGGAGGGGAGTACCTACACACAGACCAGAGGGAGATTAGCACCGGTTCTTTGGGGAAGTTCCTGTGAGACGGGGTCCCTACAGCTTCATCACGGCCACAGCATCATTTCTGAGCAGCTCGGGATGGAGGTGGCAGTGCCAAAGCTTCACAGGAAATCTGCACTATGTGGAGCAAAAATGGTTCAGGACACCCTGAGGAGCCTTAAAGCAATATGACATTTTGTCAAATTTAATCCAATTCCACATATTTTGCCAGCGCTTTCCAAACTTCGTTGTCCTACGAATTTGGCAACACTTCCTTGTCTACCCTTACAAAACAGGATCAGCTTTCAAAGAGAAATGTGCCCAAGCAAAATCTGCATCTTCCTTGCCAGCAATTGTGGGAACATTTTCCATCTCCTTCGCCTTTCTGCAAGAGCCTTCTCCCTCCTGTTTGGAATAGCCTTTATAGGACATTCAGTCCTTCACCCTGATCGCCTCCAGAAGGACTTACTAGCTAAGGAATTTCCTGAGCTTTCTGTTTTGGAAGCCGAATCTCCTTCACAAAAGCGGACACAGTTTGGAAAACGAGTTTTTACTCATTGCTGAGACAAAATATCCATCTTCCATAATAGTGATGAAAAGGTGGTATCTCTGAGGAGGGTAAAAGAGCCAAATAACCCTCGTACAGTCCAATGATAACTGAAAGATCAGTGGGCCGTACACATGCCCTCTCATGGGTGCGTTCATACCTTGCCATCCGCTGAACAGAACCTGAACTGGCAAGTTGTGTTGCCTATAAGTGCTAAGAATTAAAGGAATTTTTTCTTTGGCTCATGTTGTCTGAGTGTTTGTCCTGAGAAACGGAGAACTAGGACCACTGTTGTCACAGTATAGCAGCAACTCTGAAGTTTCAGTGAGCCAATACTCTTGCAGTAGTTTGCATTTTTAGTGCTTTTCCTTGCAGAGGTTTTTGGGTTTTGTTTTTTGTTTTGTTTTTTTTTTTTTTTCAAATCCCATCAGTGATAGGATTAGGTGGGGTGAGGGGAGCGATAACTATCTAAGAAAGTAAGAATATACATCTGTGAGTCATCACTTGTCTTAACAGACCAGTCCTGAGAGCAAAGAGTGCTATAGAAATGTCTATTTTAGTCCAACAGAAAAAAAAAAAAAAAAAGTTTGGAGAAGTGAACATTTCTGCACAGATTGTCACTACTTTGTGAATACTCACTGAAAAAGCCATGAATCTGGTACAGCTCTACAGCAGACAACTTTGGAGGAAAGCTTATTCTCCGGCCGTGAATTATGCACAGATAATTATACTGTTCTTTTTTGGCAGCCCACTCTGTGGTTCCCATCTTGGCACATCATCTTCTGTTCCAAGTCGTACACCCATTAGCTCAAGCCTGAGAGCCCTTCCCCGGGTCACACGCACAACACCCTCTGAAGGAGTGGAACCATGATGACAATTTGTCAGATATGATAACTAACAAATTAGTGCCTCGCGTCGCCGTCAACGTTTGGGGTTTCTGATACAGTGCATGTAGAGCTATTCATTAGGCATGTTTGACAGAGGGTGGGAGTGGAGAGGTTGTTTTGTCTTCCTTCACTTTTAATTCTGACAATTGCAAATACGCTGCAGGCTTCTCAGCTCAAACGTTCATTGCACTATCCTGGCTAAATCCTAGTGAGGAGAAGAAATGAGCTCTCTTGGGTGACCACTCCAGTGTGTAGGAGTGAAGCATCCTTTTCATATTCTGTCAGCGCTACAGTAAAAGCAAAAATCTTTCAAAACATCCTTCATGTATATATTCAGATTCCTCATACTTTTATTCCACTTTAGGAACATAAGATCATTGGAGACGTCCTAGTTCTAACAAGTATTGTGGAAATACATTGTCAAAGCCTTTTAAAATGTTCCCTTAGATACCTCATCTTAGAGGCAGCCGAGCTTTCAGCAGCTGTGAGGTAGTGTAGTTAGCTACAACTGCTACAATTTGTTGCAGCTCAGCCTCCTGGAATAATTCCTGTCAATGAATCATTATGGATTAGGCCATACTTAAAAGGTTAATTTATATACAACTGCTGGAGCTTGTATTGACCCTTCTTACACTGGTCTAAGGCACTGAATGTTTTATTGCCTCTCTGTATAAACAAAAGTTCCAGATAACTGCATATCCCTGACAAGATGTTCTTAACTCTTTCGGGGATGGGCAGCCTTTCTGAGGCAGCTCTGCCCATGAGGATGCCAGGAACAGCGTGCTTGGGGTGCATCAGCACCTCCTGTTTGGGGGCCCTGCTGTGCTTGCAAAGGCTGTCCCGTTACATCACGGCAGTGCCAAACTGGATTTTGTAGCTTTGCATCCCTGCTAAAAGTACAAGAAAGGAAAGCCGTGCAGGGAGAGCTAAAAATCTTTCGTTAGAGGAAATGATGTGATTTAAGGGATATGCTTATTGTTTGTTGCTCTTGCTTCTGCCTGGAGGAAGGAGTTGCGTGCCTTGGAGGTTGTCCATTTCTCTCCAAGTTTATCACCTTTCTAATAAAAATATGACTCATCCTTACAAACCCCCTGTCACCTGATGCATGGTTAGCCAGAGCACAGGTGGTTATCTGTGAACAAATTTAACCACGTGTCCTGGACATTTCTCCACGCCATGGCCACAAGACGACAGGTAGTGTTCAGGCATCCAAGGTACGCTTTGATCCCCAAACATACAAGGTGCTAGTATGACTTGGGAAAACAGTAAACCCACGCTGCAATGAAAGCTCAACAGCGGTTTAAATGTCTGCAGTTGCTCTGCGCAGTAGGGGCTGTGTTTGCCATCCTTCATGGCCCAACCACACGTTCTGGGAACTCGGGCTGATCTCAGCCGTGGTCCCTGTGCGTTAGCTGCTACAGCTCTGCCGCCTGATCCTGCCCACGGAAACGCCTGCCGGCACTGCGGCCAGCCCCGCCGCCCTGAAACGGCTGCAGTGGAAAAATCAGACGGGAGGCTCCCTGGGCTGTATCCACCACGGGCATTCCAGGTTTCCAGATACTACTGGAACCTGCAGCCACATCCCAGCTGGAGGAGCCCTTGCTGTGACTCCTGCCCCACATCTCTTTGTGCTACACAGACAGGGACTCTTCAGCCCACCTTAGACACCCTGCGCCTCACCGAACACCTGATTTCATTGTATGCATAGCACCCATCCGCCACACATGCTCTCAGCCATCTGTTACTCAGGCATCCACTTCCCACATGTGAAAGCATCCTCCTTGCTGCCGCTCCTCTTCCCGAAGTTTGAAAGACAAAAACATGGAATGCGTGTCTTTGTCAAGCTTTTCCTGGATGGAGAGACCTAGCCCTTTTGAAGCCATTTCAGTCCGTGTTTGCCAGAGTTATTTCCATTATCTCTTCCTTCAGACATGGGCTAGGATCACAACTATGATCTACAGTTTTTTCCCAATTCGGGATATTTTTTGTGGGAAAAGGCCATCACCTTCTCTTCCCAAAGGGATACCAGCCATCACAGTGTTGGGGTACAGGGAATACTGTTGCTGCCACGGGCTGTGTGCCTATAGCTGGGCGCTGAGGTCCCCCAGCTCCTGTGAGACAGGTGTTTCAGGGCTAGTCTGAGGAGCTTGTAAGCCAGCTTGTGTCCATTTCTGCATATCTGGGCAGTACTGCCACAAGCAGCCCGGTTTCCCGGGGTGGCAGGAAACGTGCACGGCCAGATGCAGACATACAGCTCAGAGCTAAAACCAAAATAGTCTTAACATACAACACCTTGGGCTACCTGGGTTAAACTGAGCTACGTTATCAGTACTCATAAACCTTACCCTCACCTATCTAACAGTAGTCCTCCCTTCTGCCAAGACAGTAGAGCATTGTTCTCCTCCAGGTATGAAGGGTATAAGCAAGACCTCCGTCTCCCCTTCCCATGTGCCCAGAAGGCACAAGCACACAGCGCCCTGCTGTAAAATACAAAGACCATCCCTCACACAGAGCCTGCCCTCTTCTCCCCACAAACATCTTGAAGATACAGAAAAAGTCTTTTGTCTCTCCTGAAGAAGCATTTTTCCCAAGTCCTACGCTAAGAAGTTTCCCTCCTTCATCTATGGGATTACCAGAGAGCTAAAGGGCTTTTTCTGCAAAAGCCACGTGTCAGACCCACAGAGTGGAAGGCCTCTGTTAAACCCAGCACCAACCCCCCCTGGGCAGGTTATCAGTACCTTTTTGCTGCTGTTGGCCCCTGTATCTCTCCTCTACATAGAGACTAGAGACCCCGTGTCTCTTCCAGGCTCAAGTGAGCCCACTGCAGCCCAGCACTGTCCTTCCTGGGGGTACTCACCCATGCAAACAGCGAAATTAAGAAACCAAAATGACCTCCCCAGGTCCTCAGACGTAAGGAGGTGGCACACCACTTTATACCGAAATGTACATTTAGTACCAGCCATACTTACATCAGATAAAAACTACCAACCTGGCTTCAGAATAAATTCAATACCAATCCGGAAAACTACAAAAAAATAATCTCAGCATGCCAGGGTGCCCTGTTGTGGCACCTCATTGCTATCAGACCCCTAGCAGGGCTGGATGGGATGGTGGCTGGGACAAGCGTTTGAGAGGTTTTCTCATGGGAGTGTGACTGAGCAAGAACAAAAGCTCCCCTTGATCCTGCTCATATTCCTCCATCTCCCGCTCTGTGCAGGGGGGACATGAAATGCCTGTTGGGGTCAGTTTTTCTTAGGGAGGGTTCACTCGCTGCCCGTTGCCACATCCATGCCCAGCTCTTGGTTGACAGAAGTGATTTGTGATGTGGTGATTTATTTTTGATGAAAATTGGGGTATTTCTGCTAGGAAGAGAAAATGGATATAACTCCTGCCCCACAAAAGCAAATAAGGATTCATCTTTCTTTGAAATTGGGGGCTGCTATAGAAGCCTGAACCAGGTCAGCCTTTTCTCATAAAAGCGACAGAGAAAGAAGAAAAAAGTCTCCTCCCATATCCCCTAGATAGAGATGCAACATAGAAAGGGAGTCTGGCTTTCCTCTCACCACCCCGTTTGAGCTCAAGGCCAGGTTTCCCCTGAGAAGAGGCCAAATCCACCATGCACTATTTTCAGCAGCAAGACATCTCTTGCAGAAGCCCTTCCACTTGTTGTAGATAATAAAATATTTAATTGTCCAGAGATTTGGACCTCTCTTCCTTATTTCACATTAGTGTGCTAATCTCTGGCAACAGAGTAAGTCCCTCTCCCCCTCACACGTGCGCAAGTGCTCTCCAGTTCAATGGACATTTATTTTTCATACAAAGTAGACTAACTGGAAGGCCAGAGTATCTGATTACCTGGGGGCAGTGCACGATGCCGAGATGATGTGCAGTGAGCAGACAAATAGTTTAACAGGTGGTCTCTACTTTCCATTTGAAATGGTGTGGTCTTAGCAGTCTTCTTAGGCCCAAATTCAGTGGGTAACTAAATAATTTCAAAGGTAACTCTGCTCCTCTGAAAGGACTTCCTCTAATGTGAAGTTTACTCCTACAATGGGACTGAAGTCACATTTGGCTAATATACTTTTTTTTTTTTTTCATTAAAAATGGCATGGAGTTCAGGGATGATGAAAAGCCAAAGACACAACCATGTCCTTATCTCTCTTGGCTTAGATGATACCTTTCTTCAAAACAGGGAAATTTCTAGTATATTTTTCATTCTGACATAGACCTCTTTCTGGGGAATTGCAGGGGTTTTGTCTGAGAATTTCTGTCATTGAATTATTGAGTGCAAGATTGGCAAAAAAAAAAAAAAAAGTTCTCAAAGATTTTTCCTGAATTTCTCTGCATTTGTGAACTTCAAAATAAACAGAAATCTCAACCGTACCACGAATGCTGTGTTCTTCCTCATACCCAATAATTTTAGAAAGTCTCACAGGACCACTTACGTGAGTGGACATTACAAGTGCAAACAAGAAGACCACAGTTTGTTTCCTAGAAAATCTTTCAAACTTAGACAAAGGGCAGGTCCTACCTCTTCTCACCCTTCCCCAAAGAAATCAGCCATTGTAACTACCTTGAAAGTTGGCTGTACCTAGAATGCTACTGAGAGCATTTTCCAACACTGAAAAAAAAATTGTCATGACAACATATTATTAATAACTAAACCTGCTGCTGTTCTTCCTCTGTGGCATCAAAATGCTAGAAAGTACTTAAAGCAGGAAGGATAATAATCTATCTAATAAACATGTTTGATTGTGCAAGACAGTACTTTTAAAGCTTTTCTAGCTGAAGAATCACCTAATCTATATTAAAAACAAAGGACAACAGGGGGAATCTAAGAATTTTTGCAAATCCAGTTCCTTTATTTTTGTCAAACTCTGATTGAAGGTTTGTGAATGGGAGAAAGCATATACTCAAGAATTTATGTTTATTTTTGCAGTATGCCTATAGCATGCTTCTGACCAAGGTTGACCGGCGTGGTGGCTCCTGGGCTGGAGAGTGAAGATGATGTGGCCTGGGTGACAGGATGCTTTGGTGATGAGAATCACTGACGTTTTTTGCCTCAGCTGCTGCTTCCAACGGAGCCCTGGTTTGCACCTGCCCACCTCTGGTGGCTGCTCTCAATGAGCTGATTGCTGTCTCAGACATGACCAGCACTAAGCTTTTGGCTTGGTTAAAGCTCCACAAACCGGTATGGCTGTGAGGCGCTTCGTTTTGGTGGAGACCAGCAGAGCCGTGACTACCGTTAAGGACTGACCACCCGTGCAAACCTCACCGAGGCTTGGTCTGCGCACCGGGAAGCGTGCTGGTGGCCACCTGCAGCTGCAGCCTCTATCGTACAGGGGACACGAGGGCCCAACCTGCTGCGTAAGCATCCCTGCCGCTAACCCTACAGCTGCAGCAGTCAGGCCGGGGCTCTTCTCCCCACAGCAGACTCCCTCTCAGAACAGGACTGAAGCGGGCTGGCAGGGCGTGAGACAGCAGTCTGCACAGTTGTCGTTCAACCTGCACCTATGCTGTGGCTGAATATACGCCCTCAGGTCTACAGAGAGTAATACACAGCCTCTCTTTAAAAAATATGTTGTATTGGAAAGCATTTAGTGTACTACAAAGCCAGTAACTGGGTGTGTCTGTTGAAACTCTGAGTCACTTCTGAAGTCCACTCCAAAGCCAAGTCATTTAAGTCCTAACGGGCAAAGGAGCAGTTAAGCAATTACTGCAGCACTTCAGTCCACACTGCTGATAAAAGAGAAGGGTTCGTGTTGTTGTCAACGCTCAGAGAAATGGCCATCCCCATTTTGATATTAATCAACAGGGCTAAGGTTTTAATTCACACCCTTGTCAATTTTATTGCAATAGGACGTAAAATAAAATTGGATACAGATTCATTTCAGTCAACCCAAGTTATAATTATTGGTCAAAAGTCACCATGCCAGACACATTTATTGTTAGCTAGCTCAGTAATCTTTAACCTTCCATGGCAAAAGATATCCAAAGAGAAACAGAAAACAAACAAGGGTTGGGCATTAAAACATAATGACTCAACTGAACCTGCGCTAGCTTAAGTCTCTATTTTCTCTTCTTCTGTTTTAAATGTCCCTCCAAACTTGTAAAGCAAGCTTGTCATCTGTACCAGGACACAAGAGGTGCTAGCTTAATACTGATCTCGTTCATGGAGCATCTGTGAAAGCGTTAGATTCTCTGAAATTCATGGGTCTGGTCAATCAAAAGCAAAAGCATCCCCTATCACTGTGTGATAACTTCACACATTGCTTAAAAGTCTGGTTTGAACTGAAGGTGTTCAGTTCATTAAGATGACTTAATGAAGTCTGTGCATAAGTTCCAGTCTCTTTCTTACATACTGAAAGGGTAGATACATCAGATACTGCGCAAAAGTGCACATCATGGTGCTGAATTCATATGCCACTTGATATTATGTGCACCAGAGCACATAAGGTATGTCCAGAGAGAGATCCCTCACCTGTTCTTCAAATATACAAACTGAATCGTGAAACGTCACTGGCACACACAGAACGAGACAGCACTTCTGCCGGCGAGGCAGAGGAGCTTGAGTTTACAGCTCTAAGGAGTCCTGGGTTCAGAGCTTAGCACCGACTTTCTGTTCGACCACACGTCAATTAATTACTCAGATAATCTTTGCAAAGTGATGTGAGATCTTTGAGTGAGGGACGGTGTAAGAGCAAGGTGATTCAAACTTCTCTCGATCCATGGTGTCTCTAAACACAATACTGAAAAAAAGAGCTGTGTGAAGCTATGATCTTATTTCACAGGGATTCATTTAATTTGGGTCTGGAAAAGAATTACACACCCATGTTTCATTTTGACTTTTAGGGTTCAAAAAATCCATCTTTGGCCCTAACACTAATCAGTAAAATTACTGAGAGACACTTTCAAAGATATTCAAGACCTTGATGAACCAAGTCTGTGGCTCACAAATTTGCAAGAACTGAGAGAATGTTAGTTGGCTGTTGTTTGGTTTTGTTGTTTTTTTTTTTTTTTTTGTTTGGTTGTTTGGTTTGTTTTGTTTTGTTTTGTTTTTTTTCTTGTAATGAATCACCTACTTTCACCTGGGTTTGAATTGACACCATGAGAGAGTACTTTTGGCAGGTTTTTTAATCCAGACCTGTGAGTCCTCCTAGCTCCTAAACACTGTGGAAATAGTTTTAGAAATTCGGGCAGATTAGAGAGAGAAAGAGAGAAAAGGAGTGCACAAGGGAAAGAAAGAGAGAAATTTCTCAAAGGGCTAGAAAATCTCAGTAACCTTTTGACAAATGTGGTCTGAGTTCCACGTTTGCAATGAAACCTGAAGCCAGGCAAGTTTCTTGTGATTTGGGGCTCTGCTATGAACATTTTGCACAGCTCTAGCTAAAAGGATCTGTCCTGCTGTGCTGCACTCTGTGCCCTGTGTGCAGTGCATTTGTCACTGTGCAGAACAGAGGAGGGGAGTACAGATCAAAGGCAGTAGAGAAAGATGGGCTCAGCAGCATCTGAGGATCAAGGTGTCCCTTAAAGTTTTTGTGGTTTTCTATTTGTTGTTAAATATTTTTATTTGGGGGCAGATGGGAGGGAGATGCAAAGAGGAATCCGCAGCCCTTTTGCTCTGTGTTTTGCTGATTGTGTCTGTCCTTTTTACACTGAGCCTTCTCATCAATTAATGCCCTGGCTCTCATATAGAAGCACATTTGTGATCTTCACATACAGAAAATCAATCTGATTCCTTTCTGAATAAACCCTTGTCTCCCAGAGCAGGCCAGCTCTAGAAGTCCATTTCCAAAACAGTGTTTGTGATGCTGTAAAGGAAGGATTTGGATTAATTTCTGTTGCCCTGCTTACGTGCCGAGATCTTCAGGCAATCAGAAACATCACCTGCAAATCTTCCTGACAGTAAAATTTTGCCTGTAGCTATGAGGTTCGGGCATACACAACATGTCTTCCTTCTAGTCTCATTGCTCTTAGAACAGTGCTGGGCACATTTTCTGTTTGCATTATGCTTAATTCATAGACTCAGCATTTGGCATTGTTTGTAAGTCTATCATTATCTTTGTTCATATTGACATCAAAAGCTTCCCTTCACGTGTGTGTCTATGAGCTCGATGGAGCCCCTCTATCAATCAATCAAGCAAGCAGGCAATCAATCAACGCGCGAGTATCTGAAGCTGCTAAATACAGCAAGAGAGCATGTCAGGCAGATACCTGGCTTCTAATTAGGACTAGGTATTATTCTAATTTCTCTGACTTGTTCTGTACTTCATAGGACCTGGGGAAGTACTTTGTCATTAACATGTCAATAAAGCAATACAAATGAGGCTGGAGGGAAATATCAGCTCCCAGCACCACAGTGTCAGCCCGGGTCTCTGGTGCATTCTTTTGCTGGGGGGGCGGGAGCAGGGAATGCACTTTCAGAAGTAGTTGATCAAAGAAATATCATATACAACAGATTTTCTTTTCTTCACTCTAGTGGCTGGGTGGCCCATTGCGATTGAATTTTATGGATTAAGTGAGTAAGTGAACACACAATGACAAGGAGTTTGTGTTACAAAAGCTAGGATGCCAGATTCTGCATCCCTTAAGCCAGTGTTAGTTGGGAATAATTCCACTGACAGCAATGGAGTTTCACTAGATTTCTTCTGAGGCAGCTTGGATCTGGCCTGCCTTGTTTTTTTGACAGCTGTAATTTCGTTTCATTATTTATGCTAACCCTTTATGCCATACTTAAATGTACTATGATATACTTCCTCAAGGTAGAGAAAATTTAGTAATATAGGTCATTACTGCAACATTAACACTGTTAAAACTTTGGAGAAAAGAGATCCCACTGCTGGTGGTGTGAAAATCATGAGGTATGTAGATTAGCACAGAGTAAGATAAAAACGTTCGACTGTAAAAGCAGGGAAAAAAACCCAACAGTTCCTTTTAACACATTATGTTATTTGGAAATATCAAAACCACCTATTTCTTTTTTTCTTTACGTGATATTTGTAACATAGAACCACAAATAAGGAAGAAAGTTTAGGGATCCTGAAAATACGTGTCTGGAATTAAAAGTATCTACCTAAAAACTCTTCTCATGACAATTTACTTTTCCCTGCCCCCTGAAAATTTCTCCACTGTGCTGATGACAATTTTAAAATAGCAAAATAATATGAGAAATAATAGCTTTGGTGTCTGTAAATCTGGGTAAGCAAAATTATTTTGCTTAGTAAATGATAAATCTTTATTCTTAGGTAGTTGCATAACACAACTAACTTTAAGGAAGAGCTGTTCCGTTCATCAGATTTAGGGATTGTTTAATGCATGAATGAACTGCTGCCATCTTCTGACTTTTCTGAGTTCTGCAAATTAAAAAGACAATTTTCTACTGGAATCAGGTGCCTTGGGGAAAATACTTGTAGGGTTAGAACTTGGACTCACCAAGGGCTTTTTTCATCATTTTTAAAGACGATTAAGTTCTTTGGGTGTCTCTTACAAGTATATAAAGAAAGACTAAAAGTGGGGTATGGATACAGTGGTGGGCTACGGTGAAGAGAAGCAGGTGAGAACACTTTCATCATTGCCTGAAAAATCTTCCTTATCACAAAGTTAGACCCTAATTTGCTCCTCTACAACCTTATAGACAACTCTCCTAAACCACTGGGCAATGCCCATGTGTAAATGGGGTGAAAACATGACGTAATGGACTGGAGGTGATACTGATATTAGGATGCCATTTCAGAATGCAAGCTCTAAGGGAAGGATCATACCTTACTCTTTCAAAAAACGGGAGCAAATGTAATGTCTGGCTGTGAAAAACCTTGAATTTAAGCAATCCAGTTTCAAATTTCTCACATGACTGTAGCTTTACAAAAGGCCAAGTTGGAATCTCAGTCCTGAGCATCCACAGCCTGGGGGGCATCTGAAATGAGGAGCCAAATTCTGCGGTTTGAGAACTTTTGAATATCAGTGCCTTTTTTGTTGTTGTTGTTGTATTGGGATTGTTTTGATGCAGTGTTTGCTCATAGAGGCTAGATATATAATCCCATTCCTTTATCTATCAGACTGTCATCTACCATCAGGGAAATTCAGGGCTCTGTCAAATTTAATAGGTTTTGGTGAGAAACAAAGATATTATGGGCTCATTTAAGTGAACTGTGGCTACTGCCTGGCATATTAACTAGTTTGGGATTGCCTCGTCCTCTAGTGTGGGCCCTACTCAGGTAGGATTGCCCAAAAAAGGCTCTGCTCTGAGTCTGACTTCACATGCTTCAGGAGGAGATGTGAGGCTATACCTGGCGAGAAAAAAGGTTTTGAGAAAGAAACTTTAGGTCCAACGGTAGGATGGTTTTGGCTACCTCCTCTCAGTTGTGCTCAGCACCATCTGTTCCCAATGTTTACAGCTAATTTTAGAGAGGTCTCTGCACTCAGCCCATAGGTCTGGGTATCTGGACACTGATTCTGGTACCTGCCGGGACTAAATCCCACCAGGCAGCCCCTGCCATCACACCCTGCCAGCAGACGCACCCGGCCAGGGCGAGCACATTCTGCAAGTGGTCATCCTGCTTCGGAAAACAGCCGTTTGAAGGAAGCTCCCCTGGAGCTCAACATGCGTCCAAAAGGGAACAGCTTTGGGAAATTTAATAAACCCGGAACTTCACTGGGACTGTGCACACAGTCATAAGGAGCAAATTACATGTCAAGAATCAGAGATACAAACGTTACCTGGTCAGAGAGCCTTCCTCTACTTCCCTAGGAGACATACCTCTTCCTTGTTTAATTTCTTTGGCTCCAAGGAAGAACAAGTTGACAAAGTATGTTCTGATCTGCAAACCAACAAGAAAGAGTCAAAGGACATAACACAGCTCTTTCTCACGTGCACCTTTACCCTCTAGCAGCTGCCCAAATTGTACAGAGATGATGTGGCTTTCAGTGGAGATCTCATACCTACCCTGGTACATACTCCCAAGTGAGATGAGGTGGAAATGGAAGATTCCCTTTGTAATGTGAATAGATAGGTAGACCAGGCACCAGAGCAGGTACAGGGCAGCAGGTGCTCAAGGGTGCTTCTGTCAGGGCAGGGAGAAACCCCAGGCCAGACAGTGCCTCTGAGTGTGGAGCTTTTCATGGTCACAACCGCAGGCAGCTCCTTGCTCCGGTGACAGAGCAAAGCCCAAAAGCTTCCTGAGATGCACCTCCACTCCCAGCAGCATCTGTGGCTGTCAAGCCAGACCTGACCCAACATCTCAGTTACCCACCCTACCCTTTGCCTTTCACTTCAGTTAAAAAAGAGCAAAGCAGTGCTCCTGGTGCCTTCCTGCGGGTGGCTAGGAGCCCCTCAAGGCATGGTGACCCGCTCTCACCCTGGCAGCTTGCACCATCATGCCTACACAGTATTTACAGCTCTCCTGTGCCAGCCCCACTGCCAGCTGTGAGAGTGCCAACATACTTCCTTTCTATTGCCTGTGGAGAGCCACGAGACGAGAAGGCTTCTGCCTGTGTGCTGAACCGGTGTTGGCTTATGAAGCATATTTAACATCCAAAGGCCAGCTGTGCTCCCTTCCATCCCTGAAATCTCGAGCCGGTGAATAAAATGAATGAAATGTAGGCGCTGCTTTATTAACTTCTTTTATGTAGTCACCTCGGGCTGCACAGGTGTGCTAGGAGCTGTTGGGATGTTAGATGTATGTGCTCAGTACGTGGCTAAACGATGCGGAGGCATTTCATCTCAGAAGCACAGGATGAGCTCCCCGGTCCCTTTGCCTGTTCAGAGAGGCCGTTGAACTGGGCCTTTAGGAGGTATAAGGCTGAAGCACTGACCACGTGTGGATGTCAAAAATACTCTCTTCTCAGCCCTGGTTAAATTCCAGGGTGGGTAAATATATTTTATAAATTCACATTCTTTCCATATGTTCCACAAGAATATAGTACCTTCTTCTTCCTATCTTAAACTACTGGCAGTTCTTCCTGGAACACCTGTACACTCCTGTCCCAAGGATTCCTGCAGCTTTTCTGAGAAGCTTCACTGTTTGGAAAGACCTTCCAAATACCTTAGCAGGTTTCCACATTATCTTTTGTTTAGGAAAGCTGTTTCTGCCATGTTATAAATCCTAATCCCAAGAGTCCTTGAGGAGAATTTTGTGTTATTAGATGATACTGCTAAGGGATGAAAGTGACAGTTTTTCCATATGCTGTTTTTGCCCCCCAGTCTTGTACCATTAAACTGAAGTTCCAACTTTTTGTCATTCTCCCCAGGAGCGTGCACAGCTACAGTCATCTCCATGGCTTCAGCAAGTGCCTTCTTGCTTGATGAGGAAAGCTCAGATTCCCCAGGACCCCCTTGAAAATTTGTTTGCATTTGCCCAATAAATTTACTTTTTGTGATACCTCCTGAATTTATTGACTGTGAAAGAAAATAAACTAAGATTTTAGAAACAAAGTACATTAAAAGTTGGTGTTTTTTCCTCATGACTGTTTACTGCAAAATGTCTTGAATCTTGTCCATTGCATTAATATATTGAGCCTTCCTCAAGAAATCTGGCAAGACCTTCTGGTGATTTACAGCCCTTGTTTGTAGATGTAGATGTAAGACTAAGGAATAACTGTACAACCTTGTGTGTTAGAGCCTCCATGCTTACAGCCTCCACCAGTGCCCGAGCCTGGTACAATATCTGATGAACGCAGTCATATGGTGCCTTGTGTGGCGCAGAGACCCGGGAGCCCAGGGTGACCACAGGTCTCAGCTGGGCCAGTTCAGAAGCAGATGCTGCCTGGGAGAGTGCACTGTCATGTCCCACAATTGCAAGTCCCAACTTTTCTATCCTTGTTCTCCTCTCCGAGAGTAATTCTGATACCAGGATAAATTCCTTCCCCCAGTGAAGAAAACAAAATTTCAATGTCCCTTGAGTTCATCTGTTGTGCCTTTCTACCAAGCTCCTATTGCTGTTCACCCAGGGGTAAAAAAACATAAAAGTACGACTTTCTCTACTAAGAATGGAAAATGGCTGGTCTTTATCCACCCCAGAGGCAGTTGCTTTCCAAATACAGTAGAGTCACTGCCACACCTATCTGCAAACTGTTCATCCTGAACTTCAGTGCTCAGGGTGCTTCAGGTGGCCCAGGGTCCTGTCGTTGAGGAGCAGGAGTGAGAACTGTGACAAAGCTGCTCCGTTGCGTAAACTCTCTGTCCCAGCTCCAGAGTGACCGAAGTTTCATCAGCAGAAAGCTCTTTGCCCCAGTGTGTTTGCAAATACAGAGAGGAGGTAACACGGACAGAGTTTCATTTGCATAGATTTTCAGTGCAGAATTCATTTCGTGACACTTCAGGAATTGCTATGCATAAATGCTAATTCAGAATTGTCAAGTAGTAAAACTGGAAAATGGGGAGACATTGCATAGTGCATCAGGATATTTTTTTTAATTGCTCAATTGCTTATTCTGTTCCTTGAGAAAGTCTTTCACTGAAAGGGAGGTTAACTTACATGTGATTGAATAACCCCGGGTGATATATATAACTCTTTCTGTGTATACTATAAATAAACACCTCAAAGATTAATATGTGTTTCTTTTTCCAGAAGATATTCCACACTTGATGTCTCTTTTCACAGATCCCACCTACACCATAGTGTCACTCATTTATTTACCTCCATTTGGAATGGATGCATCTCTGAAATATCTTTGAACATAATTTATGTAGAGGGTTGTCCAGCAGAGACAGACTGAATGTTAATTGTAATAATCTGGGTTTGATGACGACAACTCAAATAGTATATTAAACACCGTGGAAGGTAGAAAGGAACTCCATACTCCCAAGTACAAAGTACTTGACTAGAATTGGCTTGAACTTACACGGTGTAGTGTTGGTGGTAGAGGTGAGTTGAGTCAAATTAAATTCTTATATTTGAAATCCAGAGAAATTCAGACTTTACCCACTCTTACTTTCCATGGAAGTAAACAGAAGTGCATGAAGCTTCTGACTAACATCTGTCATCGGCAGTTTGTTCTAGAATAAATTGAGTCTGCTGTATTGCTTTTTAGCTCAAGCATCTCTTCTTTCATAATGCTGATAAGAGGACAGCAAAGTGCATCGTGCCCTGGCAGCAGAGGACCTTCTTGCTTCTGATGGTCTTGGTTCCATCTTCCACAGCTGAGCAAGAGCTCAGCCCCTCCTCAGCCCAGTTTCAGTTTTACAACAGCAAAAGTCAGGGAGCCCAAGCTCCGAGTTGCCAGCCCGTCTTTATCTAGGAGGTTGAAACAGTAGTCTGGGTTTTCTAGGGAGCAGTAATTTGAGAAAAGAGCTGAAGCTTGACATTCCCTTTAATGTTTATCCAGTAGAAAGCCGAAGATCACGGCGGACTTGATGTAGTTTTGATAATCTATGCACTGCTGTGGAGTTTCATATTAACTGCGTTGCCTTGACTGAGCTTTTAACTAGACTCAAGCTGCATATTATAAATTGATTTGTCAAAGGACATGGGGGAAACTATAAACATCAGAAGTGGTAACTTTGGACCAGCAAACATACATGCAGTTCTTTAGCTTTGCCTGGAGTTTCACAGTCCTCCGGGTGGGCAAAGTGATCTGCTTACCAATGACCCCAAACACATTGTGAAAATAAACAATAAGAATAAAATGCTTTATGCACACAGGAAATAATTAAGACATTAAAAAAATGTTCTCCACATGTTGTGTGAGAATGATTCCTCCCCTTCACTTTCCAGTGCACTGGGGAGATAGTAGCTGTATAAGAAAGCCAAAGGGGGTTGCTATGTTTGTTTGTTTGTGTTTGCTTTCAAATTGCAGCCTGAAATGTTTCTTTAATTAAATCCAAAGGAAAGAAGTTGCATTATTGATTTCCCCAGAGATGCTTCTGGCTGGTACAAAGGTGGTACAAGCCTTCTGACCTCTTCAGAGGCTGACTTCAGGTCCCTCCCACGTGTCATCTTATATTGCTGGACACAGACGCAAGCTATGAAGTAGATATCAAAAAGCTGTGGAGCTCTAAGTGTTCTAGCAAATAGCAACATGAACCGCTGGCTAAAACAAATCTTAAATCCAAGCAAATGTACCAGTGCAGTACTGAAACTTTTAGTATTTTCCTGCCTGCTCCGTCTTCTGCCGCCCGCTTTGTCTGTCCCTGAGGGCATTGCCACCCCTTGCCTGGCACTCTGTAACTGGCTTTTAATTATTGTTTTCTGAATCTCTCTCCTGATCCTGACCAGTACTGGAGGGGCAGAGCTGTAAACCGAGTGCGTCTCAGTACTGGAAAATCACCTGAGAAACGACTGTTCTTACAGGTCTTCTGACAGCATAAAAAGCAGAAAAAATATCTTTTCAGGTTAATTTTGCAGCCCCTGTTGTTGCAGGCCAAAGCTACTTGGACAGCCCACATAGCCATCTGCATTTCAGAGTGCTTACCTGAACTGAACTGACATTTTTTTTTTTAATTTGATTTCAGGCTTATCATTAGCTTTGAACAGAACTTTGTCAGGCCCAGGCAGGGAAGGCAAGGACACAGCTGTTGGCCAAGTCTGTCTCCCGCCACCCTCAACAGAAGGGACGAACCTGTCAGGGGCTGGTTTGCCTCAAGGTGTCCTATGGCAGTTATTTGTTAGTCCTGTTACCACTGACCTGCTGACAGTGACTCTGGCTCCTGGTTATGTTCATATAGAAATTATAAATTAGGCATTGGAAACCCAGAGACGGTGATTGTTTTGCAAAGAGCCAGCTTCCTGAGTATGTGTTTGCACACAACACTTGTGATTGTTGCGTTGAGGGGTTTCTCTGCTCACCATTTCTACAGATGATGAACTCCAGTTATCGATGAATCTGTCAAAGATCTGAAACTAATCTTTCAGAGACCTGCTCTGGGGCTTTTTGTATTAGAAGAGAGTTTACAAAGCAATGCGTTAAAAGATTTTACAGCCAGCAATGACTTGCAAGGAATCATGCTTTAAGAACAGAACTATTGTTTAATGGTGCCAAAATTCATTCATTCTTGCAAAGCCTCTGATTTTCTTGCTGCAGCACATTCATTCTTAAATGTCAGACTCCATGCACACAGCCCAATTTGGTATTTATATGATGAACACTGCAAACCAATGCTCCTTAATATAGTTGCAGCCTTGTGATGGGATTATTTCCCTTGTGAAAAAGCAGGATATTAAGTCCATTAAAAGATATGTGAAGTATGGCAGGTGCACAGCAATTTTGCAAGACTGAGGGAAAAAAAATGATACCTTGATATGCTGAGTTGAGGCCTTTTCTAATTTTTGACAGTTTACATTTCTGAGCTATCTGGTAAAAATCCTATTTGGTTAGCACCACTGGAGCAAATTCAACATTCAGCAATGTGGGTGTAGATCTGGAGTAATTCCATTCTGAACAACAGAGTTACTTCAGACATACTCTAGACCCACTGTTGCACAGGTGACACAATGGAAGAAGACTGAGAGAAATCCAGTTCATGAAATGATGATTACCAACGATCTGAGCATTGCTTGTGCTTGTCCCTGGGGGGATTACAACTGGTGAGGCAAGGGACGCATCCTCTGAGAGAAAAGCACCTTACTTTAGGCTCGTTTTGCCAGAAACAATCAGAAACAGAGACGTCACTCGGAGCCATACAACTCTGTGTCTATCAGGGGTTTGTGTCACTGGTCCCCACTCTACCTGGTGGGGAACCGGGGCACAGAGGTGGAAAGTTGCTCCAGGGCGCTGGGAAGCCACGAGCAGAGGGAGGACCAGAGTCTGGTTTGGAGGGCGAAGCAGGTGCACTAGCTGTCTTGGAAGGAAGCACTGAAGTAAATGTTAGGTGTGTACAAAACAACGGGTTGGGCTTTCGCATACGGTTGGGCAAACTCTTTGCAGGACAGGAAGAGTCTATGTGCGTGGGGATCAAGAAATTATTGTTCCATGCCAAGTTTCAGGTTGCCATTCAGCCAAGTTTCCATTCTTCTTCCACCCTCCCCCCCAGACAGTCAGATTAACAGTGGGGTGATGCAGTTTCCCACTTGCCAGGGCCGGGTTCCACAAGCCCGTCCATGGGGGCAGACACCGTCCCCCACAGGGGGCCATAGAGGCAGCGTGAGTGTGTCTTAGGGACGGGAGGAGAGATGTCCACCTGGAGGGGAGCCAGGAGCAGCCCCCCGATGAGAGGTGTCCCTTCCTCTTGACCTTCCCCATTCCTTCCTTCCCCTTCCTGTGGGCCTGCCTGTCAGGCACGCTGTGACTTTGCTCCCACAGGCACGGCTGCAGTGGGATGTTGCCATACGTCCTCTCTGGGTCGCAGTAGCTGCCTCTCATTACTACCCTGTTGTTAAGGTTTTTGTAACTCTTGTCCAAGCCTAGTAGCTGGATTTTGACAGCCTTCCAGGCACTTCCACTAATGTAACTCAAAGTTACTGCAGGTTTCCTCGGGAGGTTCAGGATGCTGCTGGACTCTTAGGGATATTTGCTTTTCCTGGCTGTCTTTCGCCAAGGTCTTAGCTTTAATTCTGGGTAGTTTACACCTCTGCAGTCGTTAGAAGCGGGTCCCGGGTGCTTCTCCCTTATTATGTATCACACCAACATTTCATCAGGCCAAGGTGATGTATGACACCGGTGCATCATCAGTCAGCCATCGCAATAATGATGCATTAGCGTAATATGCCTTCAGGATGGAGTTGTACTGGTGATGTATCTTCAAAAAGATGGAGTCCCAAAGAAAAGAAACAGTCTGGAGCTAATTCAGTATGAATATGGCCACTGAGAGCACACAGTGTGCAGCTGATTGGGATAAGAAGGATGACTTTACATTACCCACTCTGACCCTCATCCTTTCTTTTTCGCATTTAATCTTCCCTTCTTCTTTCCCCGCTTCTTGCTTCTTTTCTCCTCCACCAGCACTTTTCCCCTCTTACTCTTTGTTCCTTTTTCTCCTTTTTCTTTTTTTTTTTTTTTTTTTTTCACACTGGTGACTCTCATGGCCACTGGCTTTATTCATATATTCTTGTCTCTCACAGTCTGACCTTGTGTCATGCTGTATAACTTAATATTATCCCGCTAGAAACTTTTTCCCCCCTCTGAGTGAGATAATATTAAGGTGACCTGTAAGTGCAATAGATAAAAATCTCCAGGCCATCTAGACAGTGACATTAAAAATCATCACAACCCTTAAGTGATGGAGGGGGGGAAATCTTATGGGATCTTTCCTTGGCAAAGGCAGCAAACGTGGGCTGAGGAGTGGCTACCCCTGGGATTTCTCATAGCCTTCAGCTTCTGGAAGATGAGAAGTGTGTTAACCCATTCACACAGCTAACAATATTAAAACAACAAACAGTGCTCAATCAAACCCAGATTGTCATCTTTCATTGGATAGAAAGTAACCTTTCTAATAAACATTTCAACTAATAAAGACTACAAAAGTAATTATACTATTAGCTCTCTAGCCCCTGACACCCAGACATTCATTTCAAAGTAACTTTTCTGCAGTGTTTACACCAAGACAATTGAATGACGGAAAGATATTATACCAAGACAAAACATAAATAAAATCGGCTTCAGTCTCGTCTGGAATTCAGGCTATACATGGAACTCAGATAATGCCCTCAGTCTAGTACTAACACGTTGTTAGCGTCCACCTCAGCAATAGATGAATTCTAGGAATTTGATCTTTCAACACTTTTAAATGCATATTCTGTTAAATAAAGTATTTTGCAATACCAAAGCATTTTGGAATTCACCACGCAAAACGTAAAAGACCTTCTGTGATATTTACAGTTATTTTTCATTTTTAATTTTACTTCACATCTTGTTTATTAGTACTGTGATTTATTCAAATTACATTAATACTCAGAGATTCCAATCAGGACATGGCAACCCTTTGTGAAAGGACCAGGGCACACACACTTAGAAAGGCAGTTCTTGCTTGGGCACTTAATCCTACACAGTGCAGGATTTCTCTTTACGTTTAGAGTGAGTTAAAAATCTTCTGAAAAATGCAGGGCCTTGTAGCCCTGGTGGCTGAAATCATCGGTTTATTCATGTATAACTCAGGCACATCACCGTGCCTCAGCACTGAGCTGAACTGACACAAGAAGTGTTGATTTTCCATGTCTAGCTTGTGGCCTCTCTGCTATAAAAGCTACTAAGCAGGTCAGCTGTGGAGACATGCAGAAAATGGACTGTAGCCCCCTCTGCTCATTTTCCATAGCCTACCATGCTCACTGCAGTCAGGACTGGGAAGCAGTGACCTGCAAGCCTGGTGTGGTTCTGCTCTTGTTGCTCCAAATTCATTTCCAGTTCAATTGTTCAGGTGGGAAACTGTAGTATCGCTGGAACGGATGTCTTGTTTTTCATTTACTTCCAGCATGAGCTAATTCATCCTCAGCTCATCCAGATGGAAAACCAGGTAGTTTTATTTCCATTTTACTGGTAGTGAAATTGAAGCAAATTTAATTGACATACTCTTGAGTCATAAAAAGAAGGAAGAGCATGGAGTGGCTTAGAAGTAGGAGTCTGCTATTCTTAAGCACCAATTCTACTTCAGACCAGGAGAGCCAATTCCACATTTAGCTTTTACCCTTTCCGAAATACAACTTCTAAATATCTATTCATTAAGTATCAGCATGAATAATCTTGCAATTCTTTGATGTTCTTTTCCCATAAACTGTCATGAGTTCCTCTACCAGTATTAGGTCATAAAGGTTTGGCTTGCACAATAAATGCTGCCATATATAGCTAAGATGATCTCTGTTGCTCTCTAGCACCAAAGCTCTAATTGGCTGGTGAGATTGATTAACATGTGAAGCAAAGCTAAGGTCTTTAATCAATCTTAGAAGTCATTTATTGAGAGTATATGACAAAGCCATAAAGGTTATTGCAAATGACATATTTTAATATTAAAACCAGAACCTTCTGCCTTTGTAGAGGTTTGAATATGCTTTTTTTTTTTTTTTCCCTGTTTATAATAAATTAAGATTAAAATTAAACAGATACAAAATAAAAGGATGAATTCAGGAATGCAAGCCTCTTTATCATTAGTCAGTAATATCCAGAGCACTGAAATTCCTTGCCCCAGAATGCCTCAGAGCCCAGCCCAAGGTTCATTCACCCCAGCTAACACCTACTATCGCTCCGAAGTGGTTACTTATCATCATGTCTGATCTTGATGAGAAATTGGAAAGCACTATGCACACTATTCTCATTTCTCTCTTTGTAGAAGTAAGGTTGAATAAAATGCAGGTGGTTACACGAAATGTTGGTCTTGGTGTATAAAGAAGTCATATGCTGCGGGCTGATCCCCTACTCTGCAAGGCAGAAGGGAGCATTTATCCTGCATAGATATCTGAGTCAGAATGGATCCTCAGGGAAGGCTGGGGGTTGTAAAGATAAACCTGTTCCTAAATCTGAAAGCTCAGCCCAAGACTACACTTCTATGTAAGGAAGGGCTGTGCCAAGAAATTGCATAAGCATCTGACAGCTTGCTAGCTGGATGAAACAGAGAGAGACACCTCTTGGGTGATCTAACATATAGATAGTTATAATTATGTTTTTTCTATTTCTATCCACCTGTCTTGAAATTGAGTAACTATGCTGTTAAATTTGGATTGCAATAGAAACAATCTTCTTTTTGCATTTACCTTAACATTTGCCTTCTGTTAAAAGTGACTTCAGAGTAACTGGAAGTCATCCCATTGTAAGGACTTGACAAACCTCAAAATCAGAGTCCTGGACCGACACCTGGAATTATCTGATAGGGAGAGCTGAATGGGCCTGCTTAGTGACTTGTAGTTCAGGTCCTCAAGGACACCCAGAGGTGTCCATTGCTCCTTTTGGCCCAGGACCTTCTCCAAAGGACCACTGTAGAAAGCAACAGCCAGTATAAGAGTTTACTAGTAGTTATAATTTTTCCAAATATCACATTTTCAGTCTTGCTCCGGCTACAGATTTCTTACCACATAGTTTTTGTTTGTTCAGCTGCTCCTCAGCTCCTTTTCAGTCACCTCAGGTGAAATGGAAAGCCAGACACATTCAAGATCAAGCAAAACTGTTATAACAAGGATGTCCAGAATGGTTCAGAATAAACCTGAATTCATCCCCTAATCAAGACAATATGAAATAGGGAGCAGCCAAGATTTTCACGTATCTTGCAAAGAAGAAGGAATTTAATTCCGCAAAATTTACAACCTAGATTGTCAGATGAAGAAAATGAGGCACAGAGAAATCTACATTTTTTTTTTCCTGTGACCACAGAAAATAAAAAAAGGAAATCCAAATGCAATTCCAAAACCTTGACCATAAGACCAACCTCCTTTTTATTTTTTGACTATTGCCAGTCACTGACATGTAGAAGAAGCAACTCTAAATGTGTTGGAGCTATGTGCATAAGTGAGGATTTCCATGGGCAATTGAGTGATCTAGCACAAAAAGACCCTGCTATTGATTGCCAGAAAACCAGTGCTTGACCTAAGAAGAGTAAAACCCATACCTTTGGTTTCTCTGACCAATGTAGAAGTCTCCTAAAGAAAGGAAAAGGTCAGCAACAGATAAGAAATGAGATGTGCAATTTTGTTTCTAATGATGGAGTCTGTACGACCCTTAATGACCTCCTCCCATCTTTGGGCTCTCCCTGCCCTGAAGAACAACAGATGTGTAGCTACTGAGGCTAAATCAGGGCCAACAGCACAGCAAGATAGCTAGGGAAAAAGAGAACATTTTTTTTCAGATGCTAAGCCTGATCCTCTGCCTTTTATTGTGCAGGAGTGTCATAATGAGGGAAGTGTGCATATAGAAATTAGAGATGGGAAAGGCTACCAGGTCATCTTGTCCATCCTCCTTACAATGAGAGAGGTTCTGAAAGAAATATAGTATTAATGTGGGGCCAAAGAACAGAAGAAACGGCAGGAATTAAGTGAAATAAGTTCAGAAAGCATTAGCGGCTGTTACAGGTAATACAAGTTAATAAATAACATTAAGGCAGATATGGACATTAATTGGCCATTTAGATTTGTGCCTGTGTGTGTGTGAAGTTATTAATGACAGACAAGTTCTAATATATCCTGTCTATGTCCACAGTAAAAGTCAGAAAGATTCCTCATTCACTACAATAATGAGGCAGTTAATGGATGATCCAGCTATTTGATCTGTATTTTTAGTGCATTTAAATGGAATAACTATAATATGGTAACTACAGCTGATATCCAGCAAGTGAAGAGAGAGAGAAAGGAAGACGGCATTTCTTTGCAGGGAAAAGGGCTGGGAGCATTACTTCAAAGTTCACACTACGCTCAAGAGTGGCAGGGGACACGGAGGAGGGGATGTATGTGAAACACTGCACTGCAGGAGCCTCTGTCACAGCACAGCCTGGGTCATGAGCATCACCAGGGAGGAACCATGCCCTGATCGAGTTCATTTTGCCAGGGCTCACTGCAAGCCGATGATATCTGTGGTGGAACAGGGTGGTTGCTGTAATTTAGGTGAGTCGGGAACTCTATGTCTGAAACACCTTCAAACCTGCATCACATTGGTTGTATCGTAAGCAGAGAACAATTCACGACAAATAAGGAGCATCCTACAGATCTACCCAGCTCTTACTAGCTCTCAAAAACCTCCTCAATACAAAGAAGAGAATATAAAACCAAAACTTGGACATAGCATTGCCTGTACACACAGCCTGTGACTGTCAGTGACACAGCCTGAAGTCTGCGTAAGCACAGAAGCTAACAACGCTCCTGACTCTTGGTGGCTGCAGAAATTACGTGTGGGGTTCATCTGCAGAGGAAGATGCTGTCACTCCCTGAGGAGCAGATTGCAAGTAACTCCATGGTCCCAAAGTGTTCTGTCCCAGCAGCTGTCCCCAGCCATGTTCTCCAAGCAGATGGCCTGGCCTCCTTGGCAGGCACCGAGATAGCCCGAGCTCAGGGGGTCAGGACCAACTCTACTGGCACAACTGGGCTTGTGAGACGGGAAGTGAAATCTCGTGGTGCGTGAACACAGCCCGCGTTCATTGGAAGCAAACAACATGGGTAGAAAATGAAGCCAGCCTTCTTGTGTAACAGGGGACATAAAAGATGAGCACACAAAAGAAAGATGGAAGTCGTCAGCTACTAGGAGAAACACAAAATAGTTCTGTAATGAGAAAAAAAAAAAAAAATTGGTCCTACAGCTTAATTAGACTGTCCAGTCCTACCAGACGATGAGTGTTTCTTGTACCGTTAGAGAGGGTTCAGGGGAAAGGAGGGGGTTTTAATCTCATGACTGACCCTTAGTAAGTATTTACATAACCAAATATTTAAAATGCCAATAACGTCTCTCCTGTTTGCCAGTTTGCCTGGCTCAGGGACCCCTTCCTGAAGAGCCCTTTGCACCCGCAGCAGGGATGTGGGTGGCTTCCCAGGATGCTGGCCCTGGTGGGGCTGCACCGTGGCGCGGGGCGACACCAGTGCTGGGGACGGCCAGCGCAGCCCCAGCACCCGCTCTTGTTCTGAGGCATCCTTCTCAGCTGTGAGCAAGGCGGCGGGGATCTCTCCAAAGAAAGAGTTAAGTAAGGTAAATCCCAGGTAAATCCCAAGATGCCCATATCTATGCGTCTGGAGAGAAGGCCTGCAGTACAGATATTAAAAGTGTGGGTTTTAAGAAGGCAATTAGTGCCGTGTGACTTCCTCGTGGGCTGCTCCACGCTCCCAGGGGTTGTAGGTGAAGGGCTGAAAAGCAGCATTCCCAACCTCTTTTCCCAGAGAGCCGAGTTATCGTATTTCCCACCCTCCCGCAAGGGTTAACGAGAAACCTTTTCCGTGCCCCCGACTTTGTCTTCCCCCCTTTCTGTATCCCCGCTTCCCTTGCCGAATCCATTTGCAAACGATATCACTTGTCTGCATATTGTCACTTGCCGCCTGCCCACCCATTTATCAAGTGCCTGCAGCTGGGCGCAGGCTCGCCCTGTCCTCCCGCTCCATTGTCCCCCCTGACCCAGGGGAAGGTGTGCGTGGGGGGCGGGAGGGGAGAGGGGTCTCCCACCCACCCACCCACCCACCCACGGCTCCGGGAGCCAGGGCCGGGCAGCGGCAGGCAGGCGGTGCAGCTGGGAAAACACAATTACACGGGGAGACTGACAGCTCCCCCTCCCCGCCCGGCACTGACGGATGACCTTGGGGGGACAGCAGCCCTGGGCCTCCCCACGGACACCAGCTGATACAACGGGCCAGGCTGGACATGCCACACCGAGAACGTAGGAGGTAGGTAAATCATCCCAGCTCGGTGGAAATAAACTCCGCCGTTTACTTTCACAATAGGTTTCCCCTCAAACTCATAAACTTGTTTCTCAGTAACCCTAAAGCAAAATGATCGTGGAATTTGAGCACAACATTTACCAAGTCCTAATGAATAACATAATTATCACTTTATGCAAATCAAGGCTCATTTGCATCTGTGAATATTTAACTATTAAAAACAACGCTTTGATCTTGAACAAAAATATGTATATCACATAATCATAGCCTTATGGAACATGAAAACTATCTTTTTTTCTTTCTTTTTTCTAACTGTACAGTTTTGCTGCGCTCGGGTTTGCTGTTTGAACCTTCTCGGCAGGGACTCCCTCGATGGAGTTCCTTCCCCGAGGATGTCCACCGGGCTCTCTTGGTGGCTGTCATCCCGGCTGGGCACATCAGGCCTTTCTCTTCGGGTCACTTGGTCTTGGAGCATGGCATGTCACACGCCGCTGAGCTTTCCTTCAGTTTGCACCTTTCTCCCCCCGTACTGCCCACTTTAGTGGCAGGAGCAAAGCCCAGCTCTGGAGCCCAGGTGGGCTGGGTCCTGGTGTGTTACACACCACACCAGAGATATTGCCAAGAGATGGATCCTTTATACATTAATTACAAAGTAAAGGAAAAAGTCAAACTCTGCTTGCCTATTTAAATCAGGCCACAGGGATGCAGATTGCTTCTCTTAGGGAAAGATTGCCAGGGATGACAGAGGAAGCACAAGCCTTTCATGGGACGTTTCCCTACTGAAAACTCTGAACCTGGTTCACTGGATAACCAGGTCACTTTGAGCCAAGGATCTAGAAGTACCCAGGTGCCCAGCACCCTCTGATATAATCTTAAAATTGATGAGCAGCAGCTCTTCATGCTGGTCTGGAGATTCAAACCATGCATTGTGAGATGTTGTGATAAAGCTCCTGTTTTCATATACTGGGAGCTATTACCACTAATTAGTTATCACTAGGGTTATGCTTCATTCACAGTAACAATTAGATTTAAAGAAACCCTCTACTTTACCAAAAAACTCCTTATCTGCAAAAACCTTCGCAGGTTATTAATCCAAATGAACTAATAATGTGTTACTGGCAACCCAAAATTACCCCAAAGGCTGTCATTGATTCTGGCTTCTGATCAACGAGGTTACCTAGTAAGCAGCCTCAAATATGCCTACAAACTGGGGTAGATAAAGAATATCGGGGCATTAATTGCCTCTTTCTTCTGTCTGGTGGCTTAACGTGCCTTGCCCAGGATGTGAAAGTGTGGGTCCTCCTGTGCCGATGGAGACATCCCTCTTCTGCCCTGTCAGCGCCTCACCCCCTCCCAGCCCCGGGCTGTGCTACTGCCCTGCCCTGCCGGCAGTAACCCTGGGCTCTACCGGAGCCGGCCAGGGGCACAAGGCATGTGCTTGCCACTAATCTAGCAAGGATGTAGGAAAAAAAAAACATTCATTTCAGCTCTTAGCTCCAACCCCTGCTCAAGTATTTTGCCCTAAGGAAGCTTTTCCTGGAGCAAAGCTTTGTACCCATGTCTCCTTCCAGATTATCTCGCCTGGGATAAAAAAAAAAAAAAATCATGCTCAAATTCCTTTCTTTTTTTTCTCTTTTTTTCTTTTTAAAAAACAAAGCAAAACAAAACAAAACCAACACGAAACCTAGCATCTGATGATTATTCTACGGAACAGCATAAACACCTTTCTTGGGATGGACCGAAGGAGTCCCTCCTGAGGATACCCTGAGAGTCTGCGGGCCCAAATGTTTTTCCATCTCTCCAGAAAGTGAACTTGGGTCATCCCCATCCTGGCGGAGCACTCTAACCGCTGAGCTGTTGCAAAAACTGGGAGTGGTGAGGAAGGAAACAGGTGGTAGTACTTGCACCTCTTCTGATATTTTGTAAGCAAAGGCTGGTGTAGAAATTTAACTCCAGGACTGCTTGTAGTGCCGTGATTCCCAGTTGGACTTCAGTGACTTTAAAGTCTGCGCTGTTTAGAATTTGAGTGTTGGTTTGAACTTTGCAGTTTGGGCTTCAGTCTAGCAAGTGCATAATTTAAACAAAGAAAACATTTGGCAAATAGTTGATTCTGCATGCAGACAATGTCCCTCTGCTCCACACAATTTATTTTTACAAGGGTCTAAGGGAGACACATTTCTCTAAAAATAAAAGGCATTCACATGAGGCTGAATTATTCCTTCCCAAACACAAACTGATCTTTTGCTTGTTTCCAAGCACTCTATCAAATTATAACAACAAAGCAGCACTGTATTCCTTAAGTTAATGAGTCTATGACTGCACCTTTCAATCTTAGTCTTTGCAGCCCCAAGACACTTGCGTTGCTCCTCTAATGCTTTTGTCCATCAGAATTGATATCACGACCCCTGACCTTTGAAACTTTATAAGTTATTGATGGCATTTCCTACACACTATGTAACATGGTAAAGTCAGCAGCTGATGCAAAAGCAAATTATTGGAGAATAGTAAAATACTAAGAATTTTATATATTTTTTTTTTTTAATGTGGAACTTCTCTTTGCAACAAACACAGGAAGATGATTTTCTTCAAATCACCCAAAGCCTTTTAATGTGCGTAGCTTACAGTTTAGTGATGTGTAAGAGAGAAACTCTTGTAGATCCGTGAAAGGGACTACAGAAAACACAACTCCGATACCAGCACTAAATTGGTATTTTTAATAGAGTGCCAAAAATATTCCAGCATGTATTGGCTTGATGCTAACTGGACACCAGATGCCCTCCAAAGCTGCTCTATCACTCCCTTCCTCAGCCAGACAGGGGAGAAAATACAATGAAAGGCTCATTGGTGGAGATAAGGACAGGGAGAGATCACTCACCAGTTACCATCACAGGCAAAGCAGACTTGACTTGGGGAAATCAGTTTAAATTATTACCACTCAAATCAGAGTAGAATAATGAGAAATAAAACCAGATATTAAAAAACACCTTCCCCTCAGCCCTCCCTTCTTGCTGGGCTTTACTCCTAAATTCTCAACCTCCTCCTGCCCAGCAGCACAAGGGGATGGGGAATGGGGATCACGGTCAGTTCAACCCACGTTGCTTCTGCCGCTCCCTCCTCCTCAGTGGGGGACTCCTCACTCTCTTCCCCGGATCCACCGTGGGGTCCCTCCCACAGGAGACAGTTCTCCGTGACCTTCTCCAACGCGGGTCCTTCCCACGGGCTGCAGCTCTTCACAAACTGCCCCAGCGTGGGTCCCCCCCAGGGGCTGCGGTCCCTCAGGCACAGGCTGCCCCAGCGTGGGTCCCCCGTGGGGTCACCAGCCCTGCCGCCAAACCTGCTCCAGCCTGGGCTCCTCTCTCCATGGGGCCCCGGGTCCTGCCCGGAGCCCGCTCCAGCGCGGGCTTCCTGCGGGGTCCCGGCCTCCTTCGGGTGTACCCCCTGATCTGGGGCGGGGTCCTCCCCGGGCTGCAGGTGGGCATCTGCTCCCCCGTGGGCCTCCCCGGGCTGGAGGGGCACGGCCTGCCTCGCCGTGGGCTCCAGCACGGGCTGTTCTGGCACCCCGAGCATCTCCTCCCGCGCCCTTTCCACCGACCTGGGTGCCTGCAGAGCTGTGTCTGTCACATCCTCTCACCCCTCTCTCTGGCTGCAATTGCAGAGTTATTTCCCCCCCTCCTTCTTAAATACATTATCCCAGAGGCACCACCACCAGCACTGATGGACTTGGGCTTGGCCACCAGTGGGTCCATTTCGGAGCCGGCTGGCACTGGCTCCATCAGACATACTGCAACCTTCTAACAGCTTCCCACAGAAGCCACCCCTGCAACCCGCCTGCTACCAAAACCTTGCCACACACGCCCAATACGCAGCACATTTTGAATAAGTGACCTTTTTGTTTACCTGCCCCACACAAAGCAGCACCCCAGTATCGTATGCACAAAATCGCTCTGCTGGGTTTTCTCCCTCCTTCACCCCAAGGGCGGCCTCTCAGGAGCATCCAGAAATGCCCAGCAGAAATTTACGCTTCAACATCTTGATTCAAAACATGTAGAAAAACAGGTGAAAGAGGAAGTGAATGCAAAGTGTGTTTGTCATTGCCCCCCTTTTTTCCAAGATATAGAACAATGAGGCCCAGATGCTATGATTGCAAGAATGCTAAAAATTTCATCAGTTATTCTGCAGGCAAGAAAAGCCACTGAAGGTCAGGCCAAACAGGCTTAGGGTTTGTGCAGGGCAGGAGCTGTTCAGAATGATTCTTTTTAGTGTGCAGTATCCATTACCAATTGATGTCAGAGATCCTCTTATAGATGGATCATCTAAAGTTTTTTTCTTAGAAGGGAGAAAAATATCCATGGCAAAGTTTCAACACATGTATTTGAAGGGAAAGTTGGAGTTACGGAGACAGAACTTCTGTTTTGACCAGCTAAGAATGGCAAGTTCAAGTTTTATCCTGCTGTCTTTCATTCCCATGGTAGGATGATTACCACAAAAAAAAAAAAAAAAAAAAAAAAGTTGGAAACTTCTATGCTGTGTAAGAAAAATCTTCTGTAGTTCTCTATTTCTGGATGATAAGTGAACCAACCCTGCTTTCATCTAGTAGCCTGCTGTCAAGTAAGCAGGTTTGAACAAGCTTGGGTTTATTAGTACGTAAAGAGCGGCATGTGTCGGTCTGTGTTTCTAGGACAGAACGCCAGTTTAAGTAAAGTTCAAGGTTATACCCAAGGGAGAACCATGTGGATAGTTTTAAAAGAACCACTAGCCTCCAGCAGCTCCCAAAAACTGCTGGGTTTGCTCAAAATGATAGCCAAACTACAGGCAAACTGCTGTCTCTTGGCTCGAGCAGGAGCTGTGGCTTTTTTGCCAGGCCGTTTCCCATATCATAGGGGCTTCCCACATTAATGTACCTACACGCCGGCGTCTGCAGCGGTGGCTGCGGGAGCTCCTACTGCTCCAGGTCACATCTGAACCAGAACCCCACCTATGCCCCCTGCTTTAACCGCTCTTGCAGCCTCCCCAGCATTTTCCTATCCCTTTTCCCTGACATTCAGAGCAGTTTTGGGAAAAGACCAAGCAGGCCTGATGGCCTGAGATAAAGGCGCAAGGGTCAGCACGACTCTGGCCTCCTCCAGGAATGGGAACCTGGACCCATCCCAGGACTTTGGTGGCTCTCCTGCAGCACCCACCACCCACCTCTGCCTCAACCATCCCCTCCACCACTGGCAGCACCTCGGAGCACCCCCCTCCCACCCCCGAGGGCAGAAGGACCATACACCCCAGGAATTTCCCTGGGGTCCTCCCCTTTAGCGCCAGCACACCTGCAGATGTCCCTTCCGCTGAGCATTGCTTCCCTATTCAAAATTCCCATTTCCAGCCCATCCTGCCCTGCTTATCTGTCCAGGGTCGCCTTCACACCCACATCTCACACCCTCCACTACCCACTGCCAAACGAAACTACCGACATAGATAAGATTAATCAAAGTCAAAGAGCCAACTGATGCCTTTCTCCCATTCAAAACAAAACAGAGTGCAGGAGGAGAGGGCTTTTGTCTTGGTTAACCAGGGTCACACACCCAGTATTTGCCCCATGTGTAACCAGCCCTGTCTCCTTATCTTTGCTGTAGCACCTCTGCAACAAGGGCTGGAAACAGGTAGTTCTCTGCACTGGCAAAGCCAGACTGTGAAAGGGGAAAGGTGAAGTTTCCCCAGCGCAAACACTTTCCCCTGGCTTCAGTACAAACATGTAGCTCTTGTTAATGAGGAGCCCTTGCTGGCCACATCCTTTGGTAGGACCAAAATCAGGGTTTCATTTACTCACAGTTCCTAGGATTTCTCTTTAGCTTGTCCATAATTTCATACAGGCATTAAGGTTTTTTTAGCTATAGATATCTCAAGTAGAAACCCGTTCAACCAGAATTCCCTTAATAAAGGTTAAAAGATTTGCAGTGAAGAAATGTCAAAATACAGTAGTTTATAATTGCCCTCAAATATGCAGTTTTATATATTTACTTCATGGAGAGGAACCTTGGCATATATTTAATTAAAGAAATGAAGCCTGCAGGAGGTCTTGGAATGGAGCTCATTGTATTTTGGTTTGGGGTGGATTTCACAATCTACTCTATAGTTTTATTAATCTCCCCAAGCGTGAACAAACTCCAGCTATTTCTGTAGAAAATGGGAAGGAAATAAAACTTAGAAGCCTTTGGAAGTGGTTTTAAACATAGCAGGAGAAATTACAGTATCTAATATCAGAATTTAGACAATTATTACAGGCTGCATGCGAGAGAAATAAATTTTGAACCAAGACTGCTAATTGATACTTCAGCAAAGGAGACATTTTTATGAAACCGAAATTCTGAAACAGACTTTTAGCACTTTTGTCAATTAAGCAACAATAAAGGTTACAATCGCACCGGGAAAGCCTACAATATGATTCCTGTTGACATCATCTTTTTTGATTAAAGCTAGAAAGGTTAACCTGAAGGCCTGCAGAACGGGAACTCAAGAAGTGAAGCTCTGGTGAGCTTCCTAACACCAGCTACTGGGTCCAGGAAAGACTGCAAAAATGCGTCACTTTAAAGGTTAGCTGGTGGATGATATACAGCCACAGCTCAGCAACGTGGAGAACGGTGCCACACCGATCAGAGGGTGACAAGACTTGTGGATCACCTTTGGCAAGAGGTGGAAAAACTGATCTTGTGATGCGAGTAAAATGGGACGTGCACAGACACGGTGCTGTATGTGCCAGGACTGGGGACATCAGCATGTGGGGAGCACCACCGTGAACTCTGAATCTGAAGATGTGTTATACTGCCAGTGAAAATTATCCTCCCTCCTCCTGAAGGGATAGAGTTTTAAGACATCCGGGAGGCAGCAAGGGACAGGCCTAGGGTATTTGGGGGGGGATCTGTGACAGGAGAGTGATGCTATAACCTTTGACTCACCTAAAGGAAAAGAGGGGCTCTGTCCTGAAACAAAGGCTAACACTTTCCTCCTCCTCTTTCCTCTTCCTGAGATGCCAGGGTTGGAGGAAGAGTGACCGGAGTGGTGAAAACAGTGAAATAAAATGTTACAAAATGTGACTAATTCTGTTTGTCAAGTAGGCTCAGGTGTCAGAGAGTTGCAGGTCTAAAAACCAAGACAACCCTGTTATTTTTCACTGCTTTACTCCTCCTCACTTCTACATTTTCTCATAGGAAAGATAGTGGAGGTTAAAATGTGTGAGAATGGGGGTATTTTCCACTGAAGTAAATGCAATATGAAAGAAAGGAGCAGCTAAATTGCCATGGTAAAGCAAAGATTTTGAGAAACATTCCATACAAAACCAACGTGTTCAGTAAGAAGAAAAAAAACTTCAAGAAATATATTTATCTTTCCCTGGCCAGTAACCGAAAAACTTTTTGATCTATAAAACCAGAGTCATGTACCAGAAGGAGTACAAGTCTTATTTCTCACCAGCTCCCTTCAAGTCCCATACACATGGCAGAAAGTCTAAAGTAGGCTGAGTTTAACAGCACAAAGGCCTTAAGCATATAATTTTAGCCAAAGGGAACAGAAGATCTGAGACAAAGAGCTCTGTGTCATAGGATCACAAGTCTTGATCAGCTGTGTGCATGCTTCAGCCAGAAGTATTACTTTCCCCACTGTTCAACGTGCTCATCGTTGAGGTAAAAGGAGTTTTCACACCAAAAAGAGGAAAACCACTCTGTTCTAATACCTAACTTCCACCTACCCCAGTGCATACTAGAATCCTCAGCCCTGTGTTAGACACACAGGCATCCCAGGGTGCCAGGTCTGGCGTAGAGAGTAAATCTGATACCTCAGGATGGGATTAGAGAAGCTGGAGTGGAGAAAAAGAAGCTGCCCAAGCTGACAGATAAGAAATGCCTACAAGAGACCTTGTGGTGTGAAGTATTTAGCAGTGAGGTAATTAAGCAGAGGCAGCTACATCGCTACCACTGGGAGAGAAGGTGGCACCTATCTCCTTTGGGAGTCCTGACTGTAAATCCTTTCCTGGAGACAAGAAAAATACTGAAAAAGAACTAACAGTCATCTCCCCCATATTTTTCTCTTAGCCACATAAGAGGTAGGAAATCTGCTTTCAAGTCTTCCTCCTCTCTCCTCGCCCACACACCTGATTAGAAAGAAGAAATTCCAAACCCTGGTCTCCCATTGAGGAGAGCGGCCTCACCACCAGCCTCTCAGGTATTTGGGAACAGGACTTTCTTAATATCTTCTGCTGAATCTGATCTACTTTGCCGTAGCTAATTAAATACCTGCATTCAATTATAAACCAAACCTGACTCTCCCACCTTTCTCTGTGAGGCCAAAGGATGAGGATATTCCCCCAGGACCTGAGAGACTCAGGTTTAAATCACTGCTCCTGAGGAGATGGGCTCAGATGGCTGTGAGTTCTGAAAGGACTGGTTCCCAGAAGACCTTAAGGCATTTCCCAGCCCACTAAAGCGTTCCAGGAGGTGATCCTGTGTGCTTTCCTGCACCACTGTAGTATCAGTGATACAGGGAACATCCCTCAGAGGTACTCATGTCATTAAGCTCTTAAAATCTCTGGGGATACAGACTACATGACCTCCCCAAGCAATCCACTCCAGCGGTCCCCTTGGGGCAGCTTTGAGCAAGGGGATCTCGGTGGCACCTGAACACTGGGCATAAATACCCTTTGTACAACTGGCTCCTGCCTCCATCCAGGGAGCCCTGCTTTCAGAGGTGGCTGTTACCTATTGGTGCTCCCAGTGGGTGTCTGACGGGTCACCTACCTGCCCAGGAAATCTAGCTGGGGCATTGCTCCTCCTCCTGGATCCCTGCAACAGTGAGGGTACTTGTGCTCATTGCTTCACAGTAACAGCACCAGAGAAACATTTTGCCATAGGAAAGGCTGGCTGTTCCCCCACCTACTTTCAGTAGCAAGGGGAAGTATTGGAGTCCTCTTAAAGAGGAGAAAATACATGGACATGAAAATAGGGTGGGAGGATGAAACCTGTCTGCATCAGGCATCCTCCTCCCTCCGGTACTACAGATGCCCTATCAAGAGGAAAAGGTTACATAATGAAAGAAGTCTGCCTACAAAGCCTGCTGCTACAAGAGTTTGCCAAGAAAAGAGACTCAAGAGAGGGTGCCTTACAACAGCCTTTAAGCCAGACATTGCAAGCTAGAACCTCAAAGCAGGATCTGAGACTAATAACCTAGAAGGGATTAAAAGGATAGAAAGACCACTGAATCAACCAAAAAAGCACATAACGGGGCATCTCTGGAGATTCGCACTCATTAATGTTACTGATATTGTGAATCATGATACTGTTTGTTTTCAGTTACTGTAGAGTGTGGAGGCCCGAGTGACGGCAGCTGGAATTCAACAAGCAAGGAGGGAAATGAATCTAACAGGATGATGGACGAATTATCACACTGAACTTCTGAGGTGTTCAGTGCCATCTCCTTAGGCCCATATAACAATGGCTATTATACCACTCATACGACTGATATCTCCATGACTCATGTAATAAATATGATCGACATGACCAGTGAACGAAGAGAAATAGTGTTGCTGCCCCCTACCTCCATGTTGTCCAGGTAGTTTCATCTTGCTCTGCATTTGCTTCAATTCTGTTATCTTGCAGCCAGGACCTGGATATGCATTGGCATGAAGGAAGGAAAATGGAAATATTTAAATATTTAGCTGCCTGGTGAACCATGAAATAAAATACTCGGTCTTGGTTTGATTGAAATTTTGGTTAATAGTTTGAGATTGCCAGAGATGGATGCCAGTAAGACTGTTACTGTTCCCAAAAGTGGCTGACTTCTGATACTTCACTTCTACTTCTTGAACCGTTCACTGTTCGCACCTCCATGTATTAAGTATACATTGTTCTCTTCCCTTGAGCGCTGTGATTCACAGGCTGATGGTATCAAGAGATCCCCAGCGAGATGAGGGCCCACGTGTGTTAGGGGGCACTGGTGCACTTGCACCTCAGACTTGTCTGTCTGAAGGAAAAGCTTGGAGCTAGAAAGCCCTGTGCCCCCTTTTTAAGCAGGGAGAGCTGAAGCACAAGTGAGCAGACTTACTTAAGGTGCCACAGGCAATCTATGGTGGGGCTGGGAACCGAATCCAGATTTCCTGAAACCTATCCAGTGTCTTAACCTCAAAAGCGTCCTTTCTCACTAATCAGGTATATCAGACGAGTCATCAGACACCTATATGTATATCTGCTTACCCTCAGATTTGGATACCTCTGTGGTCCTGAAAACTAGTTTGTTCTCTCTCTCTCTGCCTCACCCACAGAGGTTTGATAAGGTGGTAAAACCAGCTTAAAGACTTCCTTTGTTCTGATGACAGGCGCTGCAAATAGCAACTCTGCCCAAGCCTCTGACCTTGGTCATGAGGTCCTGAGAGAAGAAACAGCTGTAGGATGGGCTAAATCCGTATGGAAAATTCCTGTTTGTGCCGTGTTAGGTGTCTGTTGGAGTACCAGTGGCCGGACCTGTCATCCTAATGAAGGCACTGTAAACAAACTGCTGAAAAAGGCTCATCATCAGTTCCCCAAAACCACCTTACCTGTAGACAGAAGGTAGGAAGGACACGGGCTGCTAGATAGAAGGTGCACAGGTCCCAAAGAGAAGGCAAACAGTCTGGAAGCTGCCAGAAATCACTGCCAACGTCTGCAGCTGAGGATCCTGTTACCTTACCCTCCGTAAATGCTACCAGATTAGAGAAGCACAGACTCAGGAACCATATGAAAACTCCAGGTGAGTTCGTTAGCCATGGCTCCGTTACTTAGGCAGTCTTCGTGAGCAGAAGATCTGTCTTTCCATTTCCTTTGAGAGCAGGTGCTGCAGGCCTCGTCTGTAGGTGCGATCGAAGTCTGCTGTGTTGAAAAGAAAGCTGACAGAGGTAGCAATAGGCATGACAGGAGCATATGAGACTCCTTAAGCTAATCATTAAAGCCCAGGATCAAGAAAGCAAGTGCTTACATGTGCCTCTGACAATCTTGTCAAGCCAAGAGAAGAGGAGACGGGGGATGAACTCCTGAAAAAGTAACAGCTGAAAAGTGAGGCTGGTGTGATAAGATGGCAATTCCCAAAAAAGGTGATTCAGGCAGTAATATATGCTGGTATTAGCTAAAACCATGAAAAGCACATAAGGAAAATGTTGTGAAACTGGCAAACCTTATGGAATTTAAGAAGAAATCAACGGTTTTGAGAGATTAGCCTATTATCACCAGAAAAAACACTTTTACTCTGACTGGAAAAATAAACGGGGGATAAAGTTTTAGAACTGCTGTAGCTAGTGGCAAAACTTACACAGATCTCTGTGGCACCAGGACTTCGTCCCAGGAGCCTTGTGATAGGAAAAAACCCACCACTGTGGGTTTCACCAGCTGGAAGTCCTGAGTGGGGAGAGCCCGAGCTCTTCAGCCTTTCCACAGTTCCCACCAGCCATGAATTTTCTGAGCTCCCCATAATACCAGCATCATTCCCAAAGACTAGTATAGCACGTGGGTACATCTGCACTGCATATGATAGTGCTAAGTGAGTTAGCTCTAAAACAACTAGCTTGAGGATGAGAAGCAATCCAGACTTATTAGCATGGTGCTCTCCCCATGCTAATTTATCGTGCTAATGTAGCTATACCATTTCTAGGTATCCCTGAACAACACAGCGTTGTGAGACCCGGATCTGCCAAGAGCACAGATGTGTCAGTGGGTTGAATGAGGAAGGTCTGAGACTAACAGGTTGGTTGGTAATGTGAGGTACACCGAAGGAGGCTATTACTTTGTGCTGCTTTAATGCCTTCTAATTTTTTTAATTAAAGCTTGGTTACAATATCCCGTAGGGAAAAATCCCTTGCTGGCAAAAAGGGTAGGCCAAAAAACCTCACAAGCTCTCTTTTGGCATTAACGTCTATTACTCTAAGTAGCAGTCCAGCCCAAACTTGTAGGAGAATAAAGCTACCACACTCCTACCACAAAGACTGTTGTTCTTTACCAGTAATTGCTGTTTTTCCATATACAAGGACCAGATCATCTACTTTCATTCAAAATGACTTCTTTTAGATGAAGGGAAAACAGCAGCAAGAAGCAGGAGGGGGAATTCAAATCAAGTGCAAGGTCTCCAAGAGAGATCAGCGCACGTTCGCTTCCGCAACAGGCTGGAGCAGGCAAGAGGAAAATGGCCGCTGCCTCTGCACACACGGAGAATTTCTTTGAAATTCCACGTGTTGCTGGCAGGCTTGAACATTTCCTTTATGACACCGGCCTTTCGGGGCTCCCGGTCATTTGGCTGCACTGGTATCGAGCCTGGCAAATGGCTGAAGCCCAGCACGGTAACAATATCGGAGGCGTCTTTGTGCTCGGGATCAAGAGAGGCGCCCCGACAGGTACAGACCTGGCTCCGGAAAACCAGCAGTGCTGATGCCACCGGTGCCGCCTCCACGGGCACCCCCGGCACGGTTAGTCTGAGCTCCCTTCCCCTCCCCACCGTGTCCATGCTCCCCCTCGAGAGCGCACATCGCGTGGGGAGGAAAAGCAGCGCCTTGCTGCTTCTGCGTTGGTACCGCCCCAGCAGCGCCCTACGGCCAGGCGCTGCCCACCTCCCTGTAGCTCGGCGCTCGGAACAGCAAAGCAGAAATCAGGTGGTCGCGGTCAAGCCTCGGCGGGAGTCAGGCCGGGGGGGCAGCGGTCCCCGGCGAGGGAACGGCGGCGCGGTGGGAAAGCCAGAGGCCGGCGGGGGCTCGGCGGGAGAGGGACAGCCTGGGCCCTGGCCAGGCAGTTGTGTTAGATGAGGGAGCTGTGGCCTTTTCCCTCCGGCACAGGCGTGGTCAGCTCTTCATTATCCTCAAGAAGGCGGAAAGCATTAAAACCTCAGGAAACTCTTGTGCCTGCGAGTGTGAGAGCAAGAGTGTAAGCGTCAGGCAGCGAAAATTACCCGCTAAAAATTAATTTTACTTTCTCTGAAGCTCCGCTCCTGTTTCTACCCCACACGCACGTACGCTCCGGCACGCACGGACAAATACATGCACGCAAACACTAAACAAATACATTCACCTTGAGAGCATTATTGACTATTCGATATGGTCAGATTGCTTAAGTTAAAAACTCTCCAAAGAAAAGAGTTTGCAGATTTCTGTCAGCCAGAGATCTATTACTCATGCTCAACCATCTGGTATTTAATGAGAATATGACAAGCTGATTGTTATTTTTTTTTCACATGGCAAATTGAAAAATGCGACTTTTTGATCTGTATTTTAATTACACCCCCTCTGATCTCTCTGCCTTGCACTTTCTTAGTAATATAAATTTGGAGAGTAAACACACTCTGACTTTCCCTATTAGCCCTGACTCTTGAATGGCTAAAAAACATTTCATTTCTTTACATTTCTCTGATTTGCCTGTGATCTGGGGAGATTTAAAGAAAACTCTTTTCCTCGCAGCTGAAGAGCCAGGAAAGGGCTTCCAATGCGAGGTGGGACTGCTTGGCCCTGCAACCACCCTCAGTCCACCGCGGCTCCCTGGCACCCTGCTTTTTCCATGTCATCGCAGAGCTCACGGAAGGGGAGCTATTTCATGTTACGTTTTATCTTATAGACATTGCTGTTATCAAACAGGCTCATACTTTTGCTCGAAAGCTGGAAATATAATTAAAAAAAAACCCTAATGAAACACTTTTGCCACAAAAAAAGGGAAAGCTATAACAAGCTCTAGAAATCGGGATCTCAGTCAGACTGACCCCGGTCAGTTCATGGCAGGTTGCTGCCTGCTCAGTCGGGCCTCACGCCTGTAGCTGCAGCTAAATCAGACTGTGTATGAAAGGATGACTTTAAAGGGACCGGACCCAATCACATGACACGTTTTTGTCCAAGTTCCACTATCATGTGACAATCTACAGTAGATTTATGAAATTAAGCACAGATGGCTACTTTGTTTTTGTTCTTTGAACTGACAGCTGCTGGTGTAAAAATAAATTAAATTAAATTTCATATAAGTCAGACTTTGAGATTTATTTTTTTTTTGGTTAAATAATCTTTAAGGTCCCCCCCCCGCACACACACACATACATTTTAATGTTTTACCGGTTCTCGCCTCTTACCCCACGCTCCTGGCATCCCCCCAGGAGCCTTCCCCACCACCCTGGCAGTGACCTCCCTCCTCATCTGGGCACACGCCTCCCCAGGGGTGCCGGACATCCAGCCTCCATCCCCGAACAGATGTTGAACGACAGTAGGGACAACCTGTGTCAAGCCTGGCCAGTAGGCATACCTGAAAACAGGGCCATTTAAAGCCACTTTCCATCAGGAAAAGCAGCTAAAAGAAGGGAAAACCCCATGAATTCTCCACTCTGCAAGCCTGTAGGAGAGTATTCCTAAGCCCATAGGAACTGTCAGCTCTGAAAGGCTGCACTTGCCAACAACAGTGGGAGAAGTGTTATTAACCGAGCTGCTAATAATCTAATATATAGGGAAAACTGAAGGAAGTCACTTCTAGGTAAGGAAAGTAAAGGCAGGTGCGTAAGAGAGAATGAGCCACCTTCTTAAGAAAACAGTGTTTCAGGATTAGCCAGTGTTCTGTATTCACAAATCTCCACGGAGCACTTTAAAGTCTTCTGTGTTTGTATCACTTAAAGTGCTGCTCTTTTAGGTCAGTGTAAATAAGTCATATGTGCCGTCAGCCTTGTACAAGCGCTCTCTGCTGCTTAATAATACATGTGCCTGTCCATTATAGGGGCTACACGGGCGTGTGTTGGGATCTAGAGGCAGTTATGCAAAGATCCCGTCATTGGCATGGCAGCTTAGTTCTCTGAGTGAGGGCACAGGGTATATACTTGTGGTGACCTAGGGCAGGGCAGAGGCTGAACCTAGCTCTGATCATAGCAAATAATTCGTAAGAAACCATACCATGGTATCACTGCTCTTCTCCCCAGTTATGCCGACAATCCAGCACTATTAACTTTATTTATACACAGATATCAGGGTTTGAGGTAGCAGAGAGTTAACCGACCACACCAGAATTCTGCTATTTCAATTGCCTTTCAGTAGTTTTCTGGGAGTTGGTGGATGTTTGAGAATTGCAGTGGCTCAGGTTCCCTTGCAGAGGTGCTTGGCAGAAATGATGCAGCATCCTATAGGACACAGCAAGCAGAGCCTCTCGGGCCTGACGTTCCCTCTGAATGCACATAGATGCTGAGCTCCAGTCTCAGGTGTGGTTTGGGCATCCAGCAGACAGACTCCCACTCCCCACGAAACTATTCAGACCGTTGGCCTCGAGTGGGAGCAGGACATTCTGAAGCGGAGATCCCCACTGCCCTGACATTAGCAGCTCCTGGATTGTTCACTACTTTTTGTGTCCCTGCTGTCGCAGGGTCTCTTTTCCCATTTATTTAATGGATTCATCAGAATGGGGACTCTCATTATGTGCTTATCCAGAAATTAGCACAATGGGGTCCTGTTCTCCGTGGCCCTCTAGGCAGGACAGGAGCAAACACAATTAGTTACACTAAGGGTCTAAATTGCACAATAGTGTCATACAATAGTCTGAATAGAGGACAGAGAGCGTGAACTTTCTAGATCTCAATCATTTGATCATTTTTCAAAGTTACAATGAAATGTAGAAGTGGTGGAGAAAAAGTAGGCCTGTCCATGTTGCATAATTACTGAGTTAGTGCTGAAAAAGCTCTTGGGTGTTGGGAACTGTGAAGTCATGCTAGGAAGCCACTGTGCCACATTTTCTTCAATCCATCTGCATGTTGCTGCATCTGACCAGGTAGCCATCACCATGAATTAGATGTGGGTTCTCCTATTCTGAGCCAGTTGCTTTACGTTGGAGTTTCTGGGGAGAAAATGGTTTGAACTGTCCATTTTTCCTGATGGGCATCTGCAACAGTTAATAAGCAGATATTTGTAGAGGATTTTTGCCTTGTGCTGTTGTGATTCTGCTCCCCGAGAAGTAAATTCAGACTTGCCGTTCCTCCAACAGAAGGAAAATTCAACCAATAAAAGAGCAAACTATTTTACTGGAAAAGCCAAATATCTGAGTCTGACTTGCTGGGAGGGAGATGCCAAAATACCTTTAAAAATCTGCACCTCAGTACCAGTGTCAGGTTTGCAAGGTGCACTCGTTGTGCTTCTGAGAAAAAAATGAAGAGGGCTTTTCTAGCAAAAGGCTTGACTAATCACACCTCAACAGACCTCCACAGGCTACCGAAACTGAGCACAATGTCTGCAAAATTAACAGCTGAAGAGTAATTTGGTAAAAGAAAATGGTGAAAAGAAAAAAATAAATTAAAATGGTCCTTTTTTTTTTTTCCCCCTTCAAATGTTACAGATCTGATTTATTTGACAGAAAAATGAGTATGTGCGTGCGTCTATACAGTGAGTTTTAAGGAGAGGTTTAGAAACAAGATTTTTGATAGAAAACAAAAGCATGTCAGTTAATAAGCATGCATTAATGTTGAAAAATCCCCGTAATAGTGTTTCTTGTGCATATGTGGGAGTGAGGGACTGTAAGAACAAGTGGTGGCTGGTTGCCTGGGTTTATCAAAGCCCAGTAGGGCAGGATCACCTCTTTGTCTTTGCTGTGCTCAGAGTCATCAATCCCTCCTGTTCCTTACAGAGCTGTGAAAATGTCAAGAGAAACTCCTCCTCCTCTAACAAAACCCAAGTGCCCTGAAAGCCCCAGCTCCGGGCGAACACCCCCCGCGATGCGCGGCTCGGCAGGGCCTGGGGGAGCCCAGCGGGCTGGGTCCACTGGCTCTGTGGGGCGGAGGGGACGGGCACAGCTCCCGGCCGGTGGGGTCCCGTGGGGCGGAGGGGACGGGCACAGCTCCCGGCCGGTGGGGTCCCGTGGGGCGGAGGGGACGGGCACAGCTCCCGGCCGGTGGGGTCCCGTGGGGCGGAGGGGACGGGCACAGCTCCCGGCCGGTGGGGTCCCGTGGGGCGGAGGGGACGGGCACAGCTCCCGGCCGGTGGGGTCCCGTGGGGCGGAGGGGACGGGCACAGCTCCCGGCCGGTGGGGTCCCGTGGGGCGGAGGGGACGGGCACAGCTCCCGGCCGGTGGGGTCCCGTGGGGCGGAGGGGACGGGCACAGCCCCCCCCGGGGGCCCACAGCCCTCTGCAAAGCAAGCCGGGGCAGGCCTGGCCCGGGCACCATGGGAAGAAGAGGGACTTCACGTTACCCCTGAGCAGGGGCTGGCCACATTTCCATGCCCCGACAGGGCAGTGCTGGAGGCGGTTTTGCTTTATGGCTGAGCTCGCACCTGAAACCGCAGCCTCCAAACAGCCCCGAGCCCCGAGCACACCCAGTTCCTCAGGGCTCCTGCCCCCTGCTCCCCCTCCCACTGCCTCATCCATTCAGTCGCAGACCCTGGAGCCTCCCCCCTTCTTAAGAATCTGCTTACCCTACCTCCCCAGCCCCCAAAGGAAGCCCCGCTGGGGGCACACGCTGCTGAACTCCAGCTCCCCAAGAGCGCTGCGGCTCTCACGGAGCCCCCTCAAACTCAGCAGGAGGGGAGCGGCCCCCGCCGCCCGCGGGGGACCGGCACCCCCCGGGTGGAGAGCTGCGGGTGGCTGCCCCGGCCCTTCCGCAGGCTGGGGCTGTGGGATGCCGCGGGCAGAGGCAGAGGGGGCAGACGGGGAGGAACGCAGACGGGGGAGCAGGGGTGGCTGGAGAGGCAGGCGGGGGGTGGCCGAGGGCGGGAGGGGGGAGGGAAGGCTGGAGGACAGGGAGGAGGGTGGGGAGGTGCCTGGGTGGGAGATGCGACCCGAGGCAGAGCTGTCCGGAGCCTCCGGGCTGGGAACCGGGTGACTGAACGCGATCGCGGGGGAAGCAGATGCCTTCGCGGCACCTGCGTGGCAGCCCCCACCCCCAGGTAACAGCGCTCGCTAGCTCCCTGCCAAAGCGCCCGGAACCAGCGCAGCCCACCCGGGAAAGGCTGAACACCGAGGGGAAGGAGCTGGCACAAGCCTTGCCCCGTACGGTTCCCGTGACGAGCCCGAATGTGACACTGGCTCCCGTTCCTTGCCCGGTGCGACGCTGGGGCAGCAGGGCGGGGGTGACGCTGCTGGTTTCCCCAGCAGGACCGGGGGCCTGAGCCAGTGCCGGGGGGAGGCTGGCCCCTTGCCACAGTAGGAAGGAGTGATGCTTTGCAAAGGCACCTGTGCAGCTCGGCGGCCGCCTTCCCACACTCAGGGAGTAGCTGTGGGCAGAGCAGTATTTTCACAAGTGTTTCCAGCCTGGCTCAAATATCTCTCTGCCCTCCATGATTTTATTGCAGTGTGATTCTACCCAAAACATCCAGCCCAGGAAGTGATTTCATGAGAAAACAGCCAAAGATGAGAATCTGAACCAGGTAAAACCCCAGATCCATAGCACAGGACTAAGCACAGAATTTACCCCCATCTTGGTAGTGTTAATGTGCTTGTAATTAAAAGTGTCTTTTTTGCTGATTGCAAAGATAACCTTCTAAGTGTTGCAGACCACAATCCAGATCAGTCTCATATACTCAAACTGACATATATCCTAGAACAACAAATACCTCTGAGAAATAGATACCGTTCTGTTGCTGTCACCAAGCACCACTGCTACTAGCAACAATTCACTGCTTAAGTGTTCAGCTCACGCTTTTTCTTTGCTGCTGCTGGACATCATGACAGACACTGGTGGTAACCTTCTCAGTGTGGTGTTGGCTTTGTCAGGAGAGCTCATGACCCTCAAATACTTTAGATCATGTGTAAGGGACAGAGAAAAAGGAGATTCCTCTTTCTTTGTAAATCCTCCTTCTTCACATTTCAAAATCTGACATTATCTCCTACATCACCTACATTTCCCAGATCCCCTCCTCTCCATCCAAAGCAACCAACAGCCCACAGAATTTCCCTCTTTGTCACTAAGAGTATTGGCAGTATAGCTTAGGAAGAAACAGAGAATATTTATTAAGTAAAATATAAAGTTTCTACAGCGGCAAGTGAGGAACCAGGTGGGTTAAACACATCTCTCGAGGTGCATCCCACACTGAAGGATGGGGCCATGTCATGCTTTCTTTCCAAGGGACACTATTACATACTGCACCTGCTATGCTCAACATAGCTCATCGGTCCTAAGAATCACATCTTTGGGAAAAAGAGCCATATCACCACACTGCCTTCAGTATTTCCAGGGAGAGCAGCCAGGGAGAGACACTCTGAGGGACAAGTCCATAACTGTCTCACAGCACAAGCAGAGGTAGGGCAGATAACCTTCCTGGGAGGCTCAGCAACAGCCAGGACCAGCCCACATCCCTTCTCCCTGCCCCTGTGCAAGCTCTGGGCTGCTGCTGTGAGCCCCTGTTTCCTCTTCTTGTGCCAACCACCTCTGAGCAGGCAGGGGAATAGGTCAACCCAGTTTCATAGAATAGAGACATATACTTTTCTGCATCACAACTAGCTGCTGCTGCCTTTGGGAGTTGTTACCCTCCCTGCACAGGAATAATACAATGAAGGGAAGAGGCTCGTGTCCCACACAAGTTTAGGAAAGGGCTATTTTCTAGTCCAAGGGGAGCAGAGTGTGAGCCCCACTGTCTCCAGTGGCAAGCCCAGCGCAAGAAAGCAAAACCTGTCATGCTACCGCATACTTCATTGCCTTTAACATCTACTGATAAACCATTAAAAGCTACTGCAAATAAATCAAACTAAAAGATAACCCTAGATTGACTCACGACTTCAATACACATTAAGAATTTATGCCTGCCAGCCCAAAGTTTGTAGTAAGAGATGTTTCTTAGTGACCTGGGAGTAGATATGTAAATAGTGAATTAGCAAAATGTCTGGATGACACGGAATTTTTTAGGTTACTCAAGACTACGGGGAGCTACGATGTGTTCCAGAAAGACTTGACTAGACAGCATGATGGAAGATGAAATTCAGCGTAGACATGTGCAAGCTAATGCACACTGCAGGAAATAAATTAAGCTTTCATACACGCCAAGGGATTGTGAATTAGTGATGAGAGGCATTATGGTGGACACACAATGCCTTCAGGGAAGATGGCTGCTCAAAGTATAGCCCAGGTCAGAAAACAAATGAGGGAAAATTCAACTATTGAAACTTGAGTGGGCTGGTCCTTACATTGGGGAAACCTCCTGGGTCAGGCTGGAACATAATTCAAGGCTACCTGGGAATAAGGCAGTTCTGGAATCAAGTCTCTCTTTTCGCCTCAGCCAGGTCTTCCAGGGGTCACGTTTTACACATCAAGAAGGTCAGAATTAGTTGTCAAGCCTTGTAAAAGGTCTGGACCTCACTGAATTCTTTATCCATCTATGAAGTCCTTGAAAAGTGATAGATACCCTGACAAAGGCTCAAACATGGCAACTAAATTCCCATGAGCTGGAATTAGAAAAGGTGTCCCACTTACATGAATAGATTGCATAAATTGTGTTTGGAGATAGTTTCAACAAGGTGGGTTCCCTGGGTTTTGCTGTGAATGAGCTAAATGCTCCTTCAACATGAGGCACTACTGCAGTATCACCGAAAACAAAACCCCATTGCAGTGTGGAGTGGGAAATAGATGAACTTTTTTTTTTCTTCAAGACAAGGAAAATAAAACAATGGCTGGGAATGAAAGCTCTGTAAATTAATTTGTATTATAATTTCTGCAACTACTTTATATATAAATGGAAATCATGTACATAATTTATGGAGGATGGTATTTGTGTGATGGAGTCTCAAACCCCCCCAAACACACTCGCTCAAGCATGATGTGTAGAACACTAACACTCTCAGACAGTGTGCAGATTGCAATAGTAAAAAAAAAAAAAGTCACTCTAATACATTGCATTACAATAATAAATGCAGGAATTAGAGGTTTTTACTTTTCTGTAAATAAATTATGCATATGTAGTTTTAAATTAACGAAATTAAATGATTAAAGACACTCCATTCCTTCATAAACTTGTCTCAGGAGTGAGGGATGCAGTGTACAAGCAGAGGTCTCTGGTTCCTCTGAGCCTCGCTGTTTCATTTGAAGCAGTCTTAGACGCACTTCCTTTTCCTTCCAGTTTTGCAAGGAGAGAAGGCATTTTATTTTCCCTTTGGCTAATTATTTTCAGAGAGATGCAAGTGTTGAGGTCAGAAGCACCACTTTGGTTTGCCCCCCCCAGGTGGGGTGTTGCTGGTGCTGGAGCGGTAACGCGCGGCTCCCCAGGAGTCAGCCTGCCCACCGCCACTGGCTCCGACATCCCGCCTCTGGATCTCACCAAGGCAGTCAGGGAGGTGCTGCCCTTCAGGCCGGGGCTGGCAGCGCAAGTGGACACCATTCCTAAAATGCAGGCCCATAGTGTCTGCATGAAGCACCGTTGTGCTGTTCTGTCAGTGATGACGTAATTTGTCGTGACACGTGGCACTGTGGTCTGTGACACCATGGTTCACACTTGGCTACAAACACTGTTGCCCATTTTAATGTGGGAGGGAGTTTAGGCCATAACTCAACAGACTTATTTCTTACTCATTTTATGAAATGACACTGTAGCCTTAAACCTAAACTCACCATTCACAAGGAGACGAAACTGCAGAGATTTTAAGTGTGTTTCTTTCCCGGTATTACCAGTGCTGTCCCACCACCGTATTACCAAACAGGGGCTTGACTCTGCTACATCCTAGATACCAAATCAGCTCAGTTCTTCCAGGGAATCTCTGGACAGTATCTGTTACTCTCAAACCCGTTAGCTCAAAACGCCTTTTTATAAGCAGAGAAGCAGGCACAGAAAAGCCGAGTACCTTTCTCAAGATCACAGTGTAGGGCAGTGGAAGGGCTGGGACACACGACTCTCCGTGTGAGTCCTACCCATGGGCAGCACCACCTGCCACACACTGTGGTCATTTCATCAGTTGAGCCACTGCAAGATATTGTTTAAACTTTGCTCAACAGCCCCAAGTAACTTGGTGCCCAGACAGCTCAAGTATTTACAGGTGTTAAAACTTCCCAAGGCTGTATTACAAGAAGGGTCTACTGAAATCTGCATGTTAAAAAAAAAAAAAAAAAAAAAACAACAGGAAAGTCCACATAATATAGCTTTCAACTGGATTTTACATGTCTCTGTTAGGGAAGAGTACACAAGCTTGTAACTCACTGTAAAAATCTGTATTTTAATGCAACTTTCTCTACAAAAATAATCTCAAATGCTGATGCTCAAAGCAGCGTGAAAACAGCAGTTTAAGTGAAGGCAGTGCAGGTATGTTACAGTTCACAGAGCTTGCTAGTATTTCTTCTTTAATTGTACCTGTAAGTCCAGTGAGCTGATATATGCTTTCACTCACTGCGTTTTGTCTGCATTTTCCCTTCTTACTATAAAATCAGCCTCAGCCTTAATGAGTTGCACGTAAGACAGCAATATGTCTTGAACTATTCTTGGTATTTTGAAGAAGAACGGTGTTCTCAATAGCAGAAGACTTTTCACATCCACATCAACCGGGCTTCAGGAATCAACTCCTAAGTACAGGCAGTGGGATCAAGAAACATAAATGGTTTTAAACTGTAACTTTGAGTTTATGAATGGGATTATAGGTAAATATGAAAGCCAGTAGCTTCAGGGAACCAGACTTACTAATACAGAGGTTTCTGCCCATCCTCAGTACAGTAAGCATGCCACCCATCTTGGGAATTAGGGTAACTGTTCCAAGGTAACTAAATACTAAGACTTCTATGATTCAGACGCAAGGTAGTTACAATGGACTCAAGTCAAAATGAGAAAAGTTATTTTGAACTTAAAAAAAAAAAAAAAAGTTATTACTAATCTAGTTTAAGCTTTGGAGGGAAGTAGGGAACAATTTTCATCTCAGAGTGACAATAGTGATTCTGCCTGACCCTAAGCAAACAAGACTCAAACATCTTCCAAGATATTTGAATGCTATATAAATCTCTCATTGAGATCTTTACTGCAAGTTTCTGAGTACAAATACAGCCTTGATTAGCTCATCTCGTTCATAGCACGAACCAGGGGGTCGGGCTATTAATGGGGCATATACACTGGAAAGACTCGTGATCTTTCATTTAGAAATTTTCTCTTCCAGAACTTTACGCTTCTCACCAGCTGGCTGGGCATTAGGATTTGGAACAGTGGAATGTAAAGTTCACACAAACCAATGACAGGCCATTAGGCTAAGAGCTCTTTGGAATTTGTTTTTAGTCTGGTGGGTCCCCAGTCTGCCCGTGGCCTCCAGCATCAATACAGTACAAATAATTAGCGCTACATTTTCCTTTTCCCAGACGTTTGCAAAACTTGCTAGTACGCATTTTGAACATCGCAAGAAGCTGTTACAAGCTGACATCCATGTATGCACACCAAAATGTGATTTGCATGGTTGAAAAAAGCAAGAAATAGTTCACACTTTTGAATCACCTAGGTTCTTGGTTTTGTGTTTGAATTCTGTGTAGGAGATGTGTGAGAGACATATGTGAAGGACAAAGACTACAGCATCTGTGACGGCAGGTACACAGTGGGGTGTCTGGAAGAAAAGATAAGAGGAATTGAGAAAAAAAAAACCTGTCTGAACAACAGAGGACATGAAAAGCAGCGCAGGATGGAGAGGTGTGGCAGGGCTGCACCGCTGCTCCAGGTGTGTGTGGTTTGACACTGTCCCGCTCAGATCAGCTCACACCCTCATTTGCAGGATTTCAGATGACTCACGGCCGTGGTCTTTCCTGCAGGTGAGCTTCAATACACAAACTCAGGCAATAACACGGGGGTGTCCACTGAAGTTAACGAGGAACTAAATGTGGACGGGTTGATCATGATACTCATCTTCCATGGGAAGTGAACAGGGTCTAATACCACTTTTGAGACACTTCACAACGTGTTAGGAAATATTGGAAACTGATAGCCACGGGAAGACAGATAATAATCCAGGCCAAGCTACCCTCAGCAAACACATACAAGAAAACACATACTTAAAATTCATCTCAATATTCTATAACATTGATAGAAAACATAGAATTTAAAGGCTTTCCTCACCCATCAGAGCTCTCCCATTCTTCTTTGCCCGGTCTCTGCCCATTTCCCACTCCCACAGGGAATCCTGCCGCGGCGCAGCTTCAGCCCTGAACTCCAGAAATGGCTTTAGGTGAACAGCTCCTGCTGCACTTCCAGAAGTTCGTGGTTGTAACGAGTTCCGACTCAGCCTTCACCTGTCTCCAAAGGCCTGCCACCCATCCGCCCTTCATATGGGCATGTTTCAAACCTGCACATATTTCGAGATTTTAAGTCAATTTGAAGGTGCGCTTTGCCTTTGGGTGTCCAGTTGCTCTTCCCCATGGCGAAGGCTTGCACGGTCCCTGGTAAGAAACAGCACAGCTCCGACAGCTTGTGAATGGCTCTGCCCTGGCACAGCCTGACTGAGCCGTGGCATTTCTTTCAGACCATTTCTAGGAGAATCCGGCCCGAAGAACTGCCTGGTGCAGAATGATCCATGTTCTTCCTTACTGAATGACTGTACAAACTAACTGATGGGCGTAAACATATTTAACAAAAGCCATAAACACCCGTGCTGTATAGTCCTTGTTCACAGTAAAAAATGAAGGTATATGGAGAGACAAGTGTTGATTAAACGCACTATTGGGAAAACTGAATTTGAAGCTGAACTTCACAAACTTTCCAAGCAGTTCTGTACTGTTGTTTTTCTAAAATTATGACTAAATGTGAAAAGTGTGGAGTTTAGCAATCTCTGTTCCAAAAAAATGTACTGGAGAACATGTCTCTATTTTTATCTACGTAAGTAAAAATATTCCAGAAGACATTAAACTTGACTATAGAGCTTCTTGACAGAACATGGCATGCAGCACATGAACTTAGGAAGATTTAAAAAGACCCAACACTGGACTTACAGAAATAAGAAAATTCACCTGAAAAAAAATAACTGAAGTAGATGTAACAATTTCAGGCAAAATAAGTGAAGGTAATCATGGGGTTCTTACATTCTAGTCCAATGTTCTTGTTAAAATGGGATCATGAAACCTGATAACTTTTTAATGCACCTGAATTCAAAGCCAGGTGTCTAGAAATCAGAATACAGGCTACACCTGTGAACTGTGGAAACTATCATCAATCGTAGTGATTCAAACAATGAGCAGGGAACTCAATGGGAGCTTCAAAGAGGACTCCTAAAACACTTTGATATTTGACGAGGCAAAATGACAATTAAATACATAGATATCACCGTAAACAGCCTTGGTGTTACAAGTACCAACATATATTCCAGTAGAGAAATGTTTAAAGAGTGCTGAAAAATTAGAGGAACACAGAAGGGACACCCCAAAATGGCTCTCAGGCTGGAGGAAACAGCTTACATGGGGAGGCTTTCTTTGCCTATCTCATCAAAAGAAGCAGCCTGGGAGGTAAACTTGATTATTTCATACAGGTATATTCACAGAGGAAAATTTCCAGGTACTAGAGAGAGAGCTTTTGCATTCAGCAAAACAAAACAGTACAAAATCTACCATTAGGACCTGAAGCAATAGGAAAATATTTTTTTTTGAAACTGAGAGTGATTAAGCTTTCAAGAGAGCTGACACAAGCTGCCAAGAATGGCAATGGAATCATTATCTTTTCCTATCTTTGTATCAACACTGGATGTCTTTGCCGCTGCCAAATGCACCTTATGGAAATGTACCGGCTAACTGGGTGCAAATGAGGAGGTCAGGGTCAGTGGAGCCTTCCAGACTCAAGGTGTAAATCTGGAGTTGGAGTGGTTACTCCTAGTGCATTCTGGAAAGGATATAATAGCTTCTGCTTGTGCTTCAGGGTTCTCATCAACCTCTCTAAAGGATCAGGACGAGGATCTTCGTGGAAGCAGTTTCTCAACTGCAGGTTCCTGAACCACTTGTTTTGCATTTCCATTAAGCATCAGTAGTGTAGATCCTGACTCCTTGTTCTTCATCCGTCTTTTTGGCTACCTGGACCATGCCTCTTCAGATGTGTCCCTAGCTGATAGCAACTTACTGGGTTATGTCTGCAAGACCTCTCATTCCTGCAGAATTATCCAAGATCCGCAGTTCATCTTGTTTCTATAGATGCTCCTCTGCAGTCCAGGGTTAGCTAATGAACACCTCGATTACAGCATTTGTGAGAGATGATTTACATTTTTTCATTAAAAATGTCACTGGATGTCCAGCCTTCCCATGCTACAATATTTGAAGCCACTGCCAACAACATACACGGCTGATATTAATTAAAGTAGAAGATGACAGCACTTGGAAAATGAACACTTTTCTCTGCTCAGATAAATGACCTTTAACGAGTGCTTGTTCTTTAGTTAGACTAGGTCATTACTAGAGATTACCGAGCATTTTCAATAAAACTGAAATCTCTGACTCATCTTCAGCTTTCCATCTGAACACTGAAAAGTAATGGAGACTATTCTCTGTGTGGTACACAGCGTTGTCTACCTCTGTCCCTACGCCCCACCACAACAGGTAGCGAGTAATCCCTGAGTATCGGTTTGCTCTGAGCAGCAGGAGAAAGGAGTGGTGAGCTTCATTTTCTTCCTCACAAGTAGAACTTTTCCTTTGCTGCACACAATCAGGCTTGTGAAGATTGAAAACAACCACTGTGAAGACACGGGTCCTTTTATCGTCAGCGCACAGATTATGGAAAACGGAAGAAAACCAAACTTGCAGTCTGTGTTGTCACAGGGCTGCAGCCAAGTCCAAAATACAGGGAGAGCAAACTTTAAATAGGTGCAGAGCTGCACCTCATCCCTGGTTAGTATGTTCTCTTCACCACGGCGTCACTCCAGGGCAGTGAAGCTGCAATTGGTTGTGATCTAAGGTCCTGATGCCGTGATTCTTCTTAGTTTCTCCCAGGGTGCTGTCCTCCTTACAACACCAGAGTTTCAGAGTGCACTGCTGGAAGAAATCCATTTAGAGAGACTCCCTGTGCTCGTACCTCAGTCACACACGAGATCTCACGGAGCCAAGGACAAAGCTGCAAGCACGACACACACGATGCAGAAGAAAGGGCAGTCACTCTGTTCCAGTACTTCTGGACAAGATGAGGTGAGAGAAACAAAAATCTCCCACCCTACCTCTTTGTTTAGAGATGAAAGCTTCCCACCACACCCCACACAGCTAGTGGACCCCGTCAAATCCTACAGCTTGCTCCTTTCTGTACAAGACATTAAATGGAGGTTCTGGGCATACACTGTGCTGAGAAATCATGCTGCAGTTTAAGATGGTCAGAACAGAGAGCCTGCTTAGGAAGCAGTTTGAAATTATTGAGAGCAGCACTTCACATTTCCACAGCAGAAGCCTTTATAGGCTGGAAGTCTCAAACCTTGATCACTTCCAATTGAGCCACTTATAAAAAAATGTGCACTGCTGGAATATTTTAAATGACTGTGTGCAGTGTGTACTGACTGAACATTAGGGGCTTCAATTAAATAACAGTTCGGAACATAATGAACTGAAAAATTTCACACTCTCTAAAGTGAGATAAGTATGAAGTGAAGGAGAGAGAACTTAGAAATAGTGCTCTGAAATGTGGCATCAGCCACTGCCTGATGAGATTCAGCCAGAAACACAACAGAACAGCTTGTGAATTGGAGTTTTCTTCCAGAACCCTCAGAGGGCATAGGAAATGGTCAGGTCCTTTTTTTTTTAAACGAGGGTGACATTACTTGTGCTGAAATTGGGGATCCACCTACCCTGTGAGCTTACCTTGGACGTGTGAAGTTAGGCACTTCTGCATGCACATGTAGACTCAGCTGTTCCCTGTTGTGGGCCGAGTGGATAATCTGGAGCCCGTGCCTAAGGTTCTGGCCTAAGATTCAGCTAACATCAAGTCCTTCTGCTGTCCTTACATTTGATAATGAAATAATCTTCTGTGATTCCTCTGAATCAGACAGAAGTAATACAACATCTGAAACTCTGCTTACAGGCATAGAGAATGATGAAACAAAGACTGTCCATGCTGTAGTTTTTTTCTGCATGTCAATGAAAGGAGAAAACTGGACAGCAAGGGTAGAGGTCCTGCACCACAGCATGAGACACTTGCTCCAGAATACTGTAGCATACTTTACAAAGTTCAAAACTGGCACTCAGAGCGCCAACATACTGCATTTTGGTAACCACTGACTTCAGACAAGAGCTATTCTCCCTTTGTTCCATGGCTGGTTTGTTATCTTTGGAGGTAAATCCCTTCACAGATTTCCCATGATCTCTAAAGCACACTTATTTGATTTGAAATGGAACAAAATGAGATCTCATTCCAATAAGTACGATCTTTATCCCTTTACCAGAGAGGGCATGGGTGTCTTCAGAGATCTTGAAAAGACAAAAGATGTTAAAAAAGCCCCAGCAGAAAAATTGACACACTTTGGATTTTTAGGCTTATTAGACTTCTCATTTCCATGTTTGAGGTTACATTTTCAACTGACTCATTACCATTGCTCTATCTGCATTACTTCATCTCAGCCTTTTCAACAACCTCAGTGTCACCTGTTCTATGCACGTTCTCCTCCTCCTTATTAGTACGTGGTAGCATCCTACAGCCAAACACCAGCTGACCAAAGCAGCTGTACTCTCTCGGAGCTTGTGAAGGATGAAGATGCTGGACAGCCATATCAACCTCCACTGAGGTTGCCATAGCACTTACATGCTCCATTTGACTTGTAATTAGACCAACAAAGTCAGAAAACTGAAAAACACAAGGGCCTTATTCAGTGGCTATTTCCAGCGGTATAGAGTTAACTCAATTTGCCAGCAAGTGTTCATGGGGTTATCAAGAATCAGGTGGGAGTCAGGAGCCTGCATTATTCCAGTTTACCTGATATAAACCCAACATATAAAAAAACCCTGAAGCAGACTACAAAAGCCATTAATAAGCATATGTGGTAAGATTAATGATTTAGGAGTTCTATAAAAATTGTAAGTATGCTCTGATCTTCAAAAAAACCATTGTCAAATAAAATAAAACAGGAGGGAAACTTATGCACACTTCCTCAAGCTCCATATTGCCAAACTGATGCGTCTGTTATCAAAGACTTGGTCTGACTGATCTTTCGAGGAATGTAGGAAATCCAGATCAGACCACTGAACTTCCATTCTGTCATGCATAGAAAAAAGCATCAAAAGCAATGCAAAAACCATGCTCCTTAGACAACCACATAATTACCTGCCCATGGGATAAATTTCTACCTTCCTCCCCTCAATCTGATTCAGTTTGTAATCTTTGGGCTGAGGGCTATGGCTAATTATCTTCTTAAATTTATCTATTTCCCTTAACACAAATCTGAAGCATTAAGACCAATTCTTTGTCTTTTCAGATTCCTCCTAAGTGGTGGGTTTCTTGTTTTGTTTGCTATAGCACGACATGTCAGCAGTCAACTATGTTTTATTGGGTCAGTTTGAGGTTATCAGCTTTTCAGACTGCCCTTTGTCCTCCTATAGAGAGGGATGAATGGGACTGGGGCTGGACCAAAAAGTGACTTACCAATTCAGATCCAAGTCTGTTCTTCAATTTGCAGCAAAATTAGTTCTTGATCATTTGCACCAGAGGGCAAAAAACTATTAAGGTATTGATCACTTTGAATCGTTTACTTCAACATTTCAAAGAAATGGGATAAAGTCTTTAAATCATACTATCTTACACTCTTAAATACAAGGTTATTTCAAATCCAAATCAGAGGTTTTAAATTTAAGTTGCTTTCATGAAGGATGAGGCATGGTTTTCTTCTGGCTCTCATGTTTGACCATGAACTGTGGCTAGGGCTTCCTCCATATGGATCTTCTGCAGACTAACAACATATGAGTTTATGAAGCAGATCTCTCTCTCCCTGTAGTGGGGTTCTACCTGGCTGGTGATTGTCATGGGACTCAGCAATCTCTGAACTTTCCATAATTTCATCAAATTTGAAAATGACCAACAAATACTTAACACTCGAGACTTAAGTAACTTAAAAAACACCTCAGTAACATGTAGGGAAATGCAAAGAGATCATGTGATTGCCCAGGTTTTGTTTCTTTAACAAATCAGCCTTGAAAAATCGATATATGATGCTCTGACAGATCCAGAGTTTTCAGAAGTTGTCTACGTGAGGAAGACGTGCTAAATCTCACTATTTCCTGCAGAACTGTGCAGTTTAGTCCAACACATTCCTGAGAGAACATTTTTTGTCACTAAATCAACCAGCTATGCTTTCCCTACAACACCTTTTGTTACTCTGTGTATCTGTATCACTTCAAAGTCTTTAGAGCCTCTAAAGCTCCAGCTTGACTTTGCTGTTTGCATTTGACACGTTATATCGTCTTGGAAATGGGATGACTAGACTGTATCATGTGTCCTTCAGTGTTCTCCAAACTAACATTTATTTGCACTTGCTGCCACCGAACCAAGAGAAGAAGTCAGATCAGAACAAGTACAATGCCAGCCTGCCCTTGGGGGAGGCTTAGCACTGCTGTTACAGCATTACTTTCTTCCCCCCAATCCATGGCTAGGGAGAAAAAAAAAAAAAAACAAAACAGTGCTTAACGATCTTCTATTCCTAAAGATAAACTGCTTATTTTAGTAAACACTTGTTCTAAACAAGTAGCAGGCATGTTGGTTTTTTTTTTTTTTTTATTCCTTCTAGAAAAAATCTTGTAGTTTGTTCACAAAACAATTTCACATGATCCTGAAAACATTTAACAAAACCATCTCTCACGATCAGAATCACAGATTCAGGCTCTGCTACCCTCTTGTAGCCCCAGCTTCACGTCATAAAACACGATAATGCTTCTTCATCTCAGAAAAGTACTGCAAAAATTCAGCTTTGTGAGAGCTGCAAGGCATTTGGAAATCATTGGGAGAAAACGTGCCATGAAAGTGAATGTCTTCGCTGTGTGATGCAAATATATGTTAAGCAATAAAATTATAGTTCCTAAATAAGCTTGTCTTGGTTTGATATTCAGGAGTATGAAAAAAGACATACATACTTCTCATTTAATCTTGCCAAGACATAAAACTCGACTATTTTTACAGAGTTGCCAAATATGGACAACAAATATAGCTTTCTTAATAAAGAGAAAGAAGAGGAAATGGCCAGCTAATTTATTGTGATGCAAAATCATAAGGTCCATCTCAAAATTGCATGTAATTTTTAGGCTGCAGTTCTACCTATCGAACCTCATTTCACTGAGGAAAAATGTTGCTGCTCCTTGAAACTCAGCTTAGGATCATAGAATCATGGAATACCAGGTTGGAAGGGACCTCAAGGATCATCTTGTCCAACCTTGCCTGGCAAAAGCGCGGTGAGAAAAGGTGGCCCAGCACCCTGCCCAGCTGAAGCTTAAGCGTCCAGTGTTGGGGAAATGACTGAACTCTTCTGTCAGAGAATATTACTATTCTCAACAGTAAAATCTGAAGAAAAGATTAATATACTTTGCTGAGAGCAAGCTTGATAACCATCACGGTGTGGTGTATTTGCTCCTCATGGCAGATGATACTCGATCATTTGAAATGATTACTTAGGTTCAGCTGAAAACCTTTTGAATCAGGTGGCTCTAAATCACCTGTCCCCCCAGTATCGCTACCAACCAGGGGGCAGTTAGGGTTGGGGTTAGCACAGGCTAATAACTCCTCTCAAAGTGGGAAGGGGCAGAGAACCTCCAGTGCGTGCGTGGAGTGAGTGGAAGCCTCTGGGGACAATGCAAGTTTTTAAAGCAACGATACTCGGATAGGAATGTCGGGCAATCACACTGGTGCGCACGCTAATAGGGCCAGACACTTCGTACCCCTGTTTTTGAAGTGAGCCTGGTCAGAAGCCCAGAGCTGCAGCTTCCACAAAAGGGGACTCTGAATTTGTGACATTGATATCTCCTTTTCTAAGGTTTGGGCGTTCGTACTTGTACTGCTTCATGAAAAAGTTATACGGGAAACACTAGTTTATCAATCCACAGCTTCTTGTTATTTGAAAGATCTGTGTGTCACTCCTGCATTGAGGTGTTCGGCAGCAACCTGTAAAACTGATGCAGTAATACTCCAGAAGGACTCACAATCTTAGCTGATACCTAAACACCGTGCAAAAATATATGTGGAAAACAGGTTTCCAAAAATCACACAGCAGTGACATAATACTAAAGGTAAGATGATTTTATTAACGTAGAAAATTACTATTACTGTTTCATCTGCAAACACTTCTTCAATGAATGAAGCACTTTAAAATTAATAAATATGCTTCTTAAAGGATACTTTTCAGAGGTTTCAAAAACGACAACATACTTCAGTTCTAATTTTGAAGTAGTTGCTTTAAGGGATCCAACATGCCAATGTATCCTTTAGGAACTGATGCCACTGCACAGAAGCAAGGGTTTATTTTTATCTAATGTTGTGGCTCATTGAAATCCAGGTATTATTAAAATGCAGTATAACTAGGCTTCGGTCATCTGAAAGCACGACCACCACTTCCTTTACTCACTTCGCTTGTTTACGTCTTTCAGTTGTGGTTAGACGCTGCTTTAGAGCTGTGGGGAAAAAATCACACATATACATGAAAACAATGAAAGGGACGAATTGCGGCTCTGCATAATTAGAAGCTAAGGTATGGTAAGTTAACAGGGATGTTAGCAGAAATTGTTTTAAACAGCTTACGGTGATCTATACTTCTCTATTTCATTTTCCTGTAGTCTGTTTTATCCTCTTTCTTTCACTTGAAATCCATAGCAGTTCTGGTCCTTTTGTTACTAACCGTTCAATAGCATCTTGACAGCAGAGCTACATCTTCGTTCTCATTTAATAACTATTTATCATTCTCTATCTGCCCATTTTCAAGAAGGAATAAAGTTAAGTGTTCCAGAAATTGGAAAAAATTGAAACTTGACCTTTATTAAGTGGGTTAATTGTCACAATCTCAGCATGTATGAAATTAATGACCAAAAAGTGGAACTTCAGAGTTTCAGAAGACTAGGTTAATGTCCAAAAAAGTCTAAACTCTGACCTTCTTGACATATGCCAAAAGAAACAGCCACCCTAATAAATTACTACCTGTGTGCAATTATAATAAACCATTCCTAGCATCCAATCACTTGAATTAATTGCTGCAAGGCAGTGTGGCTTTCTTACAGATATTCAAGTTAATCTAAAAATTCCTTTGCAGTTCATAGGCGGCTGCTTGGGCATGCCTGGTTCAGTATGGAGATTCAGTTTCAAGGCACATTATTCAAAGCTTTGGACCACAAATCTGTATACTACCCCACTTATTAGCGCTGAAATTAGGAGCCTTGGCTGAGTTGCTAACAGCACTGACAGCGGTGAACCAGCATGGAATAAAGGGAAAGTAATTTGCCCTAGCCCATACCATAAACCAATTGCAGGGTGCAGGACACCTACACAGTTCCCAGATTTCAGCCTTACAGAGAAACAGACAACTTTTGTAAATATGACAACAAACTGCAGAATATTTAAATCCAACAGCCTTCATGAAAAGAGAGTAAAAACAAACAAGCAAAAGAACACTCCACTTGCATGCATTCAAGTTGGCAGCACATTGTGAGACCTACGACTTCCACAGCACCGTGTCAAACACGGATGCCCCGGCCGGGAGGACAGCCAGGATGCCTCCCGGGGAGGGGGAGGGCACCCAGGGGGTGGGTAGGCGGCCCCCGCCTGACACAAAGCAAAAGCCGGCGAGGCCGGTGGTGTCTGCGAGCGAAGCAAGGCACCACGCTGCAGCCACGCTGCTCCTGGTCCTGCCGCACGTGGGGTGCTGGAGGGAAACTTGCCCTTTGCCCCTGCTGATTCTATTTAAGGATGTAAAGGACAAATGACTTGTGTGTTCAGGGCTGTCAAGTTGGCCCGTTTTTCAGGAAAAGTATATGCTTAATATTAAATAAAATGCTAAGCGCTTACGTTCAGTTATCTAATTTTGCTGGTATCTGAACCCGTGCATAAGTAATGGTGATTCAGCTGGGAAATCAACATTGCTCACACAGACAAGATTTTATTCCCTATCCTGATGCAGATTTTAAACACCTTTCTGAAGAAGCAAAGTCAAGTCTCAAAGGGCTGCAGGTCTGTTTCACTCCAATTCACATTAAGCTGCTCAAAGGCACAAGTTGTGGCAGTCAGCATTACCTATTTTGCCACGCCTGAACTGGATTTAATTGGAAAATGATTGTCGAGATTCTCCAAATTGGGAAGTTAAAAAAAAAATAAAATTCTACATGGACATAACCAAAAATCTTTAAAATCAGAAATGCAGAAATAGGAGGAGCTCAGAGAGCAGTCAACAGAATCACCTGAAAGATGGAAGGCTAAGGTTCAAAAGCCTCTTCCGTGCTTGATCAACTTTATATAATAAAATAGTACCGTACACAAAAATATTATGTGGACAGAAGTCCCTAAGTCTAGACACGTTGTGTTTCAGATGAGCGCCGTGAACACACCACGATCTTCTATTCTCATATCGCTCTCTGTGGCTCTAGCCAGCCCTTCCACGCCGCAGTGGCAAAGCCTTCCCTCGCCCCTCGCCGTGACGCGGCTCTCCCAGCCGGCAGAGGGGCGAGCTCACGGGCAGCAGGGACCGTGTCCCGGGCCGGCAGCCGCTCGCATCTGCTCTGCCCTTCCCGCTTAACGCAACGCCGTAGCCTCCAGTTCCTGCCTTCTCACCTGTCCCTAGGCAAAGTGACGTCCTCGTCTAATTGTGAAATTGAAAATCCACGGTAATTACAGTACTAATTGGAGATACTCTTTTTCTGAACACTCACTGAAGAGATTCCTAAAATCCCTGTCCTTCAAGATGGCAATCTCTGCCTCCGAGACAAGCCAGCCAGTGTGCAGTTGCCCAGCTTTTATTTTCCACTTAAAAAAGGAAATCTTCTTGCTTTCCTCCCCTGTCTAGCTTAATCTTTCATGATGAAAAATGGCACCAGCTCCAGCTGTTAAGGCTTCCTAGCATGAGAGACAAAGGCAGAAGTCAAACGCTTTCTGGTTCCCAACTGTTCCGGTATTGACTGCGCAACGCTTTCCAGGCAGCGCAAACACTGATGACCAACTTGATTGCTTTTGTAAACTGCCAGGCCTCGTTCATGCTGCTACCAATGTAAAAAAAATAATAAAAAGTTAATCTGTAAGTGAAGTTTGCTGTCTACATACACTGAAAATAAAGATAATTGTTAATGACTGAAGACAGCATACAAGGCAAAAATCCCTTTTTGTTAGAAGTACATGAGTACCGTATACCACTCAATGTACACTACTGCACAAAACATCTTATTCAAGCATATTTCAAAGCCTGTTCCCGATAATCCAGGAGTGTAAGTACTAGCGCACTCCATATTCAGCAAAAAGCTACAAAAAAAAAAAAAAAGGGTGTTTTTGTTTCTGCTTGATACCATAGCATAGGTGCTTTGGCAGTTGTCAAAATTTCCATTTGTGTTTTTCACTAAACAAATTATTGTAGGTTTAACTTTTATTACTAAAGCTCAAGTTTCTGTAATTTAGACTAACTTTGTAGCAGTCGTTCATTCAGTTTTGAAATACTCTGAACACACCAGTGAACCCAAGGGGACACAGAAGCCAAAAGAATCCAGGACCATTTGTGGCTTTTTTTCTTAAGTGTGGATTGAGTTTTATTTAACTGAAAAATCCTCCACATGGTTTCCAAACTTGTGGCACTCGTTAGGAAATAGATGTAGAAAGCGAGAAATGCTAAGGAAGCTCTCCTAACCGTGAGTCACCAATTTACAAGCTGTACTCTGTACAGCAAGCAATGTACTCAAAGGAGGAAGCGTGTTAGAAACTATTAAATATAGATGGTAATTATGTGAAAATCATGTGATCATATCTGACTTCAACACGGATCAGTGAAAAATCTTCTGGAGAAAAAGGAGGCTTCATCAGATATATTTGGTAGAGCAATGTTTTGTCTAAACATTCCTGTTTGGCACAGAGTAAAAGAAATAGCAGGGACTGACTTCCAGTCCAGAAAATCGGAAGGGTGCAGGGGGTTTTGGAAGCATTTTCGGCGTGTCAGACTGAAACACGTCAAATTACATTCCATTATTACTCCACGCGTCTTTCCATTAAAAAAAGGGGGTGATAGAGGTGGCAGCAGCAGATATGAAATAGTTTCCAAACACGTGAACTAGAGAAGAGCAGCCTGTGCAACCGAGCTCCTGCAGCGTACCCCCGAGGCGGCGAGCTCCGTGACGATCCCTCCTCTCTGCAGGCAAACCAGCCCCAGAAGGCAGCTGCTGGTGAGCTGCCTCGATCCCCCGTGCCCACCGCCTCTCCCTCGCACAGCGTCCGAAGGGAGGAATACAGATGCCAACACACAGCTGGCCCCAGCCAAGCTCCTAAACCCCCCTCCCTCCGCAGCCAGGAGGCTCCCCGCTCGCACGCGCCCGGGGCTGCACGAGGCGCTTCACGAGCGTTATTCTCGGCGGAGGCTGCTGCTCAGTTGTGCACGTTCGGCTCTATCAGCAGGGCTATGCGGACATCATCTTGCAGCAGAGAGCCAAAGTAGTTATAGGTTGTTAGGGAAACGAGTAGGTAGGTTCATGTAAAATTCAAAAGTTGGTTTTTTTTTTTTTTTTTTTTCCCCCTGTTTTGTTTTCGGAGAACAGTCCGAGAAATCCAAGTGATGTCTTTCTTACAGGAATGCTTCAGATAGCTAGCTAAACAGAAGCAAGATTTGGCATTTAGCCTGGGATTAGTGTGAACAGCCTCTTAACCAAACATTATGAAGAAAGTTAACTTTAAAATGCTTTGAAAGGTCTGTTTTCATGACAGATGGTAATAAGGGCTCATCAGTGCCAATTTTTTTGTTTCCACCTCAGTTTTCAAAAGCTGAAGTTTTAGGTTAGTGCTTCTGAGAAACCATTACATGCATAGAGGAAAAATGCAAATTACAAAATTAGATTACTCACTATTTTTATTGTGTGCAACATATTTTTCTAAATAACACTAACAGATGAAGAGTAAGAATTTGACCGTGTGCTTAATAGACCACTTTCCCTTTTTGTTTACTAGAATTTTTTTTTTTTTTTTTTAATTTTTATCTTTGTTGCCAGCTATTTCTCCTTTAATTTGTATCTGTACACCTGGACGGTTATTCCTCTCCCCACGGACCCCAAAAGATACAGCAGTCGGTAGCAGTTAGAGGTTTTGTTTGTATAATACACTCAACTAGGGAAGACATGGTAGAACTAGATTTTATTCAAGAAATCCCACACATTCTGTCCTGTGGTGACCACAGGCTTTGCTAGGCCATAGATATCAGCAAATACTGGAACAAAATACAGTATATCAGATTGAACCAAAGCATTTAAATTCTGAATTACAGTTATAATTTTCAGGGAAGGCTAGTTTCAGAATTGCATTATAGTATCTAGTACAATGTTGTGCAATGTAAGTGGCAGAAACAGAAATGGAATATTGGTCCTAATAAAACTGAAATGTAATGACTTTTGTATGACATTTAACCTGTCAAGATAACAATTCATAACATTCTACCAAAGGCAGCATATAGTTACAAAAATACTGGTCCAGCGTCTTGTTAGTGGTGAAGCAATATCCAAGGTGCAATGGCAACGTGCCATTCTTAGTGAAATATTCTTTAAAAAACTATTTTTTCTATTTTTCCCACATTGATACTAGCTGAACACCAAAACTGCTATGACAACCTGAAAGTCAGTCACTACTTATCATGTGTATTGCACCAAAGATTTATGCAAAAACACATTTTCCGAGTTGCAGTATAAAAGAAGCGAAATGTAATAAAACTATGAATATGCCAAAAGACATTTAATTGCAGCTGATCTTGGATGAGCAGGCTGCAACATCTGTTGAGCTTTAAACAACTGTCCAAGCCTGTCCGTTCTATCCGTTATCTGAAACTTAAGGTTACAACGGTAAAAGACAAAGTCCTTAATATTAAGAACAGAATTAAATCACTTTATACTCCTCACCCATTCACCCATAAAATAAAAATATTCCGCCCTCTTCTCCTCCCGATACCCAGGTAATTTCAAAGTCAACCCTTGGGATTGTCCTAGTTCTGCTGTCGCACCGTGCTAGGATTCTACCGTTTGCAGCGAGAAGTTAAAACATACAGCACGAGGTGACTGAAACTGCCGGAGACAGCAGAGCTGCTTAACTTGTGGAGGTATCCCAAGAAATGTGCATCAGACGGATACACAATCTAAATGGCAAAGTGTGCTGCAGACGTGGCTGCGGTCTGGTCTCGGGCCAAAAATATCTCAGCCTGCCTGCCATTTCCTTCCAGAAAACAGCATCAATTAGTATCTTAACCAAAAGATGAAGTTGAGTAAGATCAGGTAACCGTGTCACATTCTATGTTACATCCAACAACACAGAAATGAAGGAGTAGCAGACAGGAATATTAATCATATTTTCCTTTTAATAATAGCTTCTTCAAAAGTGTAGCTTTGAAAACCTCTAGCTAGTTGTGAAAACCTGAAGAAGCTGGGAAGCAACCTCACTTTGAACAATACAGTTTAAAGCTGTGGCTTGGCCTATCTGCTTTCGAACTCTCCAGTAGCTCTGCCAACCTTGTAAATAAAAGGTACCGCCTGGAAATAAAAAAAAAGTCAGCCTTTAAAAGTTGGTGAATGTTGTATTGTAGCAGCCTAACTCTGACTGAAGAAGGAAGATGAGACATCTTGATACAGTAAACAAAAAACAAAGTCAACTGAAATCTTCAGAAATCACTTTAAGTGTATACAATTTGGACTCTCATCAACATTTAAAACTACCAATCATAAGGTTGCCACCTTACCTTTTTCTGGACTGGCATACCTGATTTTAAACAGGTTTTCCTCCAGTCTCCCAAGTTTCTGATCCTCTTATCCAGTTTTCTGCTGTACTGCTCTCCCACCTTCATGCTGAATACCGACTCAGTCCTGCCTTCTGCTTTTCTTGGCAAGAGGCAGAGCAAGCTTTTAATTTCGGTAGTCAGAGTGACAGAACAACAAAAGCACAGCAGATAGAAGAGCTTAATTCTTCCCCAGGAAGAAAATACATTTGGTTCAACAAAGGGCTGCAAAATCTTCCAAAGGCACCTCTTTCCCCAGTTTTTGCCTGAAAGCAAGATGGCAATCTTAATTGAAAAGGGATGCTATACCTTTTAAATAACTTAAAAATTCATTTTTCTATAAAGCAGCAAAACATTTTTCTCTGCAGAAAGAGAAATGTTAACAAAGAAACACACCAACATAAATGCACTGTTCATAAACCTCAGCTAATTTAATTTCACAAGGAAGTAAAATTTTAGGACTATTCTTTAACCTCATCAGTACTTTCTGAAGAAGATTCTTTGGCATCTTCAGTCTCTCTGTTGCTTTTCTCTTTATTTAGATTTTCACTTTCTGATTTGGTCCCGTTAAATAGAGAGTTTTCACCATTTACAAACCCATTCTCTGTGACTTCAGCATCAATCGCTTCATCAATCTTTAAGTCCCCTTGCTCTTCCACATCTTCTAGGTTTCTCAAGACAATAGGGAGTCTAGAGTCTGCCACAGTGTTCTCCAACAAGGCAATATTGCTCTCTTCGTATTTAGGAAGCGGAGCTCCACCTGCCAATTGTTTGGTATAATACTCTCGGCTAGCAGCCGCACTCTTTACTGCTTTCTCCAAGATCTCTTTTTCACCTAAGCGCAATTTGATAGCCATTATCGCATGCGAAGTAAGGTCATGGGTCTCTAAGAAGGATTTATCATCCTGTTATAAAAGAAAAAGCAAGTCTGTCAGTAACAACCAACACAATAAAAAAATCCCTCAACGTTTCTGTCCCTGTGTTAACAGTAAGGGACCACTAAAGGCTCAGCCAATTGGACATATATGAATGAGGGGGTTTGCATGGAGCCCCAGTGAAATTTGTCAAGAATTCATAAAGAAGCCAAAAATTTCCCCACATAGATCAGCCTGCATAAAAAGTGAAGTCTGGAGACTTCACAAATACATGAAACATGTAGGTTCACTTATATGCTCGCAATAGTAGCACATGTCTTCGCTGTCTGGAGAATGCAACCAACAGCAAGTCGAAACTGATTCCCCATTTTACTTGCAGAGAAAAAGCAGGTAGCCTCTATTTGGAGAATCAAAGAAAAAAAATACATTAACAAAATTACATTAACAAAATTTTCCATTTTGCAATCTTATTTGACTTCCCTTAGATAATGCAAATCTGTTTCTACACTTTAAAAACTACAGAATTAATTATGTACTAGCATTCAGATTAATGTTTGTAAAGACAAGATGGGGGACAAACCATCTTTTCCTACAGTCATAACAGAGAACATTTCAGACATTTAAATTACATATAATGATAATTTTTACCTCCACAGTTGTTTTATAGGTTTTCAAAAGAAGGGATGCTCTGGCTTCTAGGAATGTCCAAAGTTTAACTTCATTGTCCCAGCTAATGGGAAACTCAGAGTTCCCCAGAGTGAAGATTTTGTCAATAGCATGCTCGCCTATCAAGTGTTCCTTCAGCTCTTCTGCAATAAGTATAAAACCAATCTGTTAAAAACCAATCTCATCATTCACTTTGCCAGTTGACAAACTGCAGAAGGATTTACTTTCAATAGTATAGCTTTGAGCAGCTAATGAAAAACCTCTCCTTGAATAAAAATCATCAGATATGCTGGTTATTTCTAGGATTCTCCTCAAAGAGGCAACTGGAAGCCTTGAGGTTAGCAGAAAATGAACCTTCTGCTCCACTCAGAAATAAAGATACTTTACATGTCATAGCCTCTCATACAGAGTGTAACTGCCACAGTGAGACACAATGTTTTGTATAATACTTCATAAACAGAAGAGAGTAATTCTTTAAATACTTTGTGAACTTTTTGATAATAAAAGGAACAAGCCAGAGAATGTGCAGTAGAATTATTTTTCCTATTGTTTTGGTAATCTTTTTCAGTAGAAGGAATTCCCTACAGTTGGGCAGAAAAGACATCCATCAAACAAACCTCACACTGAACAAAAAAATGTTTAACTAGCTCCTTGACATTACACAAATTCCAATCATCTTTTAATTACCAAATTTCACTCCTGCAAAGCAGCTATTACAAACTGCACACAGTACTTACATATAGTTTCTCAAGAAACAGTTGTCTTATAGAGTATTTAAGACAAACGAATAACCTGAGCACAATCATATATCAGAGAAATGCAATCAAGATGTCCACTAGCTTTATTTTCTTCTCGGAGACGAAATTCACCCCCTCATCTGCATCCTAAAATTTTCCTTACTAGAATTTACTTCCCTGAAATGGTCAGGCAGGTGGACCAGATGGTTGTTGTAGGTCCCTTCCAACTGAACTACTCTATTCCAATTTCTTAATAAATTCTAAAAGATGGATGTCAGGGTGCAGTGAAGGCATGACACTAAAGAAAGTAGGTTATTTATTTTTACTAAAGAAAGCAAATAGAGTACATGCAAAAACTTAACAACTTCAGTATTCCTACTCATTAAAATCCACATCATCTGCAGAGTGTCCCCAACCGCAAGGGAATTCTCCGTCATGAAAAAAGTCACATCTATAAACTCCAAAACCACATCTAGCCAGCAAGCATCTATTACAAACACTTAATCAGAAGTTTCACATGCACAAATTAGGTGAATATTTATTAATTGTACACGTATTTCCCCCCCCCCAAAAAAAACTAAGAGAAACACTACAAAGGCAGTTTGCAAATATATACGTTGGTTTTAGATTATGAATTACCAAAATATTGAAAATACTCAACTTTGAAATGTCTCTTCCATATTTCTCCTACAGCACAGAATATTCCAATTCCATATCTAAATGATTCTAGCAGTGATGGCTTATATGCTATTATTTTAAAGCATGTAAACCCCTAGGTCTCACATGATCTTGTTCTGTGAACCATTTTTAAACCTAAGAACTAAAGGTCAAGCTCCAAAGCTCACTCATTCATAACAGCCTAGGAAATTAAAAAAAAAGTATCACCTCATGCTTTAGGAGTTCCAGAAAGGCCTATGTTACTGAAATATTCCCTCAGACAACATGGCCAAAGATTAGGTTTTTCACCAGCTTATAGGTCCCTTTTTAACCTCAACTCCTCACCTTTTCCAATCTTCTAGCTTAATGTTTTATATAAAAGTCTATCGCATTCCTGCATTTAAAACAAACAAACAAAAACAAAAAACAAACCCTCAAAACAGACATAAATAAGGTTATCTTTATCAAACCTCTTACCTTCACTCATACAAAACACTCGAAGGAAAGCCAAAAGCTGGGCAGAGATTGGAGGCTCAATGGAGTGCAAAGCAAAAACACTAGAACTAATAAAAGAAACAATCAAACAACAGTAAATGCAAGTTCTGTTGTCATACCTTTGAACTTATTTCAACATAAAAGACCTTAAGCTAGACAACAAATGCACTGTTACAAAACTAACTTTGAAAAAATTAGGTAATACTAGTTCAAACTGAAGAAAAGCTTCCCTAACCTCTATCTGAAAAGAAAAATCGGCTCTACAATTTTACACTTACAATTATTTTTATATGGCTTTCTCAATAAATTCATGAAAATGCAATGTTTCACATCTGCTGCTCCTAACAGTACCCTTTGGACTGAAAAGACTAAAGGAAAATGCTGTGGTTCACATACTGAGCATCGTAGCATGTCTGCAAGGGATAGGAAAGAAAGAAAAACCACAGATTGCTTCAAATTAATCCTTGCTCTCTTTTTGTTCAAATGGTTATTAAAGCAAACGCTTTTTCCCTTATATATGGTCTAAATTAGATGACAATATAGCTCAGAGAACTTCTGTAAATATTATTACAATAACTTTAATTTGCTACACAAACGGGAGAAATATTACACCTAAGAAAACAATCTCAGAACAGCTTTATATATGCTCTACTGGTCACTGTATACTTTGGAAATGTTTTTAAAAACCCATGGCATTGTGTTTTACTTACGTTGGGATACCAGCACGAGCTAAGACCTCTGCCTTCATAGCATACAGCCTGTCACTTTTACTCACGCCAAGCTTTATTTTCACTCTGTCATGTGAATTATTATCAAAGAAAAAACCACTGTGGATCACAAATTCAGCGTTTGACCGAGTGCCATAAAAAATGTAAATCTAGAAGGATGAAAAGAGAAGTGAAGGGACAGGAAAAAAGCTTAAGATCAGCTCACAAAAACTGACATAATTTGAAAGTTATTTCCTGAAAGAGTTACTATTCTGAGTACAAGGTATATTTGGTTATAAAAACCGCTTTGTTTTCTGGTATTGATTCAACTGCTGTATATAGTGTGGCAATATACTTTAAAGGTAGATGTAAACATATCCATGTAACTGAGAGACTTTAAAAGGAGAAAAGAGATTCTTATTCTATACTTAAAAAAAAAAAAAAAAAAAAAGCTTTGTTTTCTCACACTGTCATGAAATATCTGTATATAGAAAAAAGTTTTCAAAGATCCTATGCCTTTTAAAGGCTAAAAAATCTGAGACAAGGAGGGCCCATGAAAAGAAATGGTGTTTCTGGGGTCATTTTCCCTGCCATACGTCCACACAAAAGAGTAACCTATACTGCTGATGGATCAACTTTGCTTTAAGGCATGGATATACCAAAGTATACCATATAGAGATCTTATCTGTGTTCAGCCAATATTTATTTTTGTGTAATACTCTGAACTCTTTACCTAAAGCATAGAGGTTACTTTAAGTCACATTAAAATAGAATTTCCTAAATGAGATGTGCAAAAAGTGTTTAGTTCTGGGCTAGGCAGTATGAAGTACACAGGACAAGAGGTGAGAGTAGCAATTGCTTTCTCCTGCGTCAAGAAGGTATTTTTCCCTTTTGTTTGATAATGAAATTGTCAATCAGAAAAAAAGTTTCAACAGCGACAGGACTCCCTTCTTAACCTCAGGGTACAGCAGTGCTCTGGATACCTGTAAGCTTCCATTCCCCTCTGGCTGACAGAGCAAGGTGCAGTGTTCTAAGGGCTCAACAACAGTAATGATGCCATTTACTGCTTTGTTTTCAATTTTATATTGGAACTATTCATCCTATGCTCTAAATGCTTAAGAGTGTTAATAAATTATAGGAAACATTATACTGTAACATACTCATATAATGAACAAACGACATGCCCAGGTATGTTAAGACGGTGGTTAAGGAGAGAGTTGCTAACCCTCTCAAGTTTTAAAACTACTGTGGTACATCTCCTATTAAACTAGCGTGTGTGATCATACAGTATGCTCTTACACTCTAAGACTGTTTTACAAAATGCCAATTAAACAGAATGAGGAAGTTGCTTTATTCAATGCCAGTGTTTCACAAATTCTGTGGACTTCTGCTGCCTCACATTTTGTAGTAGTAAGGGATCATGCACTCTTCCTGCTGAAACCCCAAGAAATAACATCTGCACAGTATATTAAAAGACTGAAGCATTATATAATTAAAGTGCTTTAATGATGTCGATAACAGTTAAAGTTTGCACAGATATTTTAAAATAATCTGATAAATAGCAGACAAAGTGAAACTACTGAATTAAAATCAAAATAGAGGAAACCTCTATAACTGAAATGGAGAGAGCAGCCAGAACAGCTATACAACACATCCGTTGCCAGCGGTGGAAAATTATAAATTGGATCACTTCTGGAAAAACTGTGGACCCCTTTTAACTCATCATACTGGTATTGGAAAAAACAGCAAATATTTGACTACCATAACAAATTCTAAGAGCAACACAAAAAATATACAATCACTGTAGACCCCAGCATAGCAATGAGGATAAATATACCTCTGGAAAGACATACTTAAAAACATTTTTCAGACACATTTTTGTTAAAAAAAAGAGATAACAATAGGTAAGAAAAATGAAAATCAAAATATTAGAAAATGTAAGACTGGCAAAATAATATACTAAAGGTAATAACTCAGAGACTGAGTTACAAAACATTTCAGGCCATTGTGTGTGGCTTTCTGGCCGTGCTGAGTGCCGCTGCACAGCAGTAGTTGACAGAGAGCACTACTACACTTGAGGGCTGTGGCTGCCTGCTGACGCAGCGCAGGAACCTCCTACCAGAGACTTCCTACGCTCCTGGAACCAATGTCTTCGGCGCATCACTAGTTGCAACACTCTTCTGTTTCTTAGCAGTTCTGAACAAACTACTGAACTCTGAAATGCTCCATGCATCTTTGCAAGACTCCCGTGTTGCATTCCGTTTCAAGACGAAGGGGTATGTATATGCGTGCATGCCTGTCTGAAGGGGAGGGAGTTTACTCTGAGGTCCTTTCTCATCTTCACTAAGCATGGGAATGACAACAGGGGTAAAATAGACTGGCAACTATACTGCATTTAACCTCTTGTTAAATGAAGACTAACAAGAAACACAAACCAACAACATTGTTAATAAAGACTTTACAATCTGTTGTTGCAGACAAAATGACACCTCACATCTAAAATATATTTATCTCTGGATATGGCCTTTTACTGATTTCATCCCAAATACCAAACTCACTGTTGGTGTATGTGAATTCAACAGTGATTAAAAATTTCAACTAGCCCTCTAAAGCACGAGGAATGAAAACTCTCCTAAGGTTGGGGTTTATCAAGTGATAGAAAATATTTTATTCTGAAAAATGTGCACTTACTTTGTTTGGTAGTGTTTTCAAACAAAATTAGCTCAGCATAATAAAATTCAAATGTAGCAGAGCTTAATCCATACCACTCTGCTATTAAAATTCTGTTGGGAGTTACCAAGTGTCCACAAAACTTAAAGAACAATTATGAAGATAAGTGTTCATGCTACCTGTTCTCCAGCCTTGAAATCTTGAAGTGCTACACATTCACACCGGTCATCTTCTAAATTGTAGCCTGTAGTGATCTATCCAAGGAAAGAGTAACAAAAGCACATTTAGCATTTTATATTTATCTCTCCCACCACTGACAAAACATTTTCCTAATGGAAATAGATATTAAAGATAGCGATAGCATACATTTCTTTCTCTGCATAATACAATACAGCTGGTAGTGATTGTTTTACAATTCCTGAGCAATATGTTTTTTTAAATTCTCTGCATTAAAGAAATTTAATGGAGGAAATAACTTACCTGAAGTGACCAGAAGGCTCTGAGGAAAGTACCCTCCACAGACCAGACAGTCCCATGCTAAAGCCGGCAGCTCGTTATAAAGTTCAGGAGCTTTCAGTCACTCCCATGAGGCCCAAGGGACCAAGGCACTGACAGCTCTATATGTTGTGCTTTATCCTTCCATTGCCAGCACGTTTTTGATCTCTCAATGAAAAAGGATTAGATAACCGGATCTTTAGGGGATACAATCTTCAGAGAATTATAATTTCCTTGCAAATAATCCCTTTATCTAAAGTTAAGTAATACTCCTAAAATGTTAAAAGGATTTTTTTTTGATAGTCGCAATGGAAGAGCATAAGCTCTCTTAACAAACCTGTACTACTTCAAAAAAAATTACAAAACTGTGAAGCGGTCACACTAACAAGTAAAGCTACCCTAAAAATGTCATACTTTTTGAAAGTGACAAACAGCACGTTCTTGAATAGCGTTACCAAAGACGCAGGCACAGATGCAGACGCAGTATGGAACATAAACTGCTGAACAATCAGGAAGCAACTTTTATGGTAAGTATTCTGAACTCAGCACTGACAGAGCTAACTTATGGAAAAATATGCTCCGGGCCTGGGGAAAAAACCTAGAAGAAGCCAAAGCTTCTCTCAGCCTCTGTAAATGAAAACTTACTGTTTGTAAGCTGACAGGAGAGCTGTGAGATACCCTGATTCCCATCTTGGATGAAGTGTGTCCAAAGACAGAACTCCATGGATTATTTTGAAAGCTCGGCTGAGGGCTTCCATGCTAACAGTTTTAGGCTGCTCGCGTCACCAAGCGTGCATTCGTCCGCCAAAGCCGTGCTTTCAAAGTGAGCACGCGGAACCTGTCTCTGAGGCAGCAAATCCCACACGGCAGCGCCAAGCAGGGGCAGCCCAGCCCTGCAGACACGCAGAACTGCTCTGCAGGCAGATGCCATCACTTCAGGTCTGTTAATGGCCTTGTGGTGTGTTGAGATCAGCAGGGAACACGAGAGTCAGGCAATACAGCCTGCTGCAAAACACAGGCGGGAGTACTCGAACACAGAAATTCCTGCATGTTCACTATGCTGGGCTGAGCAATTATTCATTAAGATCTCTCATTCAGAAGGTTATCTAACCCTGAATTGCAGGTTATAAGTGCTAAAGGCTTTACCTCTGCTATGACAAACGTACCTTCCAAGTTCAAATACAGTCATTTTCTGAAAAACTGTAACTTCCATTCAAAAAAAGGGAACTCTTGACAGCACTTGACTTGTCCTGAAATTTTCTTAGTGTGTAAACTCAATAAAATACTTCAGAATGTGGAAAGTCCATTCCAGTCTCTTGAAATGCCTGTGGAACAGGAGGCTTTCAAGGACTTGGGAAATTCCAGTATGTTAAGAGAAGGATTCTGTCAGTTTAAGCATGCTTCATTAGAGTACTGCTCATTTTTTGGACTGTTGTTTTTTGTTGATTTGTTTTGGTTTTTTTTTTTTTTTTAAGGAAAAAAAAAAAAAAAAAAACAACCCAGCACCAAAACCCCAAACCCAAAAATAAAACAAGTAAAACCTAGCAGCACTTCTGAAAGGCTTTTCCATAAAGCATAATGGAGTGTTAGACTCTTATTTCCTCTTTCTTTTAATAGCAGTCATGTAAGAGAATTAACAGGGTGTTTACTTCTCTTCCCACATGATAACTGACAAATTGCATCCCTTCAGTTTTATTTCTGAAGCAGACTGATACATGAATTTCAAGTTGCGTACAAAGCATGAAATAGTCTGCTTGGTCAGTGATTAAGTATGGACCCAGCCCAACAGGCAGAATGTAGCTTATTCAAAGCTCTGTCAGAACTGGTAATCAACCTCTGACTGTCAAAATACAATCCCACTAAAGGATCACAATGAGAAATGCATGAAGACAACCATTTTGATATAGCTCTTAGAGGCAGGTTGATCTAATTAGTAGTGTCAGAAGCAAGAAAAAGCTGGATGGACCTAGCTCCAGCTAAAACCCAAAAAGCATTTTATTATCTAGCTCATGGAAAAGGGCCCTGTGGAATAAAGCAGGAACAGGGATATCGAGTAGCTGACTGACTCAAAGTATTGCAGCATTAAGTTTGGAATAGACTAGACTAGACAGGGGCGCATACAACGCCATCTTTCGTTTCTTGCTTTCCTGCAATGAAGAACAACTCCCTCTGTATATTTTAAAGGCACGTGCTATGATCAGAGCAGAACCCACCCTCATCTCACTCTACAATAATATAAACTACAATAGACAGCTCACGGTTATCTTAGCAGCTTACAGTCATTTTAGCAGTTTTTTCCCCTATTTCCACAAGGAAACCAACACACAACAAAAATAGGTTTAGTAGCTTTTCTTAGACCATTATCAATATTACAATTGTCCACCCTTCCTAAATCTATAACCATTTAAACTGTTTTCTGTAGAAATATAAAACAAATGAATGAAGTCTGTATATACATACAAAATATTTAAATGCAGCACTCCCCACCCCTTGCCCTTTAGGATACACTTCTGCATAAAAAATGCTTCCAACCCTGATATACTACTGCATTAGCAGGTTTGGCTCCAGAGGCTGGCTCCATATCAAACCCATTGTTAAAGAATATAATAAAAATAAAAATTACTTTATCAATTTAAATAGAAGTTTGAATGATTAAAACAACATAACTAGCTGCTCTTTTAATATAGGCTACTTAATCTTTACCCCTCCCAGAACCTTAATTCTCTTCCTCTTTCCTCTAATCCCAACTTTGAACGCATTCATTAAGAGTTGTCTAATGAATACAGACAAGTCTCTGCAAAAGCATCTGAATGAGATGCCCAGCAGGAAAAGGGTACAGGAAGTACCGATGCTTGCAGCTAAAACTTATATTACAAAAATATACATTTCTGAATTTTAAGCAATTTTCTTTATATTGGAGACTCTCATACATGCTTTATTAATAAATCTGTTATAAGACTGCATAACGAATAGTGAAAGGCAAAAATCACTGCTAAAGAACAACATGTAATCACCTTTAATAAGGAAAAATAAATAAATAATGCCAAACACTTGCAACTTTGTAGCCTAGTGCAGTGCTGTCTTTGGTACATAGTAACAATAAATTAGCTACATGTCAAGTGAAAACCAACTTGCATTACAATTCGGTCATTTAAACCAGGCTTTCCTTACACCAACAACACTAGCACAGGCTGTCCTAACACTCAGGTCAACTCTCCCACAAAAGAACCAGATTACTTGAATGGTTGTATTTGCTGCTTACAGTCAATAACACTATCTACTGGAAACACAATTAGAGAGTATGAATTCTGAAGCATACATGATACTGGCTAAATAACATTGATAGACCATCCTCTTATGGGTTTCCATTTCCTCACTTTAACATTAACTAGTCCATTAATGAAATCAAGACATCATCCCCTGAACTAGCTCACATAAGCCAAAATGTCAGCAGGCCTAACTTTCTATGTACACATGTCACCTTTTAAATGTTTAATATGCCCTCAAGTAGTATTTTTGCATTTTGTTTCTTTGATGTAGTAACAGATGTACTGTTTTTGTTGAACTAGGCTTTGTTCTTGTTGTCGCTGTCTCCATAACAAGGCTCTTTGGGCATGGTTAGGAGAGCAGACAGTATTTCTTAGTTGCAAATTTCTAACCACTTTCCCTAGTGGTAAATACAAGAGGCAACCTTCATCACTGTCTGCTTTCCTATTCTCAGAACAAATCTGCCCTGAATTCTATATCTTTTTCAGCCCATCAGAAACAAAACTCCATGTCAGAAGGATATTCAGACTCAGCTGGAAAAAACGTATCATGCAACTGAAAACTTTTAAAGGTACATTATATGTATATGGGATATAACTCTATGTAAGGATCCAATCACTTCTAAAGTTTTCTCTAGATGAAGAAAGTTCTCCCTGCAAAGCTATCGTAAAACATTTAAGAAACCGACAAATCTTTCTTTCAGATATTAGGTTTTTAGGGTCACTTGGGAAGACAAAATACCTGTGTTAAGAAGCATAATGAAAAGCATTATTAAACTGTTCTACGGCAGTTGAAAGGCTTAATACTTAAGCTCTAAAGCCTTTCAGCAACACTGAGGAAATCCTTACCAGTCCGTTAGTATGATTACACATGTCCCATAAAGGTATCAGAGCCAATGTAACTCTGGAACCATCTTCTGTTGGAATCTGGTTCTGCCGTGTCATAACAGAGGAAACGGCCCATCTACAAAAATTAAAAACATTAGATGGTCAGTGTTCAAAACATCAAGATAAGATTGGCTGTAGTCCAACCTGAAGCAATCATTCAGGCTGGGAGTTTCCAAACTTAGTGCTCTTAAAGGTCACACTGACCACAGTAAGAGTAGAAGGCAACACCACTTGCAAGTAAAGCAGCAGCCCCTAAGTTTCCAAGACATGCACCTAGACCAATTCCCAAATCAGGACTGCGCTCCCACACCCCTCTCCTGTGCCCTTTGCAACGGAATCTTCATACCTGCCAGGACGCGCTCCCCCGTCACCTCCTGCCTCTCTGCACACCCCCAAACCCGGGTCAGCCGTTCCTGCCGGCCCCACAGCAGCTCTCTCGATGGGCAGACTCTTGTAAGAGCCAGGGCGGATCCTTCCCCTCGCTCCCTAAAATGCTTCCGTACTGCATGAACTGGAAACCAGTACCATCACCCCACGCATGCACGATAGTTTGGCAGGTGCCCCTCTTCAGTTTGCGAACGTTTACATCAGTATTGCTAAATTTCCTGCTTAACAGGATAAAGAGAAGAAATAAAGCCCCAGTACTCCGAGCAGATATCCAGGTAAAAAGAATGAAGGAAGTATAACATAGTTTAGCAACACAGACATCATTCAAAACCCACGTAGGTCAGGTTAAGCAAATGAAATGCCAGCTACCTGTTCAAACATAAGAATCTTCAGAAAAGCTTAACGTTTCAGTATTTTCTAAAAATCCATTTTTATTTTATTTCAGACAAAAATAAATATTAAATGCCAGACTAAAAACAAACAAACAAACAAATAACTCCCCCCCCCCCCCCCAAAAAAAAAAAAACACTCCAAAATAAAACAATTTAGTTTCACTATGTTCTGGCCTTAATACATATATTTGTTGTGGGTTATTTGAGGGGGGAAAAAAAAAGGAATATCACCAGGAAGTCAAAATAATTTTTAACTCCCACAGACTACACTACTAACAAGTATTTAATATACAGAATTAGACTTTCAGAAGGATATTTTTCAGAAGGACTGCAGATTGCTTAGAAAGATACCGTCAAACTGAAGTCTACTTAATTTCTAAAAAGCAAATTAAAATTGTGGATAATTTTGATATACAAACACTGTTTGAAACATAGTAGCAATATGCTGCTTTTTAATTGTAATTTAACTGTAAAATTTTAGACCATTTCACATGTAAGTTGGCGTGTTCCTCAATGACCCTACAAGTGAAGGAGGCACAATTTGGAAATCTCACTTTCACAGACTACCCAGAAATACAACTAGGCTAAAAAAATGCCTGTAAGACCTCATCAGTGCTTTTATTCATGCTATTTTAATCACTTCGCAGAATTAAAGCTTTTGTTACCTTAATTATTCTTATTTTTATCTTAATTTTGACAGCCCTTATAGCACCTGCAAGTGACACTCGTGCTTCACGTGTACAACTTAAGTTCTTCAGCTCTTCTGTTCAACAGCCATTGTAAATCCTAGTTTCTACTACTATGTCCTGGTAGAGACTTTTATAAAAAAAGAAATAATAATAAAAAAAAAAAATCTCCAAAACCCAAACCTCCTGCAACGTCAACTGGATTATTTTCTTAAGAAACAATGAATTACCTTACTAATCTCTGACTACGCGTGCCAGTTGGCTAAATTAACTGCTCATAATGACTATTCCTTTGTAACAATTAAAATCTGCATATGTATTCTACTTTCTTCTTCATTAAGAAAGTATATCAGTATCAAATCCTACATTTTACATTTCAGTAACGATAGGGTTTTCCTACCAATGAAGCATTTCCAGGGCCCCACAGTTCACTATATTAAAAAAAAAAAAAAAAAAAAAAAAAAAAGAAGAAATAAATAAAGAAAGGAAGAATTAAAAGATAGACCAACCTGTAGTCGTCATAAGTGAAAGAATCCTTTAAGGGCAGTTTGCTGGCATTAGGATGGGTCTGGGAAATGTAAGTTTCAGAAAAAGGTGAAAAGAAAAGAGAAATCAGAAATCAGTCAGCAGAATTTCATTATTTAGCCGCCTAACAGATCCTAACAAGAGCCAAATGAAGCAGGAGGCGTCCAGCCGCGCTACAGAGGGATCATCATGCTATTATGCTCTCATACATCACTGTCAACTTAATTTGTTGTGCCCAGCAGCCGCCATAAATCTGTTTCTTCATATTTCAAGACTGGAACCCACAGACATTGTACAAAAATAAAAAATTTAAGGTGGACTGAGTACGTGAAGGTAAAACAAAATCCAGCCCTTGATGCAGGGTAGGGAAAAGAAGTCAAACAATAAGCATATATTAGGTTTCACCAGCTTCCACATTTTCTTCTTCTCTGGAATATCTGTAAGGTATTTCACAAATGCAGGAAAAATTACACAAGATTTTCAATCACCTATAAAGGTGTTATTTGGTAAAAATTGTACGACAAAACAGATTTAAATATTTAAATAGTTTGGATGACAAACACTGATTAGACAACATCTACATTAACCCATCTACACATGCTCCTATCTAAAAGAAGAGCAATGCCATTTGAGAATACATACCGCAGTTGTCATTAACAAGTAAAATATTTATATTTTAGAAAGGCTTTCGGAAGCTGTAATACCTGTTACTTTTCTGATCAATTAACTTATTAAAAGTTTCAAAAATGCAGGTAGCTTTAAAGCCCACACTCACACACTTTCTTTAGAACTTTGTTCCAATTCACAAATGGAAAGCCATAATAGCATAAATTTTAATCTTCGGGTTCAATTAAGTCTCAGAGATGAATTGAAGTAAATGATCAAACGGTTATTTCAGAAGATACAAATGATTTTTTGCATAGCTCTATCTTTGAGACACTCTTAATGCATGAAGCTCCATGTAGTACGCAGTTTTTTACTCATGATGCATTAGCATCACAAGTGCATGGTAATTTATCATTTCTCACTGTAATGTACTTGCTGGCACTGTGTGCAGGACAGTAGGGGATGAGGTAAAAGTGGCTCAAACCGTAAATCAATTAGAAAACAAAAGCTTGTGCTCAGTGCGCAATTTTAGGCAAATTATATATTACAAAAGACTGCCAATTGGGTGTTAGGTCCCAGGTGTCTGCTCTCCCTCAGCCCCTCCAGTTAACCCTTTGGATGGGCTTTCTCTGAAACAGCACAGGAGTTAACAATTCCAGAGACTCCTGTCCCTTCCCTCACTTTCCCCCCCCCCCCCTTGTATAAACACCCTACATTTCTGTATGATTTTTCATTCACATCGATGGTATGGTCATTGCATAATAAATTCCCTCGAGTTTAACTGTAGCCACACATTTTACAGAGTTACTTCTTCTTCCAAAACCATTCAGTACAAAATCAGAACTGAACCCCAAGCCAGTAAATTTCAGGAGGTATCTTCTCTGCGGAAGAACAGTCCAGACCCGATTCCAGAAATGAACGCAGAAACGTAGCCTTCAACTGGAAATAACAATTCTTAAAAACAAACACCACTCTATGTTATTCAATTTATTGAATAAACATTATGACAATTTACTTTCAGCTTTTGTTGCTAATATTAGGAACCTACTTCCCAGGAGCTTGATAAGCTAATCAACGCCAACAGCGAGACATGTGAGCCCACCCGTTCCACTTCCAAAACGTCGTAGCACTTTCATCTGTCACGCGGCTACTGGGTGCGAAACGTCAAAATCTCATTCTGTCCCCGAAGATCTCCCGCAGGAACGGCAGAGTCGGGCCCCCTGCGCCCCCCGCGGCCTTGCAGACCACGAGCCCCGCCCGGCTCCCCGGCTCCGGCGCGGGCACCTCCCCGGGCCTGCGCCGCCCCGCCGGGCCGGGGCCCCCCGCTGCCGCCGCCGCCGCCGCCGGGGCCCCGCGGCCGGCACGGGCCGGCACTGCCACCTGCCGGCGCCGCCGCGGCCCGGCCCGGCCCGGCCCGGCCCTGCCCGGGGGAGCCGCCGCGCCCCGCTCCGCGGCCCCGAAGCGCGGCGCTGCGGTGGTTCCAACGCCCGAGTCCTCGCCTGGGCGGCTTCCGGCAGCCGGGCCGGGCTGGGCCGACGAGCAACTGGCAGGAGGGAGGCCCCGGGTAAGGCGCAAAGAGCGGCCCTGTCTTCCCTCTCTGCCCTTTTCTGCTCTCCTCCCTCCTCCAGGCAGCAGCTTTCCACGGAACAAATTATTTTTCAAAACTGGCAGTAATTACTATGGTCGTAACGCACGAAAAGTATAAAGGTGTTAGAGACTACAAAGGGCATAGCAGTGTAAAAGTGATTTTTGCAAGCTAAAGACATTACCTGTGCACAGTTCCTACTCACACTCTACACAAGGACTAGGAGCCACCATGCTCAACCCTAACTTGGAGCAAATGCCTATAGGAAGCAAGACAGATACATGTTGCCGTTGTCTCCTCTGTGAGAAAAACCTGCATTAAATCAGCAGATTGCAGTGAGCATAATTGTTCATTTGACATAAGTAGTTCCTCTGTAATGAGTCGACTTGAACACGCAAACAATGGGCAAAGATTCTGGATACTACCAAACGCTGTAACCATCCCCATTTGTAAATCTGTGAAATTTAGGGACCGCCTCTATATGGAGACCATTTAGACATAATTCACATAAAACGGCTAGTAAATTACAAGAATGGACAAAATACAGCGCCTTAAAAGACACAAGACAGAATAAAATCCCAGTGTACATAATTACCCTATTTATAACATTCCGTGGTACAATATTCCAGTAGCTATTTTAAAGTTAAGATACGTCAGCATATTTGATGTGAGATTTCTGACTTGGACTATTTTACTATGTAACCTAAAAACCTTTTGGATTACAAGAATCTGAAGACACACACAAAAAAAAGAACAATATTCTGATGAAAAAATTGATTTAGTATGCAGCTTCTCTTTATAGTCCCTTGGTAAAAATGAAATCTCCCTAACAAACACTTAATAAAACCTGTCAATATATCTAGAAAGAAAAATGACACAAATGCATTAAGTATTAAATACCCTTGAAAAAAGTCACATATTCCATGAATTTTTGATGTACTATCTTGACATTAATGTAAAACCTTGATATTTATAATTGACAGATATTTAATAAAGTATAGAAGATGACTGCTGCATAGCATGCAAATTGCTTAGGCTGATCAAAAAAGATACAGACATATTTAAACTAAACAAACACTTAATGCGTAAAAAAAATCAGGTCTAGCTTTTATAGGTTCAGGCAGCTAGGTCTCTACAGATTAGCTTTGAAATGTGACATTATGCACTACACGAACCCTAATTTTAACTTACGAAGTCTGTATGAAGTAATTTCAGAAAGTTGGGAGGGGAAGCTCTAAATAAAAAATGGGAACGTGAAAATGTGAATATATTCATTTAGATGCAGGTCCTGACATTCTACTGAAAGAGTTATTATAAAGAACAAATACCATCTATTTCGTTACCCTTTCTGTGAAAATATTGTCAGAGCTGGCAATCAGGGTGATGACCACTGCAAAAACAAATAGTGGCATGCTGAATTTAATTTTCTTCCTGATGCTGCTATTCCTAAAAAAAAATTAAAAAATAAAAAATGCTTCTTCCCCTTCAGCGTTCCAAGCCTTCTCTGAGACATTTGGAGGATATCTCAAAATAACCAGAAATATTAAAAAGTAACAGTGATTGCTGCCAGATTGTCTGCAGCCACTGCGGAAAGAGACAGACTGTTATTCTAGTCACCTAAAACACTATCAGACTAGAAGCCAGTTACTCAGTATGGCAACCGGAGAAAAGGGTGGGGGGGAGGAAGAGAAAAAAAAGAAAAAGACAGTTTCAGACATTTTTCTCTTTCTGGGAAGCAGAAATATCCAGGAGTTTGTGTCTCACATTTAATGTCTTACAAGAAAACACAACTCCTGATGGCCCATAGGGGCCTTTGTGCTAATAATTTCTCCATCATATTTTTGGGTGGGCACCACAAGATAATGATTCTCAGGACTTATAAACTAGATGCTAGAGGACTCCTCCACTTTTGAGAAGGCTTGTTTTTATTTATGAAGGCTCCAGTGTAGAAAGGGTGGGTACCTTTCCAGCAGAGGAGCCATCATAACCTTCACTTCTGCTATCCAGCCTACGAGGGCATTAGCCTGTGTAAAAGAGTGGCCAGAGTATTAGAGGCAATAACCCCTTACCCCATTCAATCACAAAATGCCAAAGCTCATTTATCAGAGCTCCTAATCTTGACAAGGAATTTCCATTAAAATTAACTTAATATTTGCTTGTTTACCAAGCAATGCAAAGTACAAGTGCTGTTACTGTAACATGCAGTAAAATGTCTGAGTAAAAGTTAGAATTAGAATACAAGTTTACATAATGTTAAATTTGTGTTCATATTTATGCTACTAGATGTCTTGAAAAGAATTGACGTATTTCGGGGTGAAGTCATACTGGCCAGCATATTCCTTTGTACCATTAGCCCTTGTATACTCTGAGTAAGAAAAAATTAATTGAATCACTAGAAGTGATTAAAGTTAGTGGTTTTTTTTTAAAAGACAGCACCTCTCAGCTAAGATAAGGTGACCATTGGAGTCATCTACTACTCCACTGCAATACGGAACAAAAAAAAAAAAAAATATCCTTGTTTTTATTGTTTTCCCGAGTTTGTAGAAACAGAGATGGGTGGATTTCTGTGAAGAATATTTCAAGTACTTACAAGTCCAAGGCAAAGCTGTGGGCAATCACTGCATCAATATTACTAAATCAGATTTCAATATTCTCAAAAACCTCTTGTGTACCATTGAAGTAGAGACAGCTTCATTTCTATCTCTGGAAAGCATCATACCAAGTGTTGAGATTATACTGAGGCCATCACTCCACCCCAACTCCCAGCCCCCAAAACACTAAGGGTGCTTGAAACAGTTAAAGCCAAAACCAGTTTAAGCTTCCACCTTGTTAACTTTCATTCCTTTGAACATAAAGCCCAAGGGTTTGTTCCTTTTGACCAAACAATTTTTTTCTCCTCTTTCCAATGTACTCATTAACATGGGGAGATTTCATTATGAGCCTTGTTGGATGCTACTTGATGGTTTCAGGCCAATGTGTAGGTGTACAAAAACACAAACACACACTACACACACACACACTTTCAGGGCCAGAAGCAGGAAGATCTGTCAGCATTTGCTGGTTACTGTCCCTTTCCCAGCTCTGGAAATCCTTTGAAGCAGCAGCCTTGAAGAGAAACTCCTCTCTGTGGAGCTGCTGAGGCTTTAACTGCCCTAAAGCTAAGTAAAATAAAGAATTCAGAATGGAGGATCCTAGCGATCTACAGGGAAACAAGTATTCACTTTTTTCATTGGACTTATGCTGCCTAACCTAACAAGAGAAAGCCAGTTCACAGTACAGGACAGGAGACAAAGCCAAAGTTTATTTTACTTTGTAATAACAGTTTATAACTACAGAGGCATGCTCTGGAATTTTCAACCAGTCCAGTTCACAAAGCACTAGGAAATATGTCCACAAACCTGTGCTTTTATATGACTTTTCTGATGGAAGAAAGATCATCCTGCTTTGCAAAACCTAATAGAACAAATCTTAAAATTAAAAAGGTACCACAGGATTGAAACTTATTAAACCTAAATAACATTCTTGCTTCTTCTTTACGTCAGCAATTTTTATTTACGTTCTGCCAATATACACAAGAAAGCACTGTCCCAGACTATTAGGGAATTCATGCAGCGGAAGCACTGTGGAATGACTCCTTCTGGTGCAATGGAATTTAACTGCACAGTCCCTTTTTCTGTACCTTCTACCTGAAAAAATTGTTCTTAGATAATGAGACAGCAGTGGCATAACAGACAACTCAAACCGTGACATCAGTGACTAACACAAGGGTCTGAAGGACTGACAACCCACTTCACATGTAAAGTGGATGTTACCTTTTGGCTGATGGAGTACACAGAAATAATTTTGAACTGACTGCAAACCGGTACCCTGCCTATAAATCTGTGGCATCTCGTTTATTAAGCAGAAGCAAGAGAGTGATGGACTTTTTAACATCCACGTCTTGATCACTCCATTTACAGAATGCTTCCTAACATACAGAATTCTGGGAAAGATTAGAATTTTAGAAGAGAAGGCACTCCGATACAACACTTAAATGGGTGACCAGGTTTTCCTCTTCTATATACTTTTTCCCATCCTTTCACAAAATCACTTGGGGCAGAATGCAGCCCCACTAAGGGCTGAAGGGATGAAGTGGGAGAGCAATCTGGCCTGAGACTGTACCTATTTTGCAATGAGAGAGCCTCTCCAGTCCCTCCTGTCCCCATTCATGTAACAGAAAGACACACTAGGTCTGTTATCTCCTGTGGTAAATCTCACAACAAATGACTTCAGTGTTTGTGTTGAGCCTTACATTGATGGGTTCAGTCGGCAGCACTTCATTCACACAGGTACAGTAAGATAGCTACAGTAAATAGTGTCCTCGGAGAGGTCTACCTGCACACCGTGACATATCATATACTCTTTAGGCTCCTCCTGAGGTACAAGGTTTACCTTGTTTATTTGGTTTCGTGCAACACGTGCACTATGTTCATGCACAAATTCATTACACAACTCTACTACGAATTCAGTGAATCACAAGTCACAAATAAAATGCTGTGACGGAAAGCCTGGAGTCAACTACTTTAAAAGGACAGGGACATTTCCCTGTTGTCCCTGTTCACAACCACTCCACATCTAGAGAGTGTTCTAATGAGCATGCAGATTACACAGTATGGCCAAAGCTTTGTTACCTGTGAACCAACTACTCAAGTTTACAGATTAATCATACCAGGAGCCACTTCGGTAGAAGCTTGGAACGCAATCATCTTATAACCACAGTACCGTGCTGCACAACCAGCATGGCACAGGGGCCATGGTAGGTCCTGGATCCAGATGTACTGGGACTATAGTGCACACACATCCAAAACTAAAAACTTATCACTTCCTCTTCAATTCACATTCAAACCATAGTACAAGAAAATAAACTTTGGTTTACTTAGCAACATATCAATCTCCTACTGTGTGGAGTATTAGCATTGAGTCTGACTGAAGAGGATAATCCACTTTGTAATTTAGTTAAATTACTAATTTTAACAAAGATAAGTCCCCTGTATAATTTTGCAGTGCTTAAAGAATACATCCTCTGAGTATTCCATTCTAAGAAACATCAGCTTGTTGTCATATTTTAAATTTATGGAACATTTGTAACTGCTGTTATACCAGAAAAAATATTAAATCTGCACAATAAGTACAAACTTTATATGAGAAAGTATACTTGTAAATGCATGATGATCTCCTGATGTCTGCTGAGGCACTCATTCCCACAAAAGACTCAGACGACATCTCTGGGGATAAACTCAACTGCCCCAGAAAGTGCAACTCAGTTAAAAAATAAAAATAAAAGCGACGAACAGAAAAGCATACAAAAAAACCCTCCCCACTCTTTTGGCTGTAAAAACAGACGCTTATCTGCATTCTCAACAAGGAGAGTGGCTGAGAACCCCATCTTCCAAAAAAATGCCTTAAAGCCCATAATACTAACAAGAGAACATATTACTCCTCCCAAATGTGGCTTAAACTGTGCAGAAACAAATTTTGTTTATCACTGGCGTATATGCTTTGAAGTACATCTCTGCTTCCCTAGAGGAAAGAGGGCGTTTAGGCTAGTATAACAGAATCCAAGCCATGCAGAATATAGAATAAGTTAAAGCCCACTGATTAGGAGGTCTTAACAATGAACGTCCAAGAGAAGAGAACACCTGTATCCAAAACGAAAGATACGCTTTTATCGTCTGTCCTCCAGCTTTAAAGCATTTTGCCTGTAAGAAGGAGCAGACACCAAGCAGGCTGTGCCTTGCTTCGGGCGAGGCCAGCAGGGCCCAAGGGGTGCCCCCCGGCCGCGGGTGCCCCCCGACGCCCGGCACCCTCTCCCCGGAGCAGATGGGCAACAGCTGTTTGCGGAGCAGCCGCTGCCCCACCAGCCCAACGCCTCCGCCCGCGTCCGGCTGGCTCCAAGCCCAGAGCTGCCGCCGCGTTCCTGGGGAAGGCAGGGCAGCAGTGGGGAAAGAAGGCAGCAGACCCCCTACCCACACAAGGACCGGAGCTCTTCATTCCTCCGTGAGGGGCAGACGCAAGCCAGCAAAGCCTGTCGCTGCGCCCGCGCCGGAGAGGGGCAGCCACGGGAATGGCCCAGCGAAGCCCCAGGATCTGCTGTTATCGTCATCATAGCCGGGGGGGGGGGGGGTGTACCAGAAGCGGCACAAAAATCAGGAATTTGGCGCATGTTTGCAGAGTCTAAACCACCTTACGGCCGATGCACTAAGTGGTACAGCACAAGCACACGTTCAGCCTTCAGGTTGCCACCAGCAAAACAGATTAATACAATACTTTGGCCCTCACAGAAAGGGAAAACACAGAAAGGCATAAATATATTCCATCATTAACTGCCTATTGATTTATTATTGATCAAGCAGAACAACTCAGGTGTTGAAATTCAGACAAAGCAAATTAAATAGCAACACTATTTTACTTTTGTAACTGCCCACTCGATGGAATTTTAAATCTCTGCTTAAGGTGACGTATATAGTAGACAAGTAAACAAAAGGGAAAGATTTTATAGGGTTTACAACTGTGCCATCTTTCTTCCACCCATTTTTAACAGCGTCACTGACATCACTTCTGAAAAAAACCTATTTGATTGGCATGCCAAAAAGTATAAATCAAGTAGGGGGAAAACGGAGAACTCTAAGGACCTACCTGGTAGAGGATCAAAACTGCGTTCTGCTTCCAAATACACTTGCTTTTGACTGCACACTGGTTGAACTCTTAGAAGCATGAAATTATTCTCTATTATATCAACTTAAAAATAAAAAACAACTTCCTAGCCTTTGAATAGCTTAGTGTTTTAAAAGTCAGTATACTTGTCTGCATTCAACTCAAACATTATTTAGCACATGGAAGTTAAATATCTTAAAGACAAGTACAGAGAGACACCAGACGTTCTACTTCACGCTGACCTGGAAAGTCATATGCTTAGTGGAATAGCATAGATTAGAAAAAGTACAGAAAAATAACGTAAGAGCAGCATAAGTCATATTGAAAGTATCATCACAACTTCAAAAACTGGTGTCAAAATTAAGCTAGAGATGTGAAATCTCACCTAATATACCCAATATTGAAGAGTCAAATGTGATACCAGATTTCAAAGATGCTATAATATTATTTTGAGATCTAGAACTTAATGTGTTAAAATGTCCTAACTAAAATGATATTCCAGTGCCCAACAACTGATAACTGGATTTTAGAATTTCATTCACGCTAAATCAATTAGTCAAATTTTATATGAATAATAAATCAAATTTAGTATCTGATCAAAAGGGATTATAGCCTCCAGGAACTTTCTGTCCAATAGTGCACACAAACAGATCAAAACATCTTTGGATAGATTACTGCAAGGGTTGTAATGACAATGGGACTTCAATAACACTTTCACACTGTCCAGATGTCAATATACACTAGTCAGAAAACCGTTGTGACAGTGTTCCTGTGGAACACTGGATATAAACCAGATTACAGATACTGTCTGAAAGTATTAATGACTTCAAATAGATTCTATTAAAAAAAAAAAGGTGTGATTCAGGGGGCAACTTCTGCATTCTTGAGTAACAGTAGCTTGACAGAAGGCAAAGAAAGCATTTGCAAGTATTTGCTTGTTAACTTAGCAAAGAAACATAAAACTGAGTCAAAGAAAATTAATTTTACTTGCTAAAATGTTACTTAAACGGGTGACTTTGCTTTCTCCGTGCGGTTTAATTCTAAAATTCTTACTGATATATCTTTTGTACTGGGGAGCCCTGCACTGGGCCCAGTGCTCTGTGTGTGGCCTCACCAGTGCTGACTGGGAGGGAAGGATCCCCTCCCTTGACCCGCTGGCAATAATGGCAAAGGGTGCCATTAGCTGGTTTCGCTGCAAGGGCATACTGCTGGCTCACGGTCACCTTGGCCCCCGACATATTAATGGGATTGTTCCACCCCTGGTGCAGGACTTTATACTTCTTGTTGAACTTCATCCACTGTCGGCCCATTTCTCCAGCCCGTTAAGGTCCTACTGGGTGGCACCTTCTCAGGGATCGAAGTGAGGCCGACAGACTCGTAGTTCCCTGGGTCCTCCCTCCTGCCCTTCCTGATGATAGGAGTGGCATTTGCTTTCCTCCAATCCTCAGGCATCTCTCCCAGTTGTCATAATTGCTCAAAGATCACTGCAAGTCAGAATCATATAATAGTTTGGGTTGGAAGAGACCTTTCAAGGTCACCTAGTCCAACCCCCCTGCAATGAGCTGGGACATCTTCAACCAGATCAGGTTGCTCAGAGCCCCGTCCAACCTGACCTGGAATGTTATCAGGGATGGGGCACCTACCACCTCTCTGGGCAACCTGTTCCAGTGCCTCACCACTCTTATTGTAAAAAATTTCTTCCTTATGTCTAGTCTAAATCTACCCTGTTTTAGTTTAAAACCATTACCCATTGTCTTGTTGCAAAAGGCCCTGCTAAAAAGCTCGTCCCCATCTTTCTTATAAGCCCCCTTTGAGTATTGAAATCCCAGAGTCTTCCTTCCTTCAGGCTGAACAACCCCAACTGCCCCAAGCCTTTCCTCATAGGAGAGGTGTTCTATCCCTCTGATCATTTTTGTGGCCCTCTGGACCCACAGGTTCATGTCTTTCCTGTGCTGAGGACCTCAGAGCCGGATGCAGTACCCCAGGTGGGTCCTCACCAGAGCAGAGCAGAGGGGCGGAATGCCCTCCCTCGACCCGTTGGCCACACTTCTCTTGATGCAGCCCAGGGTATGGTTGACCTTCCGGACTGCAAGTGCATGTTGCCAGCTCATGTCCAGCTTTTCATCCACTAGCACACCCAAGTCCTTCTTAGCAGGGTTGCTCTCAATCCCTTCAGCCCCCAGCCTGTACCAAATCCAGAGGTTGCCTCGACTCAGGTGCAGGACTTTGCACTTGGTCTTGTTGAACCTCATGAGGTTCACATGGGCTCACTTCTCAAACTCGTCCCAGTCCCTCAGCACTTGTGGGTGCATCCCATTAGGGCCCATGGACTTGTGTATGTCCAGTTTGCTTAAGTATTCCTTGACCTGGTCCTCCTCCACCGAGGGTACATCTTCCTTGCTCCTGACTTTCCTCCTGGTGTCTGGGACCTGGGACTCCTGAAGACTGGTCCTGCTAGTAAAGCCTGAGGCAAAGAAGGCAATTAGTACCTCATCTTTTTCCACGTTCTGTGGCACCAGGTCCCCTGCCCCATTCAGCAGCAGACTCACATCTTCCTTGGTCTTCCTTTTGTCACCTATGTACTTATGGAAGCCCTTTTGGTTGCCTCTGACATCCCTTACCAGGTTCAATTCCAGCTGGTCTTTAGCTTTCCTAACCTCATCCCTCGATGTTTGGATAATGTCTCTCTATTCCTCCCAGGTTACCTGTCCCTGCTTCCACCCCTTTCCTTTTTGTGTCTGAGTTTTGCCAGGAGCTCCTTGTTCATCAGTGCTGGCCTCCTGGTATTTTTGCCTGACTTCCTGCTCACTGGGAGACACTGCTCTTTAACTTGGTGATCCTTCAGTACTAACCATGTTTTCTTTCTTGGATCCCTCTTCCCTCCAGAGCCTTATCCCAAGCAGATCCATGAAGAGGCCAATACCACTATCCTGAAGTCCAACGCTGTGACCTTGCTTTTTGCTCTGCTCCCTTCTCTCAGGATCCTGAACTCCACCATCTCGTGGTCACTGCAGCCAAGGCTGCCTTTGACTTTCATATCCCCAACAAACCCTTCCTTGTTTGTAAGTATGAGGCCCATGACTGCAAGTAGCACCTTTCCTCATTGGCTCTATTGCTTGGGTAAGGGAGTTGCCACTGATGGTCTCCACAAACCTCCTGAATTGCTTATACCCTGCTGTGTTGTCCGTTTAACAGACATCAGGGTGGTTGAAGACCCCATGAGGGGCAGTGCCTGCTGTCAGTAGAAGGTCTCATCTACTCCCTCCTTCCTCCTGATCAGGCACCCTATAGCAGACACCCACTACAGTGTCACCCACCCATATTGGTTTTTTTTTTTACAGACAGCTAGCTTGATGATACCCTTTGGAAAAGTCTGCAGGCCCCCAGTGGTCCAGAGACTACAGGCTGAAAACACTGACTAAATCAATGCTAAAGTGCCATCCTGGACAGCCGTGCAAAACCGATCCTTTTTCCAGCACGAGGCAGCTACATGCAAATACTACTTACACACAGACTGCCACCGAATGCCCACAGCTGGCTACCATCACAAAAGCTATGGCTAGCCCATGAGCTCTTCTGGTTTCAGAATTACCATTTCAAAGATTTTAAAAGCTAACTAAAATTATAATAAAATTGTCTTTTAGTAAGTCAGGTAGTAATAGCCTCTACTACACCTAGGAAAAAGATGCAACACTGTTTCCGACCCATAGTGTCCAAAATGCAGAGTTTGGGCACTTCTGCCTTCTCTAAGAGCACTCCTTGTTGGATGTCTTGTTTTGATTTACAAGAACTTCTCTGTGGTAGACTACAAACAGGCATGCAGATGCAACTGAAAGTCAAACATGAAGTCCACTGCATATTCTTTTAAAAAAGGTTCAAACTTGGTTGTATTTTCTTTAGGAATATAATCTCACTGTGAATGTCTGTAAACTATATGGCTCCCTCTTGTGCCTATTATACCACATTTCAGTGTACAAAAAGAATTTTAACACTAAGCCATAAATATTTGGGCTCTGTTCACCCTTCAGTAGGCATGCAATGCCCATAAATGTTAATGGCAGTCACACGCACACCTTCCAGGGAAAGTTTGCAGCTTACAAAATTTCTCTTTGGAACAAACTACAACAACATCTTGCAAACTGTAAGTCTGCTGCAATGAAAGTACTCTTTTGACCATTCACTGTATTTTGATAGCAATGCAGAAGCCAAATGTGCCTTTAAAGTACATCTGTAAGAACTTTTAACTGTTTTTTAGTTATCAAATTACATATGTTTAGAAAGGTGTCAGTGTGGTTTATAGAGCCTGGCTAACATGCTCAAGGGTTTATTTTTGTCTATTCAACATTCCACCTGTTTCTGCTTATCAAACCAGACTACAGTTTAGCTTGTAACAGCTGTGAAATTCATAAATCTGTCCATTCTTCATGTGTATTCAGACTAAGCACTTGGAGAAAGAGTTAGAACTGCAGAAAGCCACCCTTATGGAGAAACTGGGGAAATAAAACAGACCAGCACTTGTAAATGTTTAAAACTCCACACCTATCAGAAGCCAAATTATTTTAATAACAGTCTAGCAATCCTGTTTAGAAAGAAAATGAAGCATTTAAATAAAATGATTTGTTAGCCCTTTTGTTCCTCCAGTCAATTGAAACATTTTGCAGACTAAAAATGCTGCAAAGGAATGAAAATATTTTGCCTGCACAGAATAATCCCTTTTTCAGTGTCTTCAAATATCAACAAACAACTTTTATTTCAAGATGCTACTTGTTTTATTTTCTACAGTAGAACAGCTATCAATAAAGTAAATATAGTTATAAGATTTTTTTATTACAAAAAGTGTATTTGTAAATTTAAAAAAAATACTAGTCTGAATACCTGAAATAGTATCAAACCTCTGGTCACATAGACCAGGTTTCACTAAAATGCTTAATGCTAAAGCAGTAGTAGTACTGAATAAAACGATGATATATAAAAATCTAACTTTCACTTCCATATAAATTGAATACTACACTGCCTGTCACAGGAAAGTGAGTTTCCTTTGCTTTTTTTCATTTATGTGATGAATTTTTCTCTCTCCACCTCTTCCATTTTCCATATGTTCATGAATTTCCCAAAACATTACCCTTAGCACTAGGTATTTTGTGGGTCAACTTTGTTCATTAAACAATATAAGTGCATGCAAGATGATACGAAAATTAATTTTAGCTTTTCTGAATAACGAAAAACAGTACTTTGTTTTGGGGAAGAAAGAGGCACTTTTTTTCCTCTGAACTTTTTTTATCCACCATTTCATAAATAACAAGCTCTTATTTTTGAAAGCTGAAACAGAAATCAAAAAGTTTAAAAACTTTTCCACGAGTATGCATCAAAAGCATTAGTAATAGGTACCCAGTACATTCGCTTGGCACTCCTGGAGCCAGCTGAAATTATATCTCCTCCTAATGTGACATTTATTGAATACTAGCAAAGAAACATTCAGCTGAAATTGCGGCTGTGTGGCAGTGCTGAAGCATGTCACCAAACAACCAGAACGGACCTAAAATTTACCTAATATTTAATACTACTCATTCTCCAAAGAGCAAGTGAATAAAGCACATGATTCCCACCTGATCTACCCTCTTGCTCACGTTCAGCATGAAACAACAGCTATATTACACAAGAACATAAACCATAAAAGTATTTGTCAGAAGAATAAATAAAAAAAAAAAAATATCTGGTCTCAAGTTCTGACCACAAGTGACCAGAACCTACATTTTAACAATTCATACAAAAAGCAACACCACAGTACTAAACAATTTCTTGGGTATACTAATATAATGCTCAGAAAGAAGATTGCTGTTTATTTAAACAGTATTTTCACAAAGGTTTCCCATTGCTGCAGATCAAACCAAACTGAATCAGTCTCAACAGTATCAGACTGAGAAGTCTTCCTCCATGAGCTACCATGTCAGCTTCCATAGAATTGCAAATGTAAACCAGAAAATAGAACAGAACAGCATATTACGGGCGTGTTACCATGTACAGCGTATCACCATCACTGGGGTTCTAAGGACAGTCTGACCCTAAAGTCATCTCACGTACATTATTTTCTTTGCTCAAACTGTAGTTTTTCTGATAATAGCCAACAGCATAGACTTTGACGCAGAATATAAATTACTTTTCAGTGAAACATTACTTTGACCACGTTAGCCTAAATGCTATACAAATGACCTTCGATTAGCTTTAAGAGGCAATAACAGTGTATATTTGCCAACTTTAAACAGATCATGTGGCACATGAAGCTTTCATAAACAAAAAATGTTTTGTCGAACATTTAAGCTGCTTTTCACATAACAGATATCCCATACTTCAACTGATGTTACACCACCACATTTTCTATACATTCTTCGTCTGTGCTTGCATCACTTTCATATTAGTCTATGTGTATTCATCAATCACTGAGAAGCGGCTCTGAAATATTGGACACGTGGCAGTCAAAATCCAGGGTGCCATCCGGATCTCATTTCTCTGTAAAACTGTATTTCAGGGGGTTTTTAGTTAATGTTGTGACCATACAGCATCTCACATAATACTACTAGGGGGATTAGTCAATGAAAATGATGAAACTAGTTATAGTGATAAGTTTAGCTATCTGATTAAGTACTGCAAGAACATGAATAGTAGTTGGAAAATGTTACACTATACCACTAATAACTCTTTAAAACAGTAAAACTATTTAGGAGTAAAAAGATGTTCTAAAGAAATAAAATTTAGGAGCTATGTTTGCTCAGGCAGTATACTTTGAGGAAAAAAGTGAAAAGCTGGAAGGTTAGGTGTGGACTGGCAGCCTAGAATAGCACATGGCAATAAAAGATTTGGCTAAACTATTGTTTCCTGAATCATGACACCTGGAAGGAAGACTTTTGTTCCTTCCTGTTATTAAAGCTGCTGTTCCTACCCTACTCCTCACCTCAAAACAAAGTGCATCTTACTTGTTTTCACCTACCATTTTCAATTACTTTAGTTTTCAAAATTTATCCCTCTGCTCCTTATACTTGGTAAATTGACACTGTGTTTGAAACATAGAAGTTCTTCAAACACCAAACAGCTAAGCAAAATAATTTAACTTTTGCTGATGTAAAACAGTTAATATAAAAGCTTTGGAACTCTGATAACGTTAAAAGAGAATGGAATTGATTTATGTCTTCTGACCTCTCCTATGGCCAAAAATAAGGTCTCCAGATCACACAATTGTAGAAATTCAGTATGTAGTCTCATATGTTTTTTACACAGATTGTGTCACAAAAATCTTTGGATGTTTGGATATTGAGAACCACCTTGACCATAACACATCGCCATTCACTTACACCACCAGTTATGTCCAGACATCAGTCAGTAACAGTTTTATCTTAGAAACTCAATTTAAATTATTACTTCAGAACACGATGAAAAGTTCACCCATCTCAAGCCTCCCCACACTCAAACTGTTACCAGATGTGTTTATCTTTGTATTTGAAAGCAATCTGAATAATTATGTTAAATAGAATTGAAAACAACAGTTAATCCACAGTCATTGGAAATACAACATATGCAATGGTGTTTATTCTATGTCAGTTAACAACTATAATTTTACTATGTTTACTGCAAACTATACATTTTTCAGAGAGTTACAGAGGCATAGGTTGCAGATGTCTGCAGGTCACATATCCCAACTTCCCACAGTCAAACTTCTGGAGTCTGGTTACCACTAGCAAGTTGAAAATACCTGGATCATCCCTCATCTCCCTTTCCCCAGAATAAACAAATCCCTCAGTCTCTCCTTGTATGGATAAAGGAATGAAGCAAATTACATCTTAATAGCCCTCCTCTGATCTCATTCCAGTTTGTCAACAGGTCTTGTACTGGTGGGCCCAAAACTGTACAATATTCCAGATGAAGCTTCACCCAATGCCACACAAAGGGCCGTAATCACTCCTCTCAACCAAGTAAATACATTCTTATATTTTCATAAGCCTACTGAACTGTGAAATTTGAACAGCAGTTCAAAAAACAGCAGGAAATTGCTTTAATGATTCAAACCTTTAAGAGCAATACACTTGCTCTGTTATTTAGCATCACTGTTTTTACACCTTCCTCGGTAATCATCATAAGAACAACCTATACCATATACTACATTTAAGATGCTTACCTGAATAACTTTGTAGAAATAGGCATACTGTCGAGCTGTATTTTTATATTGGCTAAAAACATCGTGTATGGCCTGAGTTGACTGAAGATACTGCACTTCATCTTCTTCAAAATAGAGAGGAGTGTCATATTCACTGGGGAGCGTCTGGATGTAGGGCAGCCAAAAAGAGTTTGGGTTGGCTCGCTCACAAAGAAGATGAAATGCCAATGTTATATTGCCCATGGCTTGAAGAATTCGATCTTGAGAATACAGGGATCCTGAATTAACCCAGAAAGGTGAGGCACTAAATCAATTGTCCATGGAAAATATAATCCTAGATTTACTTGAAATTAACATGATGAGATAACATGTAAGAATTTTCAAAAAAAAAAAAGATAAAAGCTTTTCAGGTTTCTAAAATATTTAGCTGCCCACATTGTATTATGCTGCAGGCTGACACAGTAAATGCCTCGTACAATTGCATGATGGAAGACATGAAGAAACTAGAACAATACCCTCAGTACCTCAGAACATTTAATCTCCAAGCGTTATGAAAGCTACATGATACGTGTTCAAAATAACACACACACTTCTGGAAGATATCTAGTGCGCTCAGCCAGAAACAAAGAGGAAAATTAAATTCTTTCCACTAACACTTCAAGCTTCTAGGTATTTCAAACCCGATGGTCAGCATGATGAGCAAGTCCTGTAATAAAGGGGATCAGCTAAAAAAAAGGAAGTCTCCTATTGAATGATCCCATACGTATCAACTTCTTGCTTAAGAACTTCCTTAAGCTCTTACCTAATACGGAATTTTTAGCTGACTCAACTGTCATCAACAATTTTCTAGGAACCCACAGAAACAACTCTTCAGCCTACAGAAAGGAAAAAATGCATAGAGGGTCAGTTAGCATTTATATGATATTCCAAGTGTTTTAAATATACATTATCTTTAAATTACAGGTTGTTTTTTTGTTTTGTTTTGTTTTAAAATTAAAATTATTCTAAATCAAAATTCCTCCTTCTCTTCCACTGCAAATGAAACAAACATGCTATGTTTCATATTATGGTAACCAAATGTTCCAATCTGCATTACACAAAGCTTAAAACAAAAACACTTAGGTTACAAAATACAGTGCTCCAGTTTGGAACTGCTAGCATGTAGATTGCCCACACGACCTCAAAGCTACCAGATACATTATATTGCCATTAATTATGTGATCAAATATTTTGTCCCAGTAGAGGGTTTTTTCCCATTGCCCATTCTTATTTCAGAAGAACTGTTCAGGATTTTTATTGACCAGTAGTGCTAGCCTTATTAACTATGTGCTACTAAGCCCTAAATTTAATATAATATCACAGTTTTCTAATATTCTTTCTACAACAGCTGATTGTTCTTCAGAGCTGTTTCCCACCTGTAAAATGGGAATGGAAAGAGGCAATCTTAAATGCTTACCTTTTAACAGTTAGCTAATTGTGTGTGTCTATATCCCTTACCTGATGATCAAAAGATATCCTTTACAATTATCAGATAATTTGGGGTTTTTTTGTTTTCACTGAAAAATAAGTATTGCAAATATCTCTTTCTTAGCAAAAAGACCAGTGCTTTAAAAGAAGGGACATGAAAGGAGAGGAGAAGCAACTAAACAGTTAGAAAACATGTAAGAGAGGTATACATCAATGGGGTAAAGTGCTCCAGTGATTAGGTAAACAGCATAGGTCACAAAGAAGAAAAAAAAAAAAAAAAAAAAAAAAAAAGACTGATTAAAAATTCACAGTATTATCCAATAGTCATCAAAAATAACACTCAATTTTATCAGTAAATTTATTTCTTAAGCATGCGGAGTTGAGAGCATTTCAGAGCAGCAGTTTCATAATCAGTAAAAAGGGGGAAGGGAAGGTGGTGTTTCAGAGCTGTGCACCTACATTCCAAACAAGATTTTCTAATCTAAGTCAAATGTTCACATTCTCACCTTTATCTCTCTTGTTGCTTTCAAACCAAACCCCTCCTCTTCAAAGTTAGCTATTTCAAAACCCTCTGTGGATGCTCCATTTTCAGTTGCCCACTTCATCAATTCAGGGAAATAGTCATCTCTTTTTCCATCAAAGACAACAGACAAACCTATATACACAATTTATTAAAAAACAATGCAGAAATAACAGTATCTAGCATGATAAAGAAGTTCAATACAAAAGCACATGTAAAAAGCTGTCTGTTATCCCACAGCAGTTCTACTCTGAGGTAGCTGAGCCAGAACTGGTCTTTGTTAAGTGTTACTCAACAGTATACAAATGTCATACCCAGCTTTCATCAACTCAAATATTCTGCCAAATTGGCTTACCAGTCATCCTAAAAACACAACCACCTAAACTGAAGCTGTGATGAAATATGAAGCTCCCCTCCTCTTTTCCTTTTAAATATGTTGAGCAAAAATATTTCCCAGCTTAATACTGATGATAAATGCAATCACCTCAACACGCTAATGCAGACGCAAGGAGGAACTGGAGAGGCAGGCTGCGATTTCATTTCAGCACTGAAAATGATGGTAAGCAGACCTCAAGCTCCTTCTCTCGCCTACAAGGCAGTTAGCTTTTTCCTGTAGCATACGGATCTACTCAAATAAATAAGGACTGATTATCCTCAGCTTTCCCCTTTACCATCATCTGATCTGAACCTGTGCATTATAGTTCCTGGCTATACTCAGGCAGCTCCTTTTGTACCTCTTCGCCTCTGTGTTCTCCTCAACCCAAACTCCAGTGTCGGATCATGTTAAAAATGTCCAGAACCCCTTGAAATGCTCAGGTCATTTTAGGAGTGACAACATTTCAGCAGCAAGTTGCTTACATCCACAGATATTTTGGTTAAGTACAGGTGATAAATACATCTTTAGACTAAAGGGATTCTAGGAAAGGAGTATTAGCATATTTGTAATATTCCCTCCCACTGCAAGTCATGCGTTTCAAGCCCCAGAATCAATCAAATCTGCAGTTAACATACAAGTGCAAGTAGCATCTAAAGCTATGGTCTTTGATGATGCAGTATAAAAACTCAATAAACCATTAATGTAATGAGAATGTGGTGTACAGTGTTTTGGCTTTTTTTTTTTTTTTTTTTTTAAAAAAAGCTGGCATGTCTCTTATTTCATACTCCCTTCAGAATGCTATTTTCTGTGGAATATATTCAGAACTAAGGCCTCACAAATCCAGTAAGACTAGCTGCATAGCTTCTACAGAACTTGATAGGTGTTTATGCTGTCCGAGACTTTGCTCTTTTGACTTCCAACACTGACTACTCTATAAGGCTACTGGAAGCTTTTAACATCCGGCTTGCATTTGCAACCATTCTGCAAGCATCTCTGAAATTCTACCTCCATTCCTCATATATGATGTGGTCAGCTACTTCCTACATTTTTCCAAATTAAAGAGCAGCTCCTTTAAATTACAAGCTCTATTGGAGAACAATTTATTTCTACATTGAACAAAATATAGCTATACTGATGAAAATCTATATTGAAAAATTAGCTTTATTTAAAATTTTGCTAATGAGTCAAGGAAAAATTTTAGAAAGTAAAATGCTCAGCTTTCAAAGAAAGAGTTTTCTATAATTAGCATCATTTTAGTTCATATTCTGCAATCCAGTGTTCTATTCAAGAAAAGCACAAAGTATGGCATTTTAAGCAATACATATTCATTTGTACATCTTCCAGTTCCCAAAAGCAACTTATACTTCCTTCGCTAATTGTTTAATGCCTTTATTGGGCTTGAAAACTGTGTAGTATAAATTATTATGTCCCATTAAAAAAATAGTTTCGAAAGACACCATACTATTCATACTCACTATGTATGTAAAAATGTTACATTAAAAGCCATTTGTATGTCAACAGTGCTATGGTGAATAGGTTTTGCATCTTTCAAGGAAAAAAAACATTTCCTGTTAACATAATACCGTTACACTAGTTCTATCATAGCAGCCATTTCCCCCGTGAATGTTTTGATCTTCCTGGCACAGAAGAAAAATACAGTGAACAGCCCAACCCCAACAGTAACTCTGTTCTTAGCTAAATTATGTTTTACCATGACCCATCTCTTACATGGTGAAAACCAGGGCATGCTCCATACGTTTGCAGGAGTCGTGGGACAGGAAGACAATGACTCCAGCTCACCTCTACAGAGCTACAGGATGCTGCCACTCAAACAGCACCATTTATTCTTCCATATACTATTTGACAATAAGTGGTGTTCAGAGGTTTGAAAGTCCTTTCATGAACTAAGATTTTTAAGTGTTAGTCAAAATTATTAAAGACAGGTGTGAAAAGGGCATTTCAAGGCTCTAAGTACAGTCTTCTGCCTTTTCAAGCAAGTACATGAACAAGCTCCATTTTGAATGCAGTCTGGCTTTTTTGCCATCACCATATAAATATCAGAGAAGAAAAAATTGTTTCAGGACTTTTTCAGATATGTCCAGCTGAAATCTATTCATTCCAATGTTAAAAGGTTATTTCTCTGCCACTAAAATACAACAGTCATAAAAGAGGTTAATTTTACTAATGTTACATGAAAAGCATTTTTTAGAGCATACCTCCAAATAAAAACAAAACTAATATGAAAATAAAGAATCAACAACGGTGAGTTGTTGCAGAACGTACTGTTCTAATCTGAAAAATAAGCATACCTTAACTTTGGAAAATTGGCAATAAAATTCCATATTAGCTGTGGTACCATAATAATTTCTCTACTTGAATTGTATGCTTGATTTATAGAAGATAGATTTATTTTGTGCTTTTATATATTGTCATAATTTAACATCATGATGTTGAACTGCTGATACTATTTCTATGTTCAGTAAAATGTTCAGGTTAAAATAACTAGTTACAAAATTAAGTTCGCAATGCTCAGACTTAGAGAGGCAGAGGGGCAGACTATGCAATCAGGAATCAAAAAGACCTATTATTCTCAAAGGATTTTTACTTCTAATCCTTCGGATTGTCATCACTCAAAACATTTTTTCTACTTATCAGACAGAATTATCACAGGATTGTTTAGTCTGTGATACTCACTCAGAATTCTAAGTATTAAAACAGTTAATGCCAGTGGCTATGCCCACCAGAACATTTCAGAAACACTTGCAAGTGTAAAAAGCAACTGCATGTCAGAGAATTAAGATTTTTGTCCCAAAACAATAGCATTGCATAATATTTATACAATAACAACAACAAAAATATTCCTTTTAACTATCAACAGGCAATTCTTTAGGCAAATCAATACTCTGAGCCACCTTTATCTTACAGTCTTTTGCATTTACCTTTTTGTTTTTTGCGAATTTTCTCAACAAGTGAACGAATCTGTACATATTCTTCCCATTCCTTACCAGGACCTGGGGTAGGACTGCTGCATTCTGGAAATAAAAATGCCAAATGAAAATGTTTGGGGGTTTTGTTTGTTGTTTGTTTTTTGTTTTTGTTTTTTTTCAATAAAGTGCATGTGTGCATATGTATATTAACATCAGAGGAAAGGTCATGGCCTAACAGTGCCTTTAACTGACCCCTAGTACTAGTCATCCTTCAAACATGTTTACATGGTAAACACTGTAATCTCTATTGTTATAAACATCCCATTCTTTGACATGTAATTAATAGAGACTTTTGAAATTTTTACAGTATAACATACCTCCAGTTATTTTATTGTTTTTATATTCTTTCAGATACAAGAAATATCAAATATTTTAAAAGCTAGGAAGAAAAAAGGTAAACAACCAGACCATTATGTAGATAGTCTCTCAAGTGAAACAAACAAAAAAAAAAAACAAACAAAAAAGTCTGTTTTCAATAATCCAAGCAAAGCACTCTGTTTACATTAGCCTGCTTGCCATCATTCTTGCTGTAATGAAAACAGACTATAATAGCACATATCTTACCTTAAGTGATTTAGAAATTTGCTAGTACATACATTCGACCTGCCTAGTCAATAGTGCTTTCATAGATGCATGCGTACTGGCAGGACAAGCAAAGGAACACTTACAGACAAGCTTTAGCTCTAAATAATATCCACCGTGTCTCTGACAGTATTCTAAATGCCAGTGTGTGGATTTCTTGATCTAAGCTGCGTAAATCCAAGTGGGCAGCTGAAGACTACTTTGCTCAACTGATTTGAAAAATCTCTGCATTGAATAAAATATGGAAGCTTGTCAAAAAGAACAGCTGATACTTGTCTTTGCTTAGAAAATTAGATCTACGTTTTATTTTTGGTAGCAAAGCAGAGGCCAATTGTAGCATAAGCATCAAACTGCTCTGCCAATTCCTTGTCTCTTCTTTGCAAACAATGCTAAGGAAAAATTCTAATTTTTCTAAGGCAACATTTAGATGTGTCCAGTATGAAAATATGGACTTTTGTTTCAAGAAGTGTAGCCAGCATAGTTACTAATGACAATAGCAAGAGTGAACAGTATTTTAGCACTGTCATATGAAATTATGCTCTGCTTTTCATATTTACTAGAAACAATGGATGAGTTCAAAGTGCCTCAACAAGATAAACAACCTCTGGTCTATCCACAAGAACTAAGCACTACAAGGAAGTTTCCAAACAACAAAGAACCCCCTATTTTTATTAGGGAGACAAAAATAGCAGCGCAGTTGAACTGAGTTGTATTGCTGCTTTCCACAGTTCATTCCTCTACTCTGATATCAGGTCAAAGTACCATTCAAATGTTGAACAGAAACAGTGTAGCTCTTGAGGTTTACAATAAAAACATTTTTGACAAAGCTCCAATGTCACGCTACCTAGAGTAGACCAGTATTTATGTTTGTGTTGAGATGTAAAGCCAAAAGCTGCCAGAAATATGTCATTTCCAATACCTACGCATATAAATAAGCCAATAATGGTCTATACTAGCAGAGATATATATCCTGAGATACATACCATACCACCTTACGCAAGCTGAAATAGCAAACTTGGCCACTTACAGGAAATGAATAGAATTCACTGGCTTCAGTAAGAGAATAAGAGAATGTTTTTGAGTGGTCTCCACACCATCTCTTTTCCCAGGCAGGCACAAAACTGAAACTTACTTTGCAGTAACTCACTGATTAGATTCAACATTTCCTTTGGAGATACTGTCGCTGTGGCTCCTGTACCTGACTTCTGAGTTTTTACTCGGCTCTTCTTCCCCATCTTCCAACTAAAATAGATTAAGAAGCAAATTGTCACCAATTACTAAAAAACAAAAGACAGTAATGATGAATGGACAAGATCTTCTGTTATTAGTCACTTTAGGAAAAAAAGAAAAAAAAAAAAAAAAAAAAAAAGAGGATGAGGAGTTGTTTCTGGCACATATATATGTGCAAGTACTATTTGCATGGCCTGAATGCAAGACAGCCATGGTGCAATCTGAAGCAGTATTTCATGTAGTTGCACAGACGGAGCTGAAATGAAACAGAAACATATGTAAGGTGGAAGTGTGGACAGGCAACCAGAAGAGAATATAGATGCACTGCCTGTGCAAGAAGAGACTGAATTAGGGAGGCCAAAGATCATCGAGAGTTGAAACTGAAGATGGATGTGAAAGGCATGAAGAAACACTTCTACAGGTACACCATCAGCAAAAGACAGATTGGGGAAAGTGTAATTCCGCTGCAAAATTGGGAAGCAACCGAGTGATGAAGGGTACAGAAAAAGTTGAGGCACCCAACACCTTAGGCATGGCCTTTACCAGCAAGGTGTGCTAGCAGGCTTCCCAGGTTTCTGCATCTACTAGCAACGCTTGAGGGAGGCGAGGATCGAGTTAAAGACTATTCAGGTAAGCTGGACCTACACAAGTATGTAGGATCAGATGGGCAATATTCAAGGTACTGAGAAAGCAAGCTGATGTCACTGGAAGGCTGCTCTAAAAATCGCCTCTGAAAAGTCATGGTGATTGCCTATGACAGGAAACAGGTAACTTACAAACAAACCAAACCCAACAGAAAAGGAAGGTGGTGGCAGAAGGGGGTAAAGGATCCAGGGAACTAGATAATGGTCCGTCTCACCTCATTCGCTGTATAAAATGTAGAGCAAGTTCTAAAGAGGAGCTATTTCCAGGCACAATGGACACGAACGTGACTGGGATCAGACAGCAGAGACTCCTAAAGGCATACCATGTACAACCGACCTGAATGGTGGACAGAAAAACTCCCTGGGCCATGAAGTTCAAAGTGTTGTGGTCAACAATTGTAAGTCTAACTGCCAGCTGGTTAAAAGTCGTATCCCTCAGTGGTCAACGGCTTCATCAGATTTGGACATAAAGCATCCTCAGCAAATTTACAGATGATATAAAACAGGGAAAGCAGCCAACATGGTGGGGGGCAGGGCCACCATTCAGAGGGACCTCAACAAACTGGAGGAAGTTGACAACAGGAACCTTATTAAGTTAAACAAGGACAAACGTAAAGTGTCCTGCATTTAGGAAGCAGAAAACCCTATACAGCATTACAGCTACAGACTGGATAGGCAGAAGTTCTGCATGAAAAAACTTGGAGACTCCAGCAGACAGCAAGTTGAACATGAGCCAGCAACGCACCCTTAAAGCAAGGGCAACTAACCACAGTTTGAGCTGCATAATCAAGAGCATAAACAGCAGGTGAAAAATAGTAATTATTCCCTTCTGCTTGTCACTGGTGAGGCCACACTTACAGCAGTGTACAGTTTTGGACCATGCAGCACAGCAGGCACTGGCAAACTGGAGCACATCCAGAGGAAGGCCATTAAACCAGTGAAAGGGCTGACACATGAGAAGGGAGTTGGGTTTGTTCAGTCTGGGAAGAAAAGGAGCCCACAACTGTCTTCACCTCTGTAATGGGAAACTGTACAAACGGTGGAGGCAGATTCTATTCAGGCAAGCACAGCGAAAGGTCAACAGGCAACAGTCACATGATGCTGCAAGGGAAATTCAAAATAGATATAAGGAAACTACTCACCATGAGAGTGGTTGGGCACTAGAACAAGGTGGAGATTTAACAGTATCTCCAAGCAACCTTGGAGAATTTAAAAATTTGACTCAGCAAGGTCCTAAGCAACCCAATTTAACTTTGAAGGTAAAGCAGAAAATTGAGCCCCTCAATTTCCAGAGGTCCCTTCCCATTTACATTTCCCTGTGATTCTGCCTTTTACTGCAACTGATGTTTCCAAATCTATATGGGCTGCCTACGTAGTCTATATGGTATATAATATCTTCCTATACAATATAGAAGCTTTACGTCCAGTTACTTCACAGTGCCCCTCTCACTGCCAGACACGTTCAGGTAACTTTAGTCATCTGACAGACTTCAACTGCCCGTGTCATCAAGATCACGGCAGCCATAGCAGCTTTAAGCTATCATACACTGCATAAAAAGTAAAATCCATAAAAATACTAACTTTGGGTGATCAGGAAGCAAATTAAGGTTAACAGTGCTAACTTATTAACTCAAAATTAAGAGGAGCTCCAAACTGACTGAAAAGAGAACACCTTGTAACAAAAGGGAAAAAAAAAAAATCTAAGGCAAAACTATAAGGTGTTTTCAAAAAGGATGGCAAACAAACCAAATTCTTTCATCTTCCAACCCTAAACAGTGCAAAGAACAAGACTGTCCCTGAATGCATGAATACTGAAGTCCTGGGGCATAACCCACTCCTCAGGTTTTAGTGCTCTCGAGCAGATACCAGAGGCTCAAACAACCCATCTGCGCCGCTTAATTTTATCAGTCCCCCTTGAGTCGCGTACCCCACTTTCCCAGCACAGCTTCTGCCATGGAAAACCCTCACATGCGGGCTGGTAAGGGAAGATCCCACAGATTTAATGTAATCACACTGGCTGGTCACACCCCTTGAAGTCTCTAAATTAACACCGGACATCCTCTTGGAAGACACTGCTCTACCACAAGCAATTACATTTGATACAAGATTTGTTAACATTTTTTAGCTTGTGTGAAACAGGGAGTAACACTCATTATGATATCCATGCTGAATTTATAACAGCACAAATTGGAAATAGGGTCAATATAAATGGCCAACCTGCCATAATACTGTGTAAGACACAGCCATAGAAGAACAATACCAACAAAAAAAGAACTTAGAAAAGTTTATTTTCGTGATCTTCCCATTATACAATTCTGTCCCCCCCCTTTATAATGCTCTCATACTTGTAAAAAGATAAACAGAGTTCTTGGTACAGGAGGCCACCTTCATGAAGACCTTGTTTGCATACCACCTATTTTCATGAGTGTTCCCCTCTCCCATATGCCATCCTGTTACATTTATTTAGAACTTTCTGTTCTTAAGAGAAATCAAGTCAGATGGGTCTGTAATAGATCCAACAGCAGGTTTGGGAACAGAGTCCAAAATCTTGAGTGCAAGAACAATGCAGTTCTGTGTTGATTCATACAATTGGTTTTCTACATTCCCTCTAAGCACGCTCCTCTGTATCTTTATAATCATCAGAAGATTAACACGCTCACACAGTGTATTCCGTGTTACAAGTTAGAAATTATGATGACCTAAAATTTATATCAACTAAGACGCTCATAAATATTAAGATAATTAAGTTGAACAACTGAAATTATTTTGAGGGATTTTGGTTTCCCATTTCTAAGAGCAAAGTATGTTTATCAACCAATAAATTGAGGAAAAGTAGTCTAAGTAAGTGTTCTGTATACCCAATTACCAAAATACTGTGGGCTTTTTTTCTTTTAAGTTGTATTAAGAGGAGAAATCTGCTTGGAATATAAACATCCATTGGTAGATCTTATGAGAAGAAAAAACCCAAAGACAACTGTGCCCATATACATGAAGACATTAAAATTGCCACCATACAATCAGAACAATGATATACATGAAGCTGTATAAATATGGTGCATGGTTAAGACTACATTTTTAATTTTTACCTGTATGAAACGTGTTAGTAGTGAGAGCCTATTTTTGCGGTGAAAGCATTGACAGGAGTCATGTCTAAAGATAAAGCTGATTTTAGAGTGTGTGAACTTCAGCTTCCCACATATAACAAAAAGAAAATTTGAACAATGCTAAATATTTGCGTTACTATCATGGGTAAATATTGTTTTACAGGCAAAAAAAAATAATCTCTAGATGAAATCTGATCTATGCAAGTAAGAATTTCAAGGCTAACAGAAGATCTTTTTCAACTCCTACTGTTCAGATAGCATGTAGCAAAGGTAACGTAGGAAAAAAACAAGTTCTGTGAACACAACTCATTAGACTGATGGCACTGTAATCAGAAATGCATTTTTTCAGTAGGATGCTACCAGTATACAAACACAAAATAAATATTGTAAATATATTCACTCTCTCTTTTGATGCATGTATCTTGTCTAAACTATTGCTTCTTCATCATCAGAAATTCTATAGAGAAAATATTCTGCAAGCGTGATTAAATCATCAAGTCTATCTCACACAAAAAAGCAAGACTAGCAGACTGATATCTTGAGATATCTTGTTATGGAAGTATTTTCTTTAAAGGAATCATCTGTCTTAATCAAAACTGTACTTTTTTATCTAATTCTCAATCAGAAAAATAGGTCTCTATTTCCTACATTGCTTATCTCCATTCACTGCTCAGTTACATGAAACAGATATAACTATTTAAAATCTGACAGATGTATTGTTTAAGTAAAAGCTGTAATTTGAGAGGAATTGCTCCTATACATGGTTGTCCAGAAAACATATTCCAAATACCAACCTAGCAGAACAGCCTCATATAAAAACATATATCACATAATATATTTTATATAATATATAAAAATAGATTATGAAACTTTTTTCAAAATTTCTGAGAACTAACATACAATTTATAATCTGATTTCACACATGGCAAAAAAAACAGTTTAGTTGAGCAATGCTTTCTGCCGTATTTAACCAGCAAATGATGGGTTATGCTGATACCATGAGATCCAATATGGAGAAAGTGTGGTTCCTCTGAAATTACTTTCTGTAATTAAAATTACATTAATAAAATTACAGTTCATGAAGCAGATTTTAGATTTAGATTTCAATTCTACCGAATTCTCTGAAATTCCAACCAGATTTGTAACTTCAGAAAAGATGGGTTTTCTTAATTTGAAATAAAATTTCAGATATGAAGCATCTTTTTTGCAAGTGACTAAAGCTATTGTTTAGAAAGAAATAAAGTACGAGCCTACTTCTCAACACAGCAGAGAAAAGACAGGCTGTTTATCAGTACACGCATAACAACAGAAGCAGCAATATAAAATATAGCTGCATGACATGCAGAGAAAAACAAAACAAAACAAATCCTTCAGTATGAGTTGAACTGCAGACTTCGTAAATCTCTGAAGAAGCAGCAATACACATTTCAGTGGAAAAGTGGTTTGGACTTTTGGTTTTTGCAAGTTTGCTTTTCTGGTTGTCTTCTGGTGAATATTTTTTAAGTACTATGCCATGTTTCCTTTCAAGTGAATGTTGTTGAAAATTCTGCAAAGCATTCTGCAAAGAGAGAGTACGCTGACAGCAATGATGAATAAGCTTGGTAACACACAACACAGCCACATTTCCAAATATAGTGTATCAGCTGGCTTGGCAAAAAGAATCATGCCAAAACTGGCAGCGAAGGATGTAAATGATCCATCTCCCCCCTCTAATCCTGCTATCAGAGAGCAGTTGTGTTGTGTTAGACTTTGAACCTGTTTCTGCATCACACACAAATAATATTTTAATGAGCTGTAAAATATTCCCCCCCTTGCCTTACAGCTTTCAAAAGTGAGCACGTTCACCTAACAGCTTTAGAAGGTAACCATGAGAAGTCCCAAAAAATCCCCAGAGTACTAAAGAATTGCCACTAAGTTTGTGTTTGTTTTGTTTTGAAAAAAACATGACTGCTTAAGCATTTTATTTAAGAAAAGTAATACTTAGAGTATTAGAGAATTTGACCACATCACAGGACCACATTTCCTTATGGAAGCAATGCCAAGCTTGGATGATAAAAATATGGATCTTTCCAAACAATACTTCAGAAAGAAATAATCCAATTAATCATTAACAACTCCCCACCCCCTCTCAGCTTCTCACATTCACATGACCACCAAGAAGTTCATTGCAGCACTACACAGAGCTGCAGTTAAGTTTGATAGAAAAAAAAAAAAAAAAAAAGCACTAAAAAGATACCTACCTCTCACTCTTTGGGTAAAAATACAAGCTTGCAACCTTTGTTACAAAACTGTGAATATAATCATTATGCTAAGCAAACATCATATTCATTTTTAAGTATTTAACTGTGTTAAAGAACACATCCTACACGATGCAGGATATACGAAGTCTGATTTCTTCTGGATGCGCATCTCTCTCTTACACCCGCCTTTTCCAATGCTCCCAGAATCCATGCAGTGCTCTCAGTTACTCTCCTCATCTCTGCCAGGACTCCACACCACTTGCAGTTCCCTCCCCACATGACCTTACTAGCTGGGCAGCACCTTCTTTTGCAGGTTTTGATGTAACTGCGAGAGTTGGGCAAAAACATCAGCACACACACTGACTGACCAACAAACAGGCCAAGCAGACAAACTATCCTCAGCACAGCTTTTCCTCTAGTGAGTGGACCAACTTACATTTGAGTACTCCCAATCCATTAAAATTGATTAAAAACATTCAGTGAGTTGATGGGTGAAGCAGGAAGAACTGACCAGCAGACAGAACTGACATGCTCCTTATTTTCTTCAGCTACTGCTTTTTACTTTACAGAGTAGTAAGCCAACTACCCACAAATTTGCTGAGCTTTTACAATAACCACCAAGCCAGGAATTCCCACAGCAAGAGTTATCTGTCCAAGCTCAACTTTGCTTCAAGGACCCAGTATATTTCCAATGCAGCATCTTAACATTGTACCTTCTTTAATTCAGATCCCTGTAGATGCTAATTACATTATGTTCTCATTACATAATGGTTCCCACCCCACGCATCTTCTTGGCATATACTAGCACAGAAGGTGAGGAGTGCAGATCTAGAATCAGTATTAGAAGGACAGATACAGGTCGGCAAGGGCAGACAAGGAGAAGATGAGGGAATTCTCAAGCCACGCCAAGAGCAAGGAGAGGTGAGTACAGTAGGTGGCTGTGGGATATGTTCCCTGGCTGCATCGAGAGGGAGGACAGATGAGTAGGATGCACACAAACCAAGCTTGCAATTTTTTTTTTTTTTTTTCTTCAGTTTGATCGCCTAGACTAAGTCATTTCACCCTCTACTTCAGAGAGTGAAGTGTATCATCTCTTCTATCAACATACGTCAAGCAGCCAGGGTCTTAAGGGACAAGGTCAATGCTTATAGGCAACTGACAGGAGTGCTCTGATCTGTATGTAGGAGAATACAATTTTACACTTGATATGACCAGCTTTACAAGGAATGTGATCTTTTGCTTCCACCGATCAAGTTCTTTTTCCTCCTAAACTTGAATCTTATGACTGAGGGTAAAAAGATAAATACATTTTATAGCAAATAGAAAGCATGAAATCAAGAAGTGTAAGAACAGTGTGGGTGGAGGAAGAGATCTGTGATCTTTAAGAAAAATTCAGCTTATACATTTACAATGAACACTATGTTTGCTTGTGAAAACCACCTACATCATGTCACTTGGAAACCACATTAACACTCTCATCACTCCTAAGATATTAATCTAGATGTTCCCACTAAATAAATGACTAACTAGTCACTGATTCAACCCCTTTCCCCCCAGCATTCAATCTCTCACTGTTGCTGTACGCCACCCCTTCCCCTCCTGCTGCTAATTCTCCTCTCCCATCACTTCACTTTCCTTTTTCTTGCATGTCTTCATTTCCTCTATAAACTTGCCTCAAAAGCTCTACTAAATACAACGTGATCACAGTTCACTGTGTTTGCATACTTTCTTTCTCCAGCATGTTTCTGTTTTTCTGAGTTATAAGCTCTTTTGGGAGTGGGACCTCCTGTGATTATAGAGCACTTATAACAAGGCAGCCTTTTTTTTTTTTAATTTATTTTTTATTTTAAACAGGATCTGAAGTATTGCCTGTGACTGATGACAATGCTGACACAAATGATCTACAGAAAACAGTAATAAGATTAATGATAGAAAAGACCATACTGTTTCAATTTAGGATTGCATTCCACTTAAAATATGGTGTAAATTTATGTTTCCCAAGAACTCCCTTAGCCATAACCCACACTATCTTTCTTTAAGAGCTAGCTTTGATACACTTGCTCCTTGTGGCAAGGTGCTGTACTCGGAATTGGTCCGATGCACAGCTCAGCTAATAGAGAGTGCCTCATGTAGTAGCTTCCCTTCCTCATGAGGCTGTGAAGTTACCCAGGTCAGCTTCTCCTACTTCATACAGAATTCCGGTTTTATTTTCCTTTCAAAGACCTGGTTTAGCCACACGACCCATTTGTAATGGGACTCTGCACATTTCCTCTCTCAGGTAAATGAAACACATTGTCCCTGTCACTTCTTAACAAGAACAGACTTCCTGAGGTAAGCTCTCTGCGAATCTCATGTTTTCTGATTCATGTATTTCTACTGACACCTTTTCTCTTCTTTCAGAATCAGCTAGCAGATGGATTTTATCCCCCTTCAGGAGGTAGGTACCTTTTACCTCTGTCTCTACTCTCTGGGCTACTTGCTTCTCCCAAATACCTATTTCCTTCAAGAAATCTACTAAGCCAGTGGAGGTAAGCTTCAGTGTTCCTTAAAATAGGCACAATACCATATAATCTAAAATGAATGGATTAAGAATAAGTTCTCAAACACTGCATGAGTGAAAACAACCAGGAGAAAAAAAGAAGACCAATACTGAAAATGTTTCTCAAGTTTTCTCTATTGAAAATAACTTACTGGCAAAAAAATAAATAAAAATCACTAGACACATATGCCTTTATTCTTAATGCCTCCAAATGTATGCCTTATTTCTCTTCCTACAGGATGTGTTTGAGTACAGTTACAGTATACATATTTGTCACTACTTTAAAAACAGTTAATGTCAACTAAGTACATCAAAAAATATTGTGAGATAATATTTTCACCTTTGTACTTACACAGAAAAATCCATTTCATGCAAAGCATCTGTTTTCCAACAAGATCCTACTTCTACTTAATTCTACGGCTGGGCTGTTTACTAAGGGATAAGACAGTCACACGATTGACCTGTGTTTCAATAAACCCAGATGTAAAATACATTTTGATTGTTTGTGAGAACACTGCTTATATGTTTTACGCTGGAACATGTTTACTATGACTGTGTAATCCAAAAAGCAACCCCCTGAACACATACAACAAACTTTCAAATGGTTCAGTCCACAAAAGGAATGAGATCAGTTGTTAAGAGCTACCCTCCTAAATAGGAAAATTTCCTCAAATTGTAAAACCGTCAATACAGAAATGTTAATACTGCCCCATATCTTGATTAGTCAGTATGTCATAGCTAAGCAAGACTTATAGTTAGAAAGTTAGTTTGGCTTTACCTATTATTCTGCATATATACATTGGAAATAACATATTATACAATGTTACATTTCAAATGTTCATATGCTGACATGAACTAGTCACTACATGCTACCTTTGTCTGTACTTAAATTGATTTGTAAAGATGAAAAATTCCATAAATTTCAAAAATAGCTCCTGTGATGGCTTAACACACCTTGTTCTATTTCTCATCGTAATGTGCCAACTATGCTCAAAATCGGTTTAGTGCATCATTTCAGACAGTGACTTCCTGAACCATGCTAGTATGCTCAGTGTACGTACTTCACAGAGTAAATACAGGATAGTCACTAAAACTACTTTATAGAAACCTTAATATCAGCAGTGACTTACGCGAGCAAGAAGTAGGACCTTTTGTCACCGTTTCCTGTATTTTGCTTAGAGACAGACTAAGTGACAACAGTAAGAAAATCAGTCACTGCTGATGACTATGAAGGCATGAGTAAGAGTTAAAACACAGCAACACTATGTGCAACAAACCAGTATAGCACTCATGGCCACAAAATGAACAGCTGAGAGCAGAAGTTCAGTCCCCGTTCAAGACAGCTGATGTGCTTTGAAATTTTGACAAAGCCTTGGATGCGACTAAAAACTTTAGGATGATGGTATCTAAGCATACATCATTTCAATGGGAATTGGTTTTTTATCCCAAAATGTACATTTCACGAGTAAGCCCTCCCTGCAACTGCTTTATAGTCACTAAGAAACATAATTTAAACTACCAAAAGAGAGGCAGCACCTCCTTAAAGGGGTGGAAGAACTTCTTCTTAGAAGTAGTTAACCCACTCCTCCATGTGTTACTGGGGGGGAAAAAAAAAAAAAAAAAAAAGCGTGTGTGTAGCATCAGATACATATTTTGTATGTAAATTCTCTAGGATGCACAGAAAAGATGAGATGCATATTAGATATATATCACTATATATTACCGCATCAGCTTCACTTAACAGGTAGAGCAGAAGAAACAGCCTGGCCGAATAGCAAAAATAATTCTTGGGTATCATTGCACAGACTATTTTTTTTTAAGTCCTTTTTTAATTGTATTATAGTCAATGGCATAAATAATACAAAACTAGGCAATAACATATATTCCAATTAACTGGACTGTCTCCAAGGAAGAGATTTAAAACTGAACATGCTTAATGCCAAGGACTACTGTTTAATTGCAACAATAATTCCACCTAAGTGGAATGCCCTCAAGCAACCTCATAGCAATTGGGCCCACGATTATTTCTATGCACTGAAAAATTCTCCTATCTGTTCTGTTTATTTTTTGTCTTAACACCTTTGCCTACCCTCTGCTTTCTACACATATTTGCATCTCCAGTGTGATTTACTATTGCCTGTTAGGCTGCTCCTTTCCAGTCGGATAATTATGGAGGGCCATCATACTGACAGCCCGCATCTCCAATCTCAGCATCAGCAGCAGATCCTCTAAAAGCGATGGTCACAGTCCCTGGGCCCTTCTAGTGTAACTAATCCACATGTTGAAGTTTCTCCTCCAAGCAGCTGGGTAATACAGATGTAACTGTACATCAGATACACCATGTCCCTTCATTCAAACGGACTTCCTACCCACACAGTCTGTATGCAATACATACATGAAGTGACAAAAAACATCTTGCAAATCTCTCTAACAAAAAGGAGGAAATGAAAACAAATTTCTACAAGCTTTAAGACCTGTTCTAGGCTATGTGGCAGCATATATGATTCTTGCCCTCAAAACGAGGTTTATTATACATTCATGTCTTGTAACAACTTAAATTGGCTGAATGTTTCAGTACCACTGCTGGAACCAAAAAACGCTTAAGGACCTATATTTGGACACTGAATTGACACTACCCAGTATGCACAATTAAATTGTGCTTGAAGTTATAAATATCTGAATTCAGCTACAGTTTTGTGTTGTTTCCTGGAATACCCTGTCCTTACAGAAAAGAATCGAAGCAGTTTTAAAATAACTGCTGTATTTTTCTCCAGCTAAGAGTGAAGCACAGCTGTTCCATCAAGCTTCTGCCCGAAGCACGTTAACTCCCTGAAGGTGTGGTCAGAGATGGTACTGCTGGCACTTCACCCCAACCAGCAGTGCTTAGGATCACCATCAGATCACAATGAACAAAACAGACCCGAATGGTACAGAAGTGTCTATTCAATGCATAATCAATGCCAAGGGCTTCCAGGATGTGGTCAGAAACCTCAGTACAAACTGGTATGAACAGGGAAAAGATAACAGTATGGAGAATTCTAGTGGGTATTTGTGTGCCTTTCCTAACCTTTCTAGGACACATGGCAATATCAACGCCAGTTAAAGTGCTTGCTGTTAAAGGATGTTGTGTGCCTTGTACAATTCTGAAAGACATCAGACAGCTCGTGTTGAAAGAGGAGTGAGTTCATGGTTGTAGGGAAGAAAAAAGAAGTTTGGAGTAGCACTCCAGCACTGTGAGAGTGTGCTGCATTTTTTCACACCCCGCTAGCACACCTGCCTGCATTCCTGCTGTGGATGTGGAGTGACATCACCTAGCTGTATATATAAAAAAGAAAAATCTCTGGTCATTCTTGGAACTAATGAATCGGCATTACTATCATTCATTCCATATGTATCCATGTGAAGTTTAAGGAAAATTGAGCTCTGTTACACAGTAAGGTCATGTAATGGTTGCCAACATATAAATTGTAGCAGTGCACAGATTTACGGCAACGCAAGTGATAAAAAGAGTAACTCCAGAGTATTTCTTAATAGCTCAAAGGAAAACTTTCCCAGTAAAATTATTACAGACCTGCCCTGTAGCAGGTGCTAATGATTAGGGGCTTTTTTTTTTTTGCTGGGGAACCCTCACTGAAGAGATCACAGCCCTCAAGCCTGGTTACAATTACACTTCAATATACTGTAATTATAGTGACCTTGGAAAACACCCATGGCAGACCAAGCATTCTAAATCCCCAAAAAATATTATTTTCTGAGTTTGGAGAGGAATTTCTGACAACATTTAAGTGCTATGCATGCTGTAAAAAAAGAATTTAAGAAGCTTCTGCTATGAATGCCTGATAAGCGATGTAATTGAGGGCTCAAAAACAGTTGGAAAACTTTCCAAACCCACTCACTTTAAACCCACTCCCTACCTAGTGGCTAAAATGGTGACTATTCTGGAAAGCGTGACTAGAAGTTTCAGGAAAAATACTGGCAGCGTTCTGCTCTTTTTATTCTAGACTTTGAAAATGAAGGAGGAGGTTCCTCCAAGCCCCTTTTTCTCTTCTGGCATTCACAGCTGGCAACTTGAGTCCTTAAGAGTCTCCTCCATGTTTACTCAAACCAGTGACACTGAAGTGGTATCAAGTAAGAAATGCATTTACTGGGCTGTCAGGAACAAGAAAGATGCAGCAATATTAAGAATTACTTGGCTTCACCCCTGAGCTTTCAGATGTTTGGTAAAGCAATAACCAAAAAACATACAGACCACAAGGCACTGTAAACTGCCATCAGCTTCTCAGAATTTTAATCCTTGCAATTCAGAACAACTATGTTAGAACTACTTGATAGCACTTCCTTTTATTTTTTCCTATGTTTGTGGGTGACGAAACAGACCAAAGCAGAAATATTTTGAACAATTATTTTAGCACACACATCAGCGTACATGCATTGCCCCCCCCAGTCCCAGAAGACATTCAGAAAGGGCACACCGCTTTCTGAACAAAGGCCTCTTCTCTGTATTAAGGGAGAATGATTGAACAGCATCTTTCCCCAAGGTAACTGCCTCAAGTATACTGATGCACTGTTAACATGCCTGCTGAAAATCAGTTCTCCTACCCTGCCTTATTTTGATGCAAACCACTAGCCATGTCACCAACTTACCCATCTGACCCCAGGCAGGCCATGCACCAAAATCCAGAGTAGGCTGTTGAGCAGACCCTGCAAGCAATATTCCAAAGTGTTCAGGTAAGGAGCTGCAACTATTTCTATAGTACCCCTACAAACCCCTAAGAAATCTGGGAATCTCTCGCCTCAGGCTCTTCTGAACTGAGAATTCAGTGTTCTTATTTCCAACTACCTTCATTCCTGTTTTCCTGAGGCTATTTCATTCCTGCACAGCCAGCATAAATAACCCACTTTTCTCATATTCCAATGGTGTGGACTTTCAGCAGTCCCAGGCCACTGCAGATCCAGCACCTTTCAATCTCCTCTTAGACCTGCGTGGGCTCCTGTGCTGTAGCAAGGAGCCACAGCTCAAGCAGCAGCTTGAAAGCCCGCTGCCATGGCTAGAGCCCCATCTCCTTCACCAGGAATGCTGCTATTTCTCCTTCTCTGGAAAAGGACTGTGAACTGGACATGGCATTAACGAGCAAGCCACATCTGAAATGCTTGCAAGATGAAATTTCTATTCATCAGCCCAGAAGAAAAATTTGTTCCTACCTAATATAATCTCAAGAACAAGAAAAAAAGCAGCAGAATGAATATTGACATGAGTGGCTGGTACTGTTAATATTCTGCTTCCCAGTTCTTGTAGCTGTGTTTCCTGCTTTCACAAATAGAACCACTATTTACTAGTCTGACAACTTTCTAGACAGAGAGATGAATTCCACTATGACCAATTCTTCCCTACAGAACACAAGGACAGAAATGAATACGAATACCACGACTGTTATCATAGAGAAGCCGCTCTTGACATCTTGCTGCAGGTGATATTGGTAAATCTTCATCCACCAGAGAAAAATGCATTCTGGGAACCGCAGTACTTTCCCAAACCAGGCTGCTCATCTCCTGTGCCTTAGGCCAATGTGTCGCGTACTGTCAGGGCAGAAGTCTGCAGAAATGTGCTCAAATCAGCTTTTTGTTATTAACCTGATCTGACATTTCAGAGTTTTCGGGAAAAGATAAAGTTGTATCTTTACAGAAGGTAAAATGTTCCTCAAAGTCACACATAATTTTGCTTTCTTCAAGTACAACAGCAAAACCCTGGTAAAACAAATTAAAGCTGCACCACTACACTAACTTCTCACCTTCAAAGTAGGCATACACTGTACCTTTAAGACTATGACCTTTGTTTACTAGAGTTTGCAAGTTTTTGGCTGTTCATATCATTTTGTGAAACTCTGCACTATACCTCCAAACCACTTGCAGAGACCAACTACAAGACACCACAAAATAAAGGCAGCAGTTATCACATTAGGCTATTGTTTCATTTTAGTCTTCCAAATACTCAAACTCAAAGTGCAATGGGACAGTTTTTTATATTCAGGCACTGATTCAAAGATTTAATAAGCCAGAGAAACAGGCTGTACAAGCCAGGCATCCTGCAGTGACAGAATGAAATCACAACATTATCTGTCATTGTCCTGAAAGCAGGAATTCTATTTTTTAATAGAGCACTGAGAAATGCAAAAATTGTAATTTCATGAGCCCTTATAGAGCTTACTATTATTCGCAAGTATCAGCTGGGAACAAAGTGAGAAACAACTGCTTGAATGCTGACTTTAAAAAAAAAGAGGCAGAGAGCAGATACCAATCTGAATCTGACAACTACATGAAAACCCAACAGTCATTTTCTGCAACTCTAAGCTCTACAGTTATATCGGCTTCTTCACTGTATCAGCACACAAAGCCTCTCAATTTGGTCTGACAACATCCATTTTACTTGCTCCTGACTGACAGAATCAGGTGTGGCATGCTCCAGAGGGAATGGATGCTTCTCTATTTTAAGGAGAGTTAATATATTAATATGCTACCAATGCAACTCTGCTTAGCAAAGTGGAAGATTAAATGTTGTTGCGGGTCATCCAAATTAGCCAGCCATTTTTCCTTCTTCCCCGGCCAACCCTTGCTACTTTCTGCAAGTCTAAAAATACTATTCCAGCAAGCAGAGTTCCTCGAGGAAAGAAATTCATCCATACACAGCTCAGTTTCCTGCTGAGACCTACTTTATTTGGAGAAGGCAGCTTCCAAAGAAAAGATTATCCAGTTGTGAGATGAGGTACATATACGACAGCTTCCAAATATTAAGACATACCAGGAATATCAAACCCGGGCAGTATTACCCTCCACAGTGAGCGCTAGTAGTTACAGAATTGCTGCTGGTTTAGAGAGGTTAGGGACGGAGTACCACAAAAAGACTGTTAAGATGTATCAGTCCCATCAAGTTCCTGAATCCTAGCATCGCTAGCCATGCCACCTGGAAGCTCACAAACCACCCAGATGCCACAGCCTGTACAAGGCAATGGAGCACTGACGCAGAAGGTTGTAAGACTGTTTTGAAAAGTCAGTTTTGTTTACATAAAAAAAAAAAAAAAAAAAAAAAACCTAACCAAACACCAACCAACCAACCAAAAAAACAACACAAACCCAAACCACCTAAAAACTAGACAAATGGGTCACAAGCTTTTCCTACATCAGTAGCTATTTCCTAGTAACATGTTCAACAAAGACCTATGCAGATGGATTAAAGAAATGCTTTTGTATCAAGGGTTCAATTGGTAGAACTTAACAAAACAACCTGTAAATAGGTGCAGGGCATCAGCAAAGACTGGAAGATCTGAACATTTCATCACTGGTTTTGAAGAGGCAGCCCAACTTTGTGAAAATCGACATGACCCTCTATTGCATTCCATCAATAGTCAACGAAAGAACGTATATTGGCGACAATTCATAATATCTCATTGAAGGTGTAGAAAACCAATTTTAAAAAGAGAATAAGGTATAATGTCTATCAAAGCAGTAAAACAGAACTGTTTTGACAAACACTGAAATTCTGCCTATACAGGTATCAAAAATATAACAAAAATCATTCATATGCCTAAAGTTGCCTTTAGATGGAAGTTTTCAAAATGAAAAATCATAGCCTGTTGTATTTATAAAAAATAAAATGTTGCATCAAATGTTCCAACAAAACTTATATAGCTTCCTAGTACCAGAGATTTGGTACAAGAGGATAACTTGATATTTGCTAACATGGGCATCTGGTTTTGGTTTCACAGAATATGCTCTAGTGGCATACTACTTTCATCTCTTCTAAGAGCATGCAATTGAAAACTGAAGGAATGAAAGTCATCCTGCTACTACTCCAGCATTTTTAAGACTTGTAAAGAGGCGAGACTTTCAATGATCACTTCCTCCACTCCAGCATTTTTAAGACTTGTAAAGAGGCGAGACTTTCAATGATCACTTCCTCCAAGCTCAGGAACAGTCCATCCCTATGTGCAGGATGTTAAGCAAAGGTGGCAGGAGGCCTGCATGAATGAACAAGATGCTCCTGATAAAACTCAAAGAAAGTAATGGAAGCAGTGGAAGTGGGGCCAAGTGACCCAAGAGGAATCTAGACACTGTTTGAGCATGCAGAGATAGGGTTAGTAAAGCCAAAACCCGTATGGAGTTGAACCTGGCAAGGGACATGAAGTACAACAAGGCAGTAGGAATGGCCTCTATAGGTGCATCGAGAACTAAAGGAAGGTAAGACTAGGCAAGGTGCGAGCCTGCTGCTGAATGGGACAGGGGACCTGGTGACAGAGGGCACAGGAAAAGACTTTGGTACTCTATGCTTTCTTCACTGATAAGACCTGCCTCTGGGAATCCCAGACCCTGAGATCAGGTATAAGGAAGCCCTATCCTCGGTGAAAGAGGATTAGGAGAATAAATATTTAAACAAACTTCAAAAAAATAATCTCACAGAATCTCATATTGGAAGGGACTGCTGGATGTCAACCTGTCCATACCCCCTGCTCAAGCAGGGCCACCTGAAGCCAGCTGTCCAGGACCATGTCCAAATGGCTTTTGATATTTCAAAGAATGGACACTCAATTCACCAGTCAGCGCTCAGTCACCTTCACAGTAAAAAAGTGTTTCCTGATGTTCAGAGGGAACCTCCTCTCTTTTAGTTTGTGCCTGTTGCTTCTTGTCCTGTCACTGGACACCAATAAGAACCTAGATCCAGATTCTTTATGCCCTTCCTTCAGATATTTACACACACTGAGGAAATCTTACTGAGCCTTCTTTTCTCTAGGCTGAACAGTCCTAGCCCTCTCAGCCTTTCTTCACATGAAGAAAGTCCCTTAATCATCTTAGTGGCCCTCACTGGACTGTCTCCAGTAGCTCCCCCTCTTGTACTGGGGAGCCCAGAACTGGACACAGTACTCCAGGTGTGGCCTCACCAGTTCTGAATGGAGGGAAGCTGTTGAAGCAAGTAAATCTTGGAAACCATTCCCAAACATAATAAGGGCGAGGTGATTAGGAATAGTCAGCATGGATTTATGAAGAGGAAGTTGCACTTGACCAAACTTGTAACCTTGATGGGAGAGCAGTGGATGCTGTTCATCTCTAATAAGGCTTTTGATACTATCTACTGTCACATCCTCACAGACAAACGGACGAAGTACCAACTAAACGGACAGTGAGATGGACTGAAAACTGTCTGCACTGCTGTGTTCAAGAGGTTGTGATGAATGGCATGAAGTCCAGCTGGAGGCCAGTCACAGTGGTGTACCCCAGGGAATAATACTGGGAACAACATTGTTTACCATCTTCACTGATGACCTTGCCAATGGGACAGAGTATACATACAGATTCACAAATTATCTAACTGCAGACACCGTTCACTCAAATTACCTAGAAGCAAATCTGCAAAACTAGATCCTTCAGAAGTCCTTGTCAGAAATATTGCAATACAAAAGTTCTTAAACCCCAAAACTCTTTTTCCCAGTACTTGAAGTTATTATATGGCTACATCTATAAAAACTTTGTCATCAAGTAAAGATAACCAAATGGCTCTAAGAATGGCCACAAAGACAATTAATCCAAACCCCCAGAAGGCCTGGCAGGGGCAGGAGACAGCCTGCACCTCATGCTCGGCCGCCACCATTACCTTCCTGCAAAGTAACTGATATCTCCTTAAATTATCATCAGTATGGGCACACTGAGCAAGACCCAGCATATGGGAGGTACTGGACCATTAATGCGGGTTCCATGGGAGTGGAAACCCACACCTTACATCATCTTCCCACTCCACTAAAACAATACCGTGTGAAAACTTTGGGTGCTAGGGCTATAAAGCATTAAAGACAAAGGAAGATTCTGCTATTTCTATTAACTACTTGTTAACAAATACAGGCAGCACTTGCAAAGTAAGAGACTTAGTTTTATTGAAAGTTGCATAATTGCACCACTGTATATTATATCCTAAAAATACATACAAATCTATATAAAAAGCAAAACCTAAAAATTGATCCATATGCAAAAGGATAGAATCAGACTGCTAACACAAGAGCCCCAGAGATGGGCTCTCCTACTTTCAGTGCAGGTTGACCACACTCTTAACAGGAACAACTGAAAGGCAACTTGTTATAACTGATACAGTTTACAGTCCTTCAGCTACAAAGACAATTCTGGCCTACATCAACACCCTGGCTGAAAACCACAGTGGTTAAACACTACTGTTCTGGCACTTCCAGGACAGGTCAGCCAATTTCATCAGAGATATTGGGAAGACATCCAAGAATAAAATAAAACAGGAAGTAGATATCTGTCATCCCCTAATATATAGCAGCCTTTGGGCTCAAAAAGTCCTTCTGAAAAGTCAAAGAGAACTCTCAAGCTAGAAGTTAAGATTAACAGGATGTTAGCAGCTAGTCCCAAAAATATGCCTTTTGCTTCATGTCTACCTTAGGTATTACTTAGATGTGGCCAGCTTCAGAGAATGTAAACACATACTCACTGGAGATAAAACTCATCTCGAGCGCAGCTATTCACATCTCAGCTGCTTAAGCTCAGGCTAGAAAGACAGGTGGAATCCTCCCTGCAGCTGACAGGTCTGCTGCTCTAGCCTGGTAACACATCCCAGAATTGAAATGCAAAACTTCGGTGCCAATTCTTCCTTACTTCAAAGAAAGAAAAAGCATCAGGCTTGCTGAACAGTAGGGCAAGTGGTAAAGGACAGACAGGGATAGACGGAGCAACTGGAACAGTCCTTTGGTGGAAGAGATGCAGGCAAGAGCCAATGTAGGGCAGAGCAGCTAAAAACAGAAAAAGGGAGCAAAGAAGGTTACAGCAGAGGAAGGGCAAAAGCAAGAATGTAAACCAATGTTAAAACACTCTTGGGCACTGAACTTGCCTTTTAATTACTACAACACAAGTCTCTTCAAAGGCTAACTTGAAATACACAAGACTAAAGCCAGACAACACTGATAGGGCTATTTTACAGTACTAGTGTACTTCATTTAGATCTGCGAGGTCCTTTCTCACATTTTACACTTAGCACTCTTAGTTAAAACATTATTAAACATCTAAAACCAGGCCTAGGAAGCTGAAGTGCCTCTAATAAGTTAGCTGGCAAAGGATGGCCAGAATTAAATTAATAATCCCCTGTTTGCTATTAAAAAGCTGTAGTATCAAAGGTTTGCCAACATTAGCACAAGTCTAAAGCATCTGGAAAAAGAGGGAAGATTGAATCACTGCTGTACACACTGTGTGCATCTACCCTGCAAGGAACAAACTTTATTCATCCCATTTCAGTTTCAGATTAAGGAAAAAATGATGGTATATAAATATTACTGTGATACTGGGAAGAAGTCACTCTGCAGAATAATATCAAAAGCAGTTACTAAATAAACTAAGTGTTTATTTGATGCACTTACAAAAACACCAACTCCAACAAACTTAGCTAATTGTTGGCAAGCAACTTCCAAAGACATTTAGTCTTATAATCAGAGCCAAAGAGAACACATCTTGACTACATTCTGACTTGGGATGCTCAAGATACTCCTAGATCTAGTAAAAAAAAAAAAAAAAAAAAAAAAAAAGTAAATACTGTCAGTTTGACATTATTCCCCCTTCCTTGAAGATGAACTTGGATACTAAACACAATACAGCCTCTTAAAATTAAATATAAACTTCTGGTAAGAAATTATCAATTTGAAGGTAACACAAAATGCTAAAGGGCAGAGAAAAATGGCTACACCCAAGACAACATCCCAAAGAAAAGTATGCATTTCATAATTACTATCACTTTTATCAGCTTGCTAATTCTGAATTTGAGTTGTATTATGAGTTATATTAATAACTATAGGACTGTTCCTATGTCCCCCCACCTTCCATTAAAGGTCTCTTAGGCAGAAGGAGTGCTTTTTACTATAAACTGATTTTCTAGGCAAGATAACTTACTAACTGCCCCACAGGAAACAACCCAAGCTCTTTCTAAATGTCTATTGACCCCCTCACCTCTCTCTTGAGCTAGCTCCTTGGACAATTATTTGACCAGAAAAAAAGAAAATATTTGCTCTTTGCAGAAAAGAAGCAATAAATGGACTGCTTACCACTTTGCCAGCCTACTTTTGCCATTTTGTTTCTTCGCTTGAGTTTAGCTCTTCCTGAAGACTCTCACAGACTTTTTGTTCCAAATTCATTTTGAGCAGATTAAAAAAATCTAATCTACTGTTTTTATCTGCATGTTTCTAAATACGTTCCTCATTTAGCAAATATTAACCTCACTTTATAAAATGTAACTACTAACTGAGAACAAAGCAGGTCACTCTGACTTCAGTCATCAGTATGGACAGACCAAACAGAATAGCCGAGGCCTCCAAAACCCTCCATGCTTAAGCCACAGGCATTGTCCTGTGACACTGAGGTAGTAAAGATACAGATCCCCTGAGATCTTCAATACCCTTAAACTGCCTCTTTTTTTCTTTTTCAAAGACCAACCACTAGAACATTCATTTACTGAAAACTACTCAATATATCAGTTTAACTGAATAATCAGCACCACTAGGATAAAGTATGTAATACTTTAGATTCAGTAGACATGTCTAAGCTAATTATATTTATTACAATAAAAATATCAAGATGTACAGTCTTCCATACAGAGAGGCATAAATAAGGCTTATTTTTAAATCGTGTACAATATTGGAATTAGAAGTCTATTTCAAGACTCAGATCTGACTTCAGCTACAAATCAGGCCATCTCTAACTGGGAACAGTAACATACAGACTACAAATGCTTTCAGGATTGGTGGCATTTCTTCCCCCAACACCCAAAATCTATTTCTAGGCATACCATGCCAAGCATGTATTTTCAACTGTACTTCAACATATACTTCAATCCAGCTTGCTAAACATAACTGAAAGCTGTATTAAAGCACAAGCTGGCATGCTAGAATCTCTACCACATTAAATTTCTTAAGTGAGCAAACATATCAGGAAACACCCCCTCCCTTTGTGCCCATCACACCATTCCCTCCAACGACTTGTACCCTGGCTTACTATTTTATAGCAGGTACCAGGATTCCGGACACAGAGAACGCCTAGAGCTGTTTACTCGCCTATCAGATATTATGTTTCACTTATAGTTACAAGCTTACAAAAGCTGAAAGCAGAAAACACTTGTTTAAGCTAACATAAATTGAAGCTAATGTTAGTAGCACTTTCCGCAGAAGCAATCTGTCACCTGAGGAGACGGGTGCTTACGTTACATGCTCTTACAAGCGACAATTCGCTTTCAACTTTATCTCATGAGCAAGCTTATGTCCCAAGGACAAGCCCATCCACACGAGCGGATACCAAGCTTGGGAGATGACCAACCTGGAACGAGAGACAACTTCCAAAGGAAGAACTAAGCCTGTGCTAACGGTTAAATGTTGCCTTCGTGTAAAAACGCAAATGCCACTTAAATTCAAAATTTAGGAAGTTGTCAAGAAATAAAGACAAGTGCAAAGCACAGACTCAGCTTAAGCAACTCTCAGCAAGTGTTGCTGGGTAAGAAGGAAAATGAGGAAGGGTTCACGAGTTCTGTCTCGGCAGCTGCTGTAGTAATGGGGAGGCTGCAGCACCTAGGCTGTGTAGGGAGTAACATCCTCGTACGTAAACTGTTTAAGGGACAGGTGGCTTAAGAGTCAAAGATTTATTCTAATTTTAAAACCCACTTTTCTTTCCTCTAAATAGATTTAATCCCTTTACTGAAGCTGGTTGCAGACTAGGTGAGAAAAGGAAAGAAAGCAGAGCACTCTTTTCCTGCCAGGGGAGGACTCCGAGCAGCCACATTCCAGCAGGAACGTTCCCGAGCCAGACCCCGAGCGCCGGAGGTACGGGAGGGAGGCTCTCGGGAAAGCTGGAGGAGGAGGAGTAGGGAGTATTCAAAATGTGTCACGCATAAAAAAAAAAAAAAAAAAAAAAAAAGGAATTACATCACAGAGAAAGCAGTTTTAAGCCATTTGTGTTACTCCTGTTTCTGCTCAGGCTCTCGGAGGGGGATGGGGCAAGGGAAGCGAGCGCGAAGCCGCTCCTGTCGCCGCTTCGCTCACTTTAAACCCGCGCAGCCCGGCTTGAAACGAGACCGACCCGCCCACGGCGGAGCCCGAGAGCCAGCCGCGAGCAGTGGGCCGCGGAGCGCCCGCCAGCCGCCCCCGGCGGCAGGGACCGACGCTGCCGCGAGTGGGAGTGGGGGACGGAGCGCCGGGCCCCCCCACACCCCCTCCTCGGCGGGACCGAGCCCGCGGCGACCCGCGCGGGGGTGGGGGGCGGCCGCAGCCCCGCACGCGGAGGGGCGTGGCGCGTGGGTGCTCCGCGCGTGGGGTAACGGCCACCCAGCCCGGGAGGAGGCGGGGGAAGGAGGGGGGCGGCGAGGCCTGGGCCCGCGGTGCGTGCCCCAGGGGGAGACGGTGTCCGGAAAGCGCGGCGCCTCCGGCGGGAAGGCGGGCGGCGGGGCCGGGCGCAGCCCCCGGGAGGGCTGAGGGGAAGGGCCCGGGCCCCAGCGGGGTCGGTGGGGGGGGGGGGGGCGTGTGTGGGGTGTCTAGCGCGGGGCGGCCGGCCCAGGCGGAGGGGGGGCCTGGGGCGAGGCCCCTCCTTACCTCCCGCGCGGCGGCAGCTCCTGCCTCGCTGCTGGGAGCGGCGCGGAGGCCGAGCCCCAGCCCCAGCCCCAGCCGCTGCCGCTGCCCGCGGGTGGGGAGGCGGCGGCCGCGCTCGCCCCAGCCCCGCACTCCCGGCCCGGCCCCGCCCCCTCCCTCGCCCCGCCGCCGCCATTGGCCGAGCCGCGTCCGGCCGGAAGGCCCCACCCCCTCCGGGACCGGCGGCGGCCAATCCCCAGCGACCGCCCCTTCGCCTTCGCTACCGGCCTTAAAAAAAAAAAAAAAAAAAAAAAAAAAAAAGGGGCATGGCCGCTCCCCCATTGGCTGAGCGTCGGCTCACGCCTTCAGCTTCCGACTGGCTTCCACGGCTTGCAATCTTCTCCCTTCGGCTTTCTGATTGGTCCGCTCCACGACTGCGGGAGAACGTCGCCCGCCTGCTCCTCGCGCTTAGCAGCGGCTGAGGGAGGTGGGATTGGTGGAGGGGGTGGGGGGGCTGCCGCTTCTCATTGGCCGTTAGGGGCGCCGTCCTCGCGCGCCACCTGCCCTTGTGACGCCGGCGTGCTGACGCACGCGCGGCCTGGCTCTGGCTCCCAAGATGGCGGCGCGCAGGGCGCGGAGGTTGCGCCGCCGTTAGCGGCTCCGCGCTCCCGTAGGTTTTCCTCTCCCGCGCGTGGCCGCGGCCGCCCTCCCTCCCCTCCCCTCCCTCCCGGGCCGCCCGCCCGCGAGCGCCGGCGCCTGGGGCAGGCGGGAAGGGAGCGGGGAGGCCGGGGCGGGGAGCGAGCGCCTCCCCGGGCCCCGGCAGCCGCGGCGGCGGGCCGGCCGCCTCGGGAAGGAGCTGAGCCCCCCCCGCCGGTTGGGGGGCTGCGCGGGACGGAGCGGGGCGCCAGGTCGGCGGCTTCGCCTAAGGTAGGGTGTAAAAAAGCCAGGATCGGGCTCCTCTGGTCCTCGCTGTGGTTACGGGGTGCGTGGGGAGGCGGAAGGAAAACTTCTGTTTTGGGTCGTTACGGTTTGGGTTGGGGTGCTCCCGGTGATTCGTTTGGAGTGTTTTCGGGTCGATGGCTTTTATTCCGCATTTTATATTTGGGAGTGCTTTCACTGCTTGGAGAAACAGGCCTCGTCGCTTCGGGCGATTTTAGTGTTAATTGGGTTTTAAACTGTTCGTGGTATTAGGAAGCAAAATAACTTGTAAGGAACAAGAACGCTTGTTCTTATTCCTTGCAGTTGTAAGTTGTAAATAATAACGTTTTTCGGTAAATACGATGAGAATGCGTGGTCGTGGCATAGCACTCTTTTGTTGATTCTGGAAATACTTTTAAATAGAATCCTAGAGTGGTTTGGGTTGGAAGGGACCTTAAAGATCATCTGGTTCCACCCCCCTGCCCCGGGCAGGGCCCCCTTCCCCCAGCCCAGGGGGCTCCCAGCCCCGTCCAACCTGGCCTTGAACCCTTCCAGGGAGGGGGCAGCCACAGCTGCTCTGGGCACCCGGGGCCAGCGCCTCACCCCCCGCACAGGGAAGAATTTCTGCCTTACATCTCATCTAAATCTACCCTTTTTCAGTTTATAACCGTTACCTATCCTCCTATCACTACACTTCCTGATAAAGTAAACGGCCATTCATTTTCTTGTGTCAGACTTTGGATCAGTCAGTGACCCGTACCATTAGTTGTGAAGGTTCTTCTAAAACCAAAGTGGAACAAAGATGGTTTCCTTTATTCTAAAAAAGAGAAGCTTTTTTCAAATTGACTGAGACGCTGATTGTAGGCATCGTTTTTCTAGCAGGTCATGTGACCTTCCATTTTCAGAAGGGAAACATTTGGAAAATTAACAGCTTAATGTAAAGAGTTTTAAGTTTGGGTCTTCCTCTGACTGTTTTGCTTAGAGCAGATATTGCATCATATGTTAATCACTATTTGTTACACAAACCTTTGCAGGTGCCTGCAGTAATTTATGCATAGTGTCTGTAGTTTATTGAATTACAGTGAGTAGTTTTGTACCTGAAAGAAATAAAAGGCAGCAAGACAGTCTTCGTTCTGTCTTTAAATTGAGGCGTCTGAGCATCAGTCATAACTCAGACACCAGAGAGTTGCCTGCAGAGTTTTGTGATGTAGGTATACCTACCGGAGTGCTAGTAAACACAGGAAAGTGCTGATAAACACAGGAAAGTAGCACACTCCGTGAGTGTGTAATCAACTGCCTTGTTTTGGGAACGACTTCGGTTGCCACCTCACCTACAGACTCACATCAGTTGTCTTGATCTTGGTATGGGAAAGAACACTACTTTTGTTACCATTTTTTCTTCCCATAATACAAGTACAGACCACTTTACAATGCTTTTTGCCAAGTGGTTGCTGCTATCTTACCACCCAGTGATATTCAGGAGACCAACTGGGTATTTAAATTTCCATTCAGCCTGACTTAATGAATGTGTTTCCTAGTTATGGATAGTGAGTTGATCGCCCTGCAACTTTTCAAATCTTGCTGCTACCATCGTTGAATTGTTTTCCCGTATTTTGTGGACAAAGTAGGTGGAAGTTGTTCTCCTAAGAAATAGCAGATACTGTTGATAATGCATTCTTGAAGTTTGTTTATTAAACAGGTAATAGCAAAGAGAACCTGTGTCTATTTCTTTGAACTGAATTTGCAGTATATGGGGATGGTAAGGGCAAGGTTAAACATTATGTGTCTTTGAGCATAAAAAAAGTCCCTTCCTATGGGTAAGGATAAACTGTATTCCTCTTTACTCGTCTTTGAATGCGGGCAGGGAGAAGTCTCCTCCATTTTTATAGAAATCCTTTTGTGTTTTCTTAAAGGTTCCAAAGTGACTATCTGAAGACTTCCTTTTTGAAAACTTAAAAAGCAAGAACAATTCTGTTTTAATAAATGAAGGAGAATAAAGAAAATTCCAGCCCTTCTATAAACTTGGCAAACCTGGACCATACAAAGCCATGTTGGTACTGGGATAAGAAAGATTTGGCACATACACCATCACAGCTAGAAGGGCTTGATCCAGCTACTGAGGCACGATACCGCAGGGAGGGGGCCAGATTCATATTCGATGTGGGAACACGTTTAGGGCTGTATCCTTTAAACTCATGTTGGTATGAAATGTCTTTATGAATGGGAATAAATGTGCAATAAATGTAATGTGTGTAGTTAGCAGTTCACGTGTTTCTTAATCACTAACCAAAAATCTTTGTGAGTTTACTTGCCTTTTGATTTAATGTGTTCCTACACAATTTTTATCCATTGGATAAGCAAGGTTTCAGATGAACTGTTTTGGCAATAGAGGAAGAAATAAGGTGATACAGACTTGCCAATTAAGGACAACTTTTGGCAGTTGCAAACTTGGTCTCTTACTGTATGAATCAGTGTGACTTCTCAAATTCAGAATTTTGCATTAAGTTTTCTACATATTTTGCCTCAGAGGCTTCTAAACTCTGCCTTCCCCACTTTTGGGGTTTTGTTTTGGTTTGGGTTTTTTAGTGTGTGTTTTGTTTTGATTTTTTTTTTTTTTTTTTTTTTTAAGTTGGGATTTACAACTTTGTATATATTAGCAAGTTCTCCCCATTGTTGGACTCATACACTGCTACTTAAACTTTTTGCTTCCTATGCTTCTTTTAATCTCCTTGGGTCTTTGTTTAATAAAACCCAGTGAAGATGAAATTATACTCTTCTTAAAGAGTATGGAGCATGTCTGGATTTTATTTGCATTTATAGGTGTGAAAAGTTAGTAACTTTCCTCCACACCAACACTTTAGTGTGGAGCAATAATAGTTTCATTCCTTCATGTACCTACTGCCGGTTTTGACCTTCTCTGAAGCATGTGTGGTTTAATATGATGATGAACTTGCATGGATCCTCTTATGAACATGATAGGACTTTGCACACTTCCAGTAAATGCTTTGGATATCAGCTGCATCTGGGCTGAATCATAGTATTTACACAGCCTTAAGGGGTTCTGTGGCTTTTTTTTCTCTAAAGCTCTTGTTTTACTTGCAGTGTTTTCTAACTGATGGCTGAACAGACAGTTACTTGAGGTACTTGATACATCAGCATGTATCTTTTCCTTTGTGCATGTTTGGTTTTAAATTTGTTTTATGCCGTTTGAAAGTCCTTATTCTGCACCACAGACATTATGATACTCTAGCAACTGGAATAATTTATTTCCATCGGTTTTATATGTTTCATTCCTTCAAACAATTCCCGAGATATGTAAGTATTTACGATATTGACGACTTAGATACAGTGATTGCACTAGTGATAAGTCACTTGGGTACTACTGCTGGCCACCATTCCGATGAAAAATAACAGTTTTATCTTTAATCGTTACAGCTTAAAATACACTGTTCATGCTTGTTTACGCATTTCTATTGATGCTTAGAAACATTTATATTGACACTGCAGTTATGTCTTGCTGATACTGTTTGTTCTTTAGAAAGAGTAACAGCTGTGGTTCAAGAAAAAAAGAAGTGTAACACCATCTTAAAATTTGTTGACAGACAATGCTGAACCAGGACAAATTCTGCTTTGGGTTTTTGCACTTTAAATAAAGATGTGTAAAACAGACAGTCCTCCAAATTATATTTTTTCCTTTGAGAAAAGTGAAAGTTTAAATTAACACTGTAATAAAATTAGAAATTAATATGCTTATTAAGTCATTCCTGGGAAACTTCTGGAGAACTCTTAATGGAAAATTCCAGTGCTTTTAAAATGCTATGAAGTATTGCATATCTGCATGCAGACAACTTTTTGAAAGCACTTCCTTTTTTAGGTGACAGGAGCCTGCTGTCTCTTCCTAGCAGGAAAAGTTGAAGAAACACCTAAGAAATGTAAAGATATAATTAAAACAGCTCGTAGCCTGCTAAATGATGTACAGTTTGGACAGTTTGGAGATGACCCAAAGGTAAAAATACTCATGTTGAAACATCCTGTTGTACTCCAGCAAAGTGACATACATTCATTAGAGCACTGGCTGATTTTTCAGTTGTTCTAAATTAAATTACATGTTCAGCGTGCATTTATGGCTCTTTTGGGTAATGTGATAGGAAACTACAGAAATAATTCTTGCTAAAACAAGTAGCTTTGGGAGCCTACTGGGATAATTGTATAAAAAGTTTACATTTGATTTAATGTAAATTCTGATGTTATTTTGCATATTAAAGTAAATTTGAGTAATTCTGGTCGGAGCTAGAAATGTCATCAGGACATCCTATTTGGCAGTCTTAATGTCATTTTAGGAAGCAATAACAAATCTTGAGTCAAGTAAGAATTACATCTCAAAAGTATTGAGAAGTTTCCTGTATAGATTATTTGATTTAGCAAAACTATGCTTATCTCAAAATTTGCATATTATAAATAGCAGAAGGATCTGAAACTTGGGAGAGAAATGTTGTGAGAGCTTACCTTTTTGTTGTGATTTCATATATTTGGCACTTCCGTGCTGTGTCTGGTTCAGTTCTTTTTTCCATGGAGGAAAAGGAATTTTAGAGTTGTAGAATCACTTAGGTTGGAAAAGACTTTTCAGATCATCAAGTCCAACTTTTAACCTAGCACTGCCAAGCCCCACCACTAAACCCTGTCCCTAGGTACCACACCTACATGTCTTTTAAATACCTCCAGGGATGGTGACTTAACCACTTCCCTGGGCAGCCTGTTTCAGTGCTTGACAACCCTTTTAATAAAGAATTTTTTCCTAATATCCAATCTAAGCCTCCCCTGGTGCAACTCGAGGCCATTTTCCCGTGTCCTATCGCTTGTTACTTGGGAGAAGAGACGGACACCTCCCTCGCTAACACCTCCTTTCGGGTACCTGTAGGGAGGGATCAGGTCTCCCCCTCAGCCTCGTTTTCTCCGGACTGAACAACCTCAGTTCCCTCAGCTGCTCCTCACAAGACTCCTGCTCCAGACCCTTCACAGCTTTGTTGCTCTTCTCTGGACGCGCCTCAGCACCTCAAGGTCTTCCTTGTAGTGAGGGGCCCTAAACTGAGCGCAGTATTTGAGATAAGGCTACAGAGGGACGGTCACATCCTTAGCGCTGCTGGCCACACTATTTCTGACACAAGCCAGGACGCCGTTGGCCTTGGCCACCTGGGCACACTCTGGCTCACGCTCAGCCGGCTGCTGACCAACACCCCCAGGTCCTTTTCCACTGGGCAGCTTTCCAGCCACCCTTCCTCACGCCTGTAGTGCTGCCTGGGGCTGTTGCGCCCCAGGTGCAGGAGCCAGCCCTCAGCCTTGTTGAAACGCATACACTTGGCCTCGGCCCATCGATCCAGCCTGTCCAGACCCCTCTGGAGAGCCTCCCTACCCTCAGACAGACCAGCACTCCCACCCAACTTGGTATTATCTGCCGACTTACTGAGGGTGTACTCGATCCTCTCGTCCAGGTCTTCAATAAAGATATTAAACAGAACTGGCCCCAATACTGAGCCCTGGGGGACACCACTTGTGACAGGCCGCCAACTGGAGGATTTAGCTCCATTCACCACCACTCTTTGGGGCCAGCCAGCCAGTTTGTTTCGTTTTGCTTTTTTAAAAAACACCACATCCCCTCTCCAAACTCAAATAAATGTGAAGATGATGTTTCTGTGTTTAAAATAATGTTTTAAGTTGGAGAGATTTCTGTTTTCCTTGGAGACAAACCCTAATTAAACAAAAGCAGACAAACATGTTTGTGTGGAGATGCTGTGTAGTCATGCTTTATACCAGCACAAAATATTTGTGAGTAAAAGAAGGAATAATATTGTGGTTACCTTGTAACATTATCTAGGAAGAAGTGATGGTCCTCGAAAGAATCTTACTACAAACAATAAAGTTCGATTTGCAAGTGGAACATCCATACCAATTTCTTCTCAAGTATGCCAAACAACTCAAAGGTAAAATATCACAGGGTGAGCAAGTAATGCCTGTTACTAAGTTTTAGAACTTCATTTGCATAAGCAATGCAAGAATATTCTATTCCAAACTGTTAGTCCTTCCTAATTTTATTTCTTATAACTTCTCTGTTTTTCAGGGGACAAAAATAAAATTCAAAAACTGGTTCAAATGGCATGGACATTTGTCAATGACAGGTAAGATACTTCTAGGAAACCTTTTGAAAGTGAAATAGTTGCTGTTGCTTACTTTATTCTGGGATTAGGTATTTCTTTGAGAAACATCTGTTATATGTTTACTGATTGTTACATGTTTTCTTGATCATGTTCCTCAGTTTTTCTTTCCATCATTACCATGATAGGTCCATTGAGTGGGGAATTCAGGAGGAGTGTAGAAGTAGACCATTACAACCTTTGCAATTTTGTGGTAATGATTTAGTGCTGCATTAAAAAAGGTTACTGTTTGAAAGGGCCAAACCAAATTCTGGATCTCCAGGATAGAAGCTGGCTTCTTGTCCAATCTGAGATATACGGCACATTCTGAGAAGTCACTTCCTCTTCCATTGTGTTGGTCAATATTTTCTTTTTTTTTTTTTTTTAAGAGATATTTTGGTAATAGTAAACTAGCCACTAAATTCAGTGAGGAATACCGTTTTTAATGCTAGATTGTCAATTTCTTGAATAATGGATTTGCAATACAAAGATTGCATCAATTAACAAGAGTGTGTGTAGAAGCACTTTTCATGTGTAGTGTGGTATTGGAAAAAAAAAAAAAAATACAACAAAACAACTCCATACTCTTTAGTCTTGTTAAGGGGAATTCTACTGAGCTGGGCAAGTTAATTCACTGAGGACAGTTAAATGTAATTTTTAATTTCCATAGCAAACACTTAACAAAAATGTGTAAGTGGTCTGACTATTCAGAAATGCTAAATACGTTGCTTTCAGTCATACCTACAGCAGTAGAACACCATTAAGAGGTGCATTTTTGTTCATATGCCTAATTTGAAGTAGCCTAGTTGGGTCCAAATTCTGTAGATACCACCTAAACTCTCCAAATTCATTTGAGCAAAAGGTTGCTTAAGTGTATTTGGATAGCAATAAATATTTACTTCATCTGCTGTCAGTCTCGCAGGTAGAACAAAAATACAGCTTGACTCTCACTGCTGAGTTTGTCACGGAATACTGCTGTTATGTATATCCACCAAACTTTGGACACTACTGTACTTGGAATTAGATGGTGTTTAATAATTCAAGCCAAGGCACTTCAGGAAAACATTAGTATGAAGTTGGAGTGATTGTTTCAAATAATACTTATCTCTGTTCTTGAGAATCTGTCTTGTGCTTAGTTAATAAGCACCATATTAGAAGTGTACTTGTTTTCTAGGATCCTGGGAAAATAATTCTGTACTTTGCACCACAGGCCTTTAGAATAGGGGGTTCTGTTCTTATGCAGCTGCAGTACATTCCCTAAATAAATGTCATGAAAGTAATAATAAGAAATCAGTGTTTTAAGAGCTAGTTCTTTTGTGTTTTTTACTGTTTACTGTTGACCTGATTCTGCCAGTGTTTAAGTGTCCCATTGGTCTTCAGTTATGTCTAACCTACTGGAGAGAAAATTAATTTAAACCACTTTCTAGGCTACTATTTTGATGCATTTAAGGACATAGTAATGAATTCATCAGTGAGTTCTCAAACTTAGCTGACTAGCCAGATCTAAAATATTTAAGCAGATCCTATGTTACAGAATCTGTGGAGGAAAAAGAAAGAAAGAAGGGAAAATAAAGAAGAAAAAAGCAAATTTTTTTAATTTAAAATTAATTTCAGGAAACAGTAACTTTGATTATGACAGGAACTTACTCAGTTAATATCAATAATACCAATAATATCACTTGTTTTAGCATTAGCTTTAACAAAGGCTATTGAAGAGAGAACCTTACAGTTTTTTACAGCTTGATCTAAAACTTGCATTGTGCTTGACAAGTTGTTTTACAAGTTCATGCTGGCTGTTCTGTGGGGATTTTTCTGGTACTTGTTTACATTTTATTGAAAAACATTTGTAAACTCTAAAATCCAAATGTGGGCATCATTCCCAAAGCAGTGTAACGTGGTGACAGCACACTTGTGTAGCAACAAACATGAATACTGTATTTAGTTAACAGTACAGGTGAGACTACAGTGGAATGTAGATGCCCATACTTGGAATGTAATGCTGTCTTTTCCCTCTTCTTCCACACCCAGATAGTGTTAGGGTCTTTATTTTTAAATTCCAAACTTGATGTTCCTGTGTGATATATTACTTCTTTAGGCATATGCCCTCTGTATTATCTGTGTAAAATTGCCTTGTTTCATGATAGAAATAGTGCAGAAACAGTTTAGTTCTGTAAACTCTTTTGTTTAACAAGGCTCTTAATTAAAATTGTCTTGAGATGTTAAAGCGTGGTGGGCTTTTATACCCTGTTAATTATAGCTGTCATACATTAAAGTGTTGTACTTTCACGATCAGAATTATTTTCAGGGTTGTGTTTTGTTTTGTTTTTTAATATTCTAGTCTCTGCACTACACTGTCACTGCAATGGGAACCTGAGATCATAGCTGTTGCAGTTATGTACTTAGCAGGCCGTTTGTGTAAGTTTGAAATACAGGAATGGACATCAAAACCAATGTACAGACGATGGTGGGAGCAGTTTGTCCAAGATGTTCCTGTTGATGTTCTGGAAGGTATGAAAAACATTTGCCACAAACAGAGAAGTATTTCCTTTAACTGTGTGATCTAGGTCATAAGTAAATGCAAATTGCTTTCTGTCTAGGTTTTAGTCAAAATAATCATATGTAGAGTATGTAACTCAGGTCATATGTGATATGCCTTAACCAGGTCTTATTAGACTGGCTTAGGCTCTAAGCATATTTAGTTATGATTAGTCTTCTGGTCAATATTTGCATTATAACTGCAGTTTATAACACAGTTAGTTAGCTGCTAAATTGTCATGGTGTGTGTATTCTATTTTTTTAATGATTCCCTTCTCTCCATTTTAAATAAACAGCTCTATGAACACTGGAACTAATGAGCCTCGTTTCCAGTGGTTTTCTTATTGATGATTGACCTCTTTAACCAAAGTACGCTAGATGTTGGTTGGTTGTGGGGTTTGGTTTGGTTTGGTTTTTTTTTTTTTTTATTATGGTGTACCACAGCTGAAGAACAGATTATGGAGGATGAGTGCTGGTGTGTGTGTGAATTCTGATTGGGGGATGACTTAGGGATCTTTTTCATCAATATAGATATCCTGATACTATTCCCTTTGTGTGTATATATTGTGTGTATATTTGCCTGCTGCTTGTGTTCTTGACAGAGAGATCCCCAGGAAGCTCATAAAATAAAGCAGGACATTTCTTGAGTCTTGTTAAGTAAACTGTAGTTTATTGTGGCCAATAATTTGTCTTCATTAAAGTTTTTACTGACTTACCCAGTACACGTCAGGCTAAGCATATTTCTAGTTCCATAAAATGCTTTAGACACTTTCTTTAAAAATTGATGCTTGTCACAATCTGGCATTGGGTTCTAAGGAATTTTCAAGTGAAACAGGTTGTGCTGCTCTTCAGGTCTCTTAGCCCTTGTTGCTCTTAGAACTTTTAGCTGAATACCCTACAGTTCTGATGATTTCTTAAATGGTTACTTGCTCTGTTTGTATTATGGCTTTTTTTCAGTTCCTTCAGTTTCTGATAGATCCTGTGCTGAAGGAGGGTTGTAGAATGGCAGTCTCTCCAGTTTCTGTTACTGCATCAGTGAATGTGCATGGAAAGGACTCATTTAGCTTTTCTAGAAGTGTTTTCTTTTCCTTGAGTGCTGCTCTTGCACCTGATTATCAGTTGGTCATACATGTTTTCTTACAAACCTTTAGCTTCTGATGTTTTCGAAGAAGAATTTAGTAGTAGTCCTCTACTTAGTTTCCTGCAGCTTTTTTTACTGGGCTAACTAGACATGGATGTTTTAACATATAATCTTCTTTCACACGCTTTCTTACTGTATTACTACACTGTTGTTAAATGGTTACCTGGCTCTTCAAGCACGCGATAATGACATATGGTGTATTAATACCAAGACACTTTGTTGTTCTTTTGGAAGGTGTACATATACATCTACATATTTTTCAGCTTGGCGGGAGAAACTCAGAAATGCAAGTATAAATTGAAAAATAGTCTGTTTTAAAAAAGTCAAATCTGTGGTCATTATAACAGTGAGTATTATTTGCAATGAATTTTTCTGAAGTTGATGTCCAGGAAAAAGCTTAGTTGATAATTGTGTATTAAATGTGCCCTTGTACATTATGGGTCTGTAATATTTTGCTTTTTTTTTTTTTTTTTAAGACATCTGTCATCAGATCCTGGATCTGTACTCACAGGGAAAACAGCAAATGCCTCATCATACTCCTCACCAGTTGCAGCAGCCACCATCTCTTCAATCTACACCCCAGGCACCTACAGTTCAGCAATCGCAGCAATCCCAGAGTTCAGAGCAGTCACAGACTCAGCAGCAAAAAGAATCGCAACAGTCAGCACAACAGCAGCAGCAGCAGCAGCAGCAGCAAACACAAGCACAGCAGTCTAAAAAGCCCTCTCCCCAGTCAAGTCCTCCTAGACAAATTAAAAGACCAGCAGTAAGTGTAACTTCGAACTTTAACTTGCATTTTGTTTTCAAGCTGATCTGATGTCCATTTGATTTAAAGGCTGCAGTGAGCAGCAGGCTTGTGTTTGCTTTAAGAATAAGCCTGGTAATTTTGTACGGTAGACTTCTGTTGGTTATATGGCAAGTGTGTTAGTGTAGAACAGCCTTTACAGTTTTGGCATACTACATTCTTACTCCACTTGAGGCAGAACCATTGGAGAGACTTTTAAGTCAGTATCGGCTATCGAGGTTCTAACTGTTTGTGGTTCTGTGCTATCAAATTTTGTTGGTTTTGCTATCAAGCAGGTTTGATTTAGGGAAGGTCTCTTGTACCGTACCTGAATATAGAAGTGTGCACAATGCTGATGAAGACATTATTTGACTCTCTGATCTTTGATTACAAATGTAAGAGAATGGCGACTTCTAAAAGTATGTAAAAAGTCTCAGAAAAAGTCTTTAAAAAATAATCTAATAACAGTAGAAGCCTACAAATGCATCATACGTTAAAGTCTCGCTTTGTCTCTATTATCACCTAATCACTGAAAATAAGAAGGAACATTAGCAGTTGGATAACATCACAAGTACTCTGAGTGCTTTTCCACAGTCATCAAGTTCAAATGAAGCTTTCAGTCATTAATCTACACTTTTTGTGGGCTTTATTTTCACTTGCAAGTTATTAAAACAAAAAAAAAGTGTTAAAGGATTGCCCAAATCTTCTTGCATGTATGTAGTAAGAAGACTGTTTTCAGAAGTAAAATCTTAGGAACAAGTCCATTTAGGAAGTAAATTTTCTACAGCTTTTACAGCTTTTGCTCTAACTTATCATTAATGCATGCCCAAACTAGAGAACAGACATCAAGGGGAAAAAGAAAGCAACCACCAAAAACTAGGAAGAAGTAACAAATGATAGAACAAAATTAAATTGGAAGAGTGCAGCATCTTCATGATAGTAGCCTCCCAAAAAAGAGAAAAATTTAACTCTGTAAAACCTTGGTCTTCTAATTGCAAGGTATAGCCTACTGGAAGAAGAAAAAATCTGCACTGAAATGCACTGAACTTTAGAGTTGTTCAGGATAGGAAGCTGATAAATTATTTCAAGCTTATGAGCTTGAAAAGTGGGAGAGCTCTTTATAGTAAGTATGTATTTATTTTAATACTTTTTTCTACCGTCAGCACAAATTCTGCTTGGATTGTCAAATCTGTAGGGAAAGGAACTCTTCTTGTTCAGCAAGAATGCCTGGGACAAATTGGCCCATCAAAAACAGTTTGGATTTTTCTATGTGTGTCCATCTGATTGTAAGTTGTTATGAATGCTTGTTCCTTCATGTAAAGGCTCCACCTTTATAGTGCTATTGATTTCATCCCATCCCATATGTAATGAATTACCTCGTGGAAAAAAGTGATGCCTTTCACGTGAATAGTATCTGCCATACTGGTCAAGCCATCAGAGCAACTTACCTTTTCTTGAAATTAAGTTTGAGGTCCATCACCTAATAATTAAGGAAGTGAATAGTACAGATAAAAAGGTAAGTTCTGGTACAGTGCAGGTATCCAGAACAAATACAAAACAAAGTGTGACTCAGTAGAAATTTTGTAGAACAGCACAAACAGCCTGAATTTGAGAAAAGCAGATGTGATGATCTGAAATCATTCTTTCTCCAGAAAGCAGTCTAGGAGAACAAGATGTGTTTTACTTGGTGCTTCTAAAATGTTCTTCAGTTAGGTGTACCATAAACCTTAATTAAAATATTTGCCTCTTTAAATAGGGCTTTGCATGAATTTTCCTTTGGTTTGTACGGAACATAAATACACTTTGTTCCCAGAGGCCAGATTTCCATTTACATGAACTGTTATAACTCCCTTACCTTCTACCGAGCCAAGATACTTTAAAGCAGCTGAGGCATTGGCCCTTGGCTTACAGACCCATACCAGCTGTCTAAAGCGTCTGCATGTCCTCTACATCTCTAGTGGTGAAGAGCACTTGAACGTTCAGTTGACTTCACTAAAAATATACTGGTGAATCATTAGATGTAAATAATGTATTTTGTTTGATTAAACTAGAGATTGTTAGTTGGAACAATTTTAATGCACGTAGAAACAGCACTAAAATTAACAGTTCCACTGTGCTATGGATTGAGTTTATTATGAAAATATTAAATAACAATTAGCATGCTAATAAATAATGTTGACCGTGGGATGTCATGGCTGGAGCAATGCAATCTACAGTGCAGTAGAAGGACCAAAAGAAAAGCTCGTCTCTATTTTAGCAGCTGCCATTTAAGTTTTTATAGGCACTGGGTTGGTTGCTTCTTGATTTTTTTTTTTTTTTTTTTTTTTCAATTCCCCCAGTTTAAATACAGTTCAAACTGACGTTTGTTTTTTTTTGGTCACACAAGCTATTTGGCTCCAGTTGCTTGTTCCATTCTAATGGTGTGCCTCAATGACATTGTTTTCTGAATGTTGTTTCATGTTAACAAATGCACAATCATTGAAGTGATTGACTGACTCCACAGAATTGAGTGATTTCTGGAAGCGTTGAAATAAGTAGAGGAGAGTTTCTTCCATTTGAAAGTACAAGGGGATCTGGTGTTTGCATGCAGTTTTATAGGCAAGGAATTTAGTTTTAGAAAATTGAGAAGACCAACAAAATAAAACAAAGGTGGCAGATGAGTCTGAGAGTCACCAAGAACAGTATGTATGTGTGGAGTGGGAAGATGAAGATTGTCCTGAAAAAGCAGGAAAGCAGCCAGAAGCTGGCTGGAGGTGAGTGCACATGACTGCCAAAGAACGAGGTAGCCTCGAGCAGGCTTTGGGTACCTCTGTATTGGACAGCAAAAATCTTGAGAACACCCATCAGGATTAAGGAAAATTCATTGTTCAAGTTGGAGCGCAGTGTATGGCTGTTCTTGCTGTGGAAAGTAAAGTGCTGGGAACTGAGCAACGGTTTGTGAAGGTAAAGCCACCAGAGGTAAATAGTCCCTTAAAAAGCCCTTTAATTGAAAAGTCAGAGAAGCTATGTACTGTACCCCTCGGGCTTTTAGCATTAATTTTAAATACATTTGTAACTAAGCTTAATGTACTTAAAATTTCAGTTAGGTTTTCTGCTTTTCTCAAAGACCATCAACTAGCTATCTCAATTGGACTAAGTAAGCTGGAAAGATTTAAGATTTTTCTTAATCCCTTGTCTGTGATTGTTTAGGAAAAAAAAAAAAAAAAAAAAAACAGAAAACCAAACCCAGAGCAAAACAACAACAACAAAAAAACAACTCAAAACTTGTGATTGGAAGGATGATGTGAGGTTTTGTGGGTTTTGCTCAGTGTGCATAATTTTTTTTTCTTGCATAACATTTGGCTTTTATACAACGCTTTCTGTCTGAAGGCTTCTGAAATGTTTTACACGGAGCAACACTTTCACTGCCCTCTTGTCCTGGTAAATAAAGCATAAAGGCCTAAAGTGATTTTGGCAAAGGTTGAATGACAGATCAGAGCAGAATCAGGAACAGAGGCCAAGTCTCTTGCTTTTAGCTCAGTGAGCAGTGTACCAGACCATGACATATATATAGTGGATAATAAATAAATTAAATGAGATGTAATATGCAACAGTTAGAACAGCAGGAAATGCTGTATCTAAAATAGCTGCTATTTTTTCAGGCTTTTCATTCTGCCAGTTAAGCTGGGCTTTCCCAATGTGATTTGACTTGGTTCAGTGTTTGTGTTGCATCTGTCTAAAGAGATTGGACGTTATTAGCCTCCTAATAAAAATATAGGAACAAATAAAGGGTTTGTCCTTCTTCCTTTTAGGGAAGGGAGGAGTAAACTGATTCTGAGTTGTAAACTGGTTCTGGTTTAGTCAGGTCTGTACAAAAGGTCTTCAGCAGGCTGTAAGTTGTTTCCTATTTTGCTCACTTGTTACCATTTTAAAATGCTTTGTATTTTGCAGTAGTCTTATTTCTTTTTTTTTTTTTTTTGAACAGACTGTATCTCCAAAAGAAGAAACAAAGACATCAGGTGAATGTTAATCTATTCATATTGCTTTCATTTTACTGTTTTAGCCAGAATAAGTCAGTTGCTGATGTGTGCTTAGTTTTTTTGCTTAAAGGCTTGGCAGTTCTAAACTATTTTGATCCTAATAATGCATCTTTAAATATATACTGTGACTATTTTTGAAATGTTTGTAACTGCAAAACTTAGAAAAATGGGAGTATAACTGTGTCCCAGGAGTCCCTTAATACAGTCTATTCAGTAGTAGTCTTGCTAAACTACTTGACACTCAGTTTATAACGCCACGCGTCATTTGGAGTAGTTCTTCAGCAGGAGCAAGCTGTGGGATCTTGAAGTGACTGAAGGTGCCATGGCATTAAATAGCTGTGCTAATAGTAAGTCTCTTGGTAATCAGTGACATTTGTGGTGGGATGTTGTTACAGCTGCCAATGAAAGGCATTTTGTATCAATAGTCTAGCTTAAGAAATGCTTCACTGCAGTGATCACATCTAGTGCTTTGTGGTTGGTGTGTTGGTTGGTTGGGTTTTTTCCCTTCATTTTGCTGTTTTGGAACAATGTATTCCGGGATAGCTAGGGTGTGACTCTGTAACCTTTCCCAAGTGTGGCACTTCTCCCTCTCTGGCTCTGCAGATAGATTGCAGAGAGCCGTCTCTTCTCCCTCTTCTCTTCTGTGCAGTTGCCGTTTTGTTTGATTTCTAGACACACGTGCCAGTAGCAGAGCATAGTTCAACTTCTGAGATTTGTTTTAACTATTTACACATTACAGCATTGTGCTAGAAAATGTACATGTGCTCATCTTTGCTTACATACAGTTATTGGGACAATTGGACTCTAGTTATAAAATACATAGCTTGAACTTGGAGGCATGTGTTCTTTTGGTAGACTTGTATATGATACTTGATACCACTTTATTTATACAAAGGTCTTGATTTTAGTTTTCTTTATTGCACATACCTAGTATATAGGATTTACACTGTACTTTGTCATAGTGTAATATGATATGATAATAGTTAGCATGAGACCAGAGTTGGAATTTGGAAAATACTGCAGTAATAGCTAATTAGGAACTTCCAAATGTTTTTTTAGAACCACCACCACCATCTAAAATTCCTAAAATTGAAACTTCACATCCACCAATACCTCCTGCACATCCACCTCCAGGTAAGCTTTTATTTTCTTAAACGCATTTATTCTTGCTGTTTAATTGCCTTGCTTTCCATTCAGATGGTGGTAACAATGTGAGGGCAGGGGTGTTTGTTTTGATTAATCAGCTTGGCAAGTAAAAGCATTAGGTAGATAAGCTCTAGAGGGAATTTCATCTTAGTAGCACAGGCTTTTCCAGACAGATGCAAAAAAAGTTACAATGGAAACAAGACTATACTAGGTGGACAAAGGCGAAACAAAGCTGTGACTACTAAAGGCCATGGAAGACTAAAACTAATTGTCACTAGCAGGCAAAAAGGGACTTACATTCTCAAAAGGATGGTAGATGCCATATTTTATTACTAGAGTAGCTTCCAAGCATCCTATAGAATTCTTCCGTGATAGATCTTTAGTACAGAAATTCTGCAGGTCTGTAACTTCTAAACAATAACGGGGATACTTTTGCTGTGTCACAAAAGAGGACTTTGATCTGCCAGAAAACTTTTAACACTGCATGTATATCTTATGTTTGCAAAATAAACTGTACTGATGTAAAAATGTGCTTCTAGTGCCTTGATGCATTAGCTGTCCTTCCAGTGACCCTTAAATATGACATAAATATTGTATAGAGCAAGGTCCACAATGTAACTATAAGACGACAGCTTCTAACAGGGAGTGATAAGAGAAAAACAGTGCTCTGAAATATAGTAGGACCATTTTTCCCCAATTGTTAAAATCTAATTAAGAGTGAAGGGGTTCTTATAAATATCATGTTCGTTATTCCTTCAGTTGTTAGATCTTGAATGCACACCTTCCATCCACAGTGATTCTGAAAATGAGCAAATGGGGAGATGATTGCCTGCTATAGTTTAGGAACTAGAAGTCATTGAAATCACAGGTACCACAGCCAGCATACCCACCTTGCATGATCTAATTATGCAGCTGTCCAGAGGGACAATTTTACTGTTAAAATTATGATTGCTTCAATAAGGTAAATCCTATTTAGGCAGGTAAACAAATTTGTTTCCCTTGTTATCTAAAATTTTCCTCTTAGAATTTGTTTATATAAGCAAACCATTTTATAAGCACTGAAATGTTTTAAGAAGAGTCCTTCAAGGACAACTATTGTCTTTTGGAGCTCTGAGGAGAAATCAGGTGAAATCTAAATGTGTCACAGAAGTACTAGAAGGGTGATTTATCTCAAATTCAGTTTAGCATTGTCAGTTGTTGCATGTCACTGGAAATGACTGCTCTGTATCTGCTTCTAAATATTTTTTCTTACTGAACAATGTTTTAGATGTATAGATATAAATGTTTAGATATATACAAGCAAGATGGATGTCAAGATGCTCTAAACTCTTTTTTGTTGGGCATGTTAATAATGACTGTATGACCATACAGAGATGTTGCCATTAGGTCAGTTTCCTAATTATGGTATTTCTTACTTTATAATGTCTGCATTAAGAGGAAAAAAAAAAATAAGATTGTTATTTAAAGAGAAGACAGTTTAATATAGCATGTTCTTCCCAGAAATGTCCAAGTGTAATACTGTAAATTCTGACCTTTTTATGAACTTCCACAGACTGTCAGGTACTGAGTTCCCTGAAACCAATCAGTGGAACAAAGCTGATCAGCTGTCATGTCCCAGGCAATTTTTCACACTTTCTTACTTACCCTCCAGTTTTCTTTTTTCTTTCTTTCGGTAAACAGGTTTAGAACTGAGTGTTAAAGACTTGAGACTTTGGTGGGTATTCTCAAATAAGATTTCCCAACATGGGAGGCAAATGAAGCGCAGAGGGTAATCTCAGGCCACCTCCTGGAGTACAAAAGAGGTAGAAGGGAGGCCTGGACTAAAGAAGATGGAAGCACTGATCAAAAGATTTTTGGGATCTTGGGTCCCATGACTTTTTAATTTGCTAGTTGTGATTCTGTCCCTGCTAGTCTGCTAATTTGTGCTCATTGTAGAACAATGTTTAAATTATAAGAAATTAGTCATAAGAATCCAAGATGTATTTAACTTTTAGAATGGGAAAAGCTGAGCTTGAAGCTTTGTTATGCAGCGTAGTTATTTTCTAGTGATAGAAGGAGGTCTGACTGGGTATCATACGGCCTTTAGAGACTAAAGAGGATATCTTTTGACATGTTAACTGGAAGAAAAACATAAAGTATTCAGAAGCTGTTATTGACACTATCCTTCAAAAAAATAAAATACATTTTCTTTTCCAGAGCGCAAGCCTCCTTTGACAACTGCAGTTTCAATGGGAGAAGCAGAGCAATCTGCTACCGTGGACTCAGTAGATATGCCAAAGGTCCAGATTCCTCCTCCTGCTCATCCTGCCCCAGTACATCAACCTCCACCTCTGCCACATCGTCCCCCGCCCCCTCCCCCCACCAGTTATATTACAGGGATGTCTACTACAAATTCTTACATGTCAGGGGAGGGTTATCAAAGTCTTCAGTCAATGATGAAAACAGAAGGACCAACTTATGGAGCCTTGCCACCAGCCTATGGACCACCAACTCACCTACCATATCATCCTCATGTCTATCCTCCCAACCCTCCACCACCAGTTCCACCTCCACCCCCCACTTCATTCCCCCCGCCCAATATTCCACCTCCCACTCCTGGATACCCCCCTCCACCTACATACAACCCTAATTTCCCACCTCCAAGACTGCCTCCAACTCATGCAGTGCCTCCTCATCCACCTCCAGGGCTGGGGATGCCACCAGCTAGCTACCCCCCGCCTGCTGTCCCCCCCGGTGGGCAGCCACCTGTGCCACCTCCAATTCCTCCGCCCGGTATGCCGCCTGTAGCAGGACTCGGACGTGCTACATGGATGAGATAGCATGAGGTGATTTGCACGATATTCCTGGCTGCTGACTAGGCAGGAGTAGCTAGCCAAAACCTCATTGTAAAGATGAAGAGGAGGGTCATTTGTATAATTTAGATGAAGAAATGAGGCGGTGAAATGAAAGTTTAGTTGATCTGTTTGCGGTATTGTTTATGGTGAGTTATATAGGCTTCTAGATTTTAATCAGCTTTGCAGTATCTATTCTAACTTTATACATTTGACTTAAGTTTAAATTGTCTTGAGTTATTCCAGCACTGGATTACTTCGTACTAGCAAAACCAGCCATATTGGCTCAATTATATCAGTAAGAAGAAAATTTCCTTCTAGAAATCAGTGCCTATTTTTGAGTCTCAAAATAGCCAGATACCATGAAATTTGATGTATAGTAAGAAACTTCACTTTTAATAATAATTAAAACAACACAATGTCAAGCATAAAAGCTACTTTATTTAAGAGAGATTCTGAATGCTAGCTGACTGGAATCATTTTGAGGTGTTTGCCTTGCTGGTATTTTTGTTTTGGAATGTACTGGTATCTTAAAGTATTGTATGTTTACACCTATTTGCAAATTCCTGTACATAATATATATATTTTCTAAGTGTGAAAGTCTGAATGTAACAACCTACTGTGATGTACATCCTGGTTATAAATGGGACTACTTCATTCACATCTACCCCAATAAAATTGGTTCTGAATTTAGTGGATTTCCAGGCTTTTCGTATTAGTTCAGACTTCATAATTGTGGTACTTGCTGCAAAATATTTCAGCAGTGGTCTTCCAAATCTTATTCATCAGTTTATTTAAAAAGAATGTATTTTATTTTATTCAACTAGAAGTATACACTATCACAATCAATCTCTTACTTCATTTTTACTAAAATATTTCAAATGAATGTTTTACACACATTATCAAAAAAATCTGTACTATTACTTTCCCCCCCCCCAAAAAGCCAGAGTGGTTCAATAATAGGTAAAAACGCGTGCTAAGGTCTAAAGAATTTTGCTATATACACAACAGCAGGTGCTAACTTTTCCAGTTCTTTGTAAATCATATACAGAAAATATAGCAGGGCTGTAAGATCACAGGTTTAACAGAAATCAAACTTTAAACTGATTTCTAAAGCAGCACAAATAGACTTTCCCCACATTATGAAAAATATACAATTTTATCACTTTACAGTCATGCACTTTGAAAAAGATCAGTAGTACTCTTCCCCCACAGTTTCTAAAAAGATAAAAGGTCACTTTAACACTGATTTCTTTTAATATCTAATATTTGGATAAAAATGTGCCATTCTCAAACAAGGTTGTGCTCAGCAGTCTATCAAGGTGCAAAGAGCCAACTGAAGCTGGTTACACCGCAGCGTTTCAGGAACTTTCGGAAACACCGCTTACTTCAGTCACTCCAACAAAAGTCAAGGATGTGATTTTACTTTCCTTAAGCAAGCAAAGTCCATTTGTAAACAGTGGATGCTTTCTTTGCCAGGGCCTCAATCCTGAGGAAATTAACTCGGACTATTGCGCCAAATATATCAATTTAATGGCTGCTGTTTCAAGGGATGCTCCCCTCCAGCTTAACGTACAAAGCTCCTCAGGTGGTTTTCACTGAAGACTTTGCACGTGGGTAAGTGAATTGAAATAGGCATATAAACCCTCTTTTTAGACAACTGAAAATTCAGCACCCAAGTCATCCTGTAAAGTCATTGAGTGTCATTTTACCCCGGGAAGACACTTTACAGCTCTAATGGAGCCAAGTATGAGGAGTAGCATGCCTAAACACCTCCCACCCCCCAAAGTAACACTCCAACGTACAGCACTGTTGTGTTCTTCTGCAAAATCGATGCAGATCTTCCGCTGAAGATTTATGCTGCCATATAGAGTTTTAAAGAGACAGGATATACGCGAAGAGTATCAAGACTGTTCAGCTGAACTGGCTACCCTGTAAAATGGCTCTTCAGGATTGGCAGCATTAATGGACCTCAGCTGCACCCCTATTTCCTTTGCAGGTGAGATCTGCAGGTGGAACAAAACAAGCTTTGCTTGAAGTCATTGAATAGCTTTTCAGAGAGATTTGATAGCAGGGAATATTTGAGAATTAGGTAGCTGGTGAGACTAGTAATCTGATTAGTATAGCTCTTGTCCTGTTGAGAGGACCTGCTAGTCTAAAATACTCCTAAAATAGCAAACAGCTCATCAACACAATTAACTCTCTGTAAGTGCTGGCAACATTTGCATTGCTTTAGTTAAAATTCACTGACATAAATTAACCTTGTTCCCAATATGCTTAAATTCTCTGCTTAATCCAGTGATTAGATGCCACCAAAATTAAAATGGGCTTTCAAGCAGAGAGAGTAAAGTAACCCTCTGTTTGACATGAGATGTTCAGGAAGAATGATACCTCTGCTTTACGTCACCTTTTCTGGTATGAAAAGCTCAAGGTGTAACTTGTACAGGAGGAAGACCAGCAATCAATGGTGATTAGAAACGAGGTCAAAGCAAAAAGCAAAGGAGGAAATCCGGCATCCTCTAAAGATGCTGTATTTTAAAGGAGACAGTCAGACTGTGGAATGGATTTTTCCAAGCTACACAGGATGTAATATTATTAGACTTAGAGTTAGCTAGCTCAGCACTGACTGACTGAGCAGTAGTAAGAAATAAACTACTGGTGAGTGTGTGAGTGAGGGTATGCGTGTGTCTTTGGGGGTGGTTCTTTTTTTTTTTTTTTTTTTTTTTTCAAATAACCTACTCGACTTACATTTTCATTTCTACAATGAATAGTGAAGTGGTGCTTACTCTTTCTGGTTACTATATATTTTGGTTGTATTCCTTTTCTGTTTTACTGGTTACAGAGCCCAGTTCTGACACTCCAAATTCCTTCCCCAGGCAGCCAGATTATTGTATACTATAGGACCAACTACCTTTCGAAACTTGCAGCACGGGCTCCTTGGTATTTTATCAATGCTCCGTGTTAATACAATACCACAAGTCAAGAACTCAGCTGGTAGGTAGAAAAATTGATCTGAGAGGAAGAACCCGTCCAGCTAATTCAGCTGTCTGTAGTTGTGACTGATCCTTATGGAGAATAAGAAGAAAGTAATGGTGTTTGAGGTCATTAAATCTTCAAACTAATCACTAAAATCGATGCAACTTTTGAAGAGGAGGCTTTGATCTTGCCACATGCCTGTCTTTAAAACTATTTTACACCACTGAGTTTAATAACCAAGCCCCACTTCCTTGGAATATTGGGAAAGAACATCTAATAAAATACAGGGACAGCTGCTGTGACAACTTGAAAAAGGGGGTCAAATTCTTACAACTATACAAGCAGCTACTCCACAATAGCAAAACATAAGTCCCACTGTTTTATATACAACCATTAGAAGAAGGAAAAATCCACTTGTTTTGGTTCATTAACAAAAATAAAGCTTGAATGGCAGGAAGTAGTCTCACCCAACAGGCTGTGTTTGTGGAGTTTTTCTTCAGCTCTGCAAGGTGGTTGGTTGGTTACCTTACACAGGAACCAGTATAGGTGAGGGATCCAGTAAGAACATTAAAAAAAAAAAAAACAAAACCAAATCTTCCTTACGTGAAAGATGAGCTGCTCGTGAAGATCCCTGTGAAAGCCGTAAGCACTGTTAGGACAGCAGGTTCTGCTGAATTATTTTGTAGTAAAAGCTTTACAGGAAAAGTGTTGCCATATTTGTAGGGAATACTGGTGTGTGGCTAAGTGGCTTCATTCACATTACGACTGCAGAAATCTTGTGTCATTTGTTCATGAAAAATAGTTCATTAACAGCTGATACGGAGTCTCAAGCCTGTCTGCATGCTTCCATGGTGAGTCCCACGTACAATGTACAGTGGTAGCAGTGTTTTTAGCTCGCCACTCAATGCTGGACACAGCGCCTTGTGAAAACAGTTGCATGTCATTCTTCAAAATAAGGACCTCCAAAAAAAGTGTTAGCAGCTCAGGAGCTTGGTAGGCAGCAAGACAACAGGTTCACATTGCTCCTTCCCTGGAAGGTGCTGCCTGGAGCCACTAATCCAGCTATGGATCACTGACGAGCAGGTGGACGGGAGCAATACAAACAGAGACTCCTCCACAGGGTAAGGGGTCTTCTTGGTCCTCTTAGAAATTCCCTCAAGTTAGTTAATTCTAGAAACAGACCATTACAACAAAGCAGGTTTGAACTACAATACAAATGATGCAAGTCTGGCATTACTGGATGGTTACCCATTGAACAGTAGTTCCAGAGCACCACAGCCTGGAAATCAGGCCTTTAGCTGCCATATTTACACTATTGTTACAAAAAAATGCCAAAAAAAAAGAGAAAAGGAAAATAAGGTAATCCTGAAAAAAACTCAACCCCAACTCCCAAAGAACAGGCAGCCAGAAACGCTGAGCTGTGCCTCTTTCGTCTTCACTTCCAGCCTCCGGGATAGTTTTCCTACAAGGGACCCTTGAACTGGTTTCCCGAAAGATGTTGCCTGATGGAGGGTTTGGAGCTTGCAGCATCACCCAGCTTTCGCCAGACAACCTGGGAGGAAAAAAGGGGCGGGGGAGAGAAAGACAGGAATTAAAAAAACCCCAAAACCTCTGAGGAGCTGTGGTATTTTCGTAATTGCAGTCTGAAAGTCAAAAGCTGTTTCCTAGGGCTGGGCTGCAATTCTCAGCAGAGCCACTGGATGGCATCTGTGCACCAGTTTCCCAGTTAAAAACCATTGATGCATTTTTCTAATTAGTCTCTTGAAATTAGAACCATTTTTGCCTGGGGTAATAGTATAATAAAACAAATACACTAATTTCAGAAGTTAAGTTCAATGGTAGGTCAACCATGCCATGCTTACAGAAATGATGTTACCATGAACGGAAAAGATAATGAAAAAGATGATGATTAAAATTATATATATGACTTTCTAAAAAACCCATACATTTTATCACTCTAGGACCACTGGGGTAAGGGAGGGGTTTGGTTTTTTTTTAAATAAGAAACTGCAAAGCACTTCATAGCTGCCTTGAGTCTACATAAAATTAATATTTAAAGAAAAAACCACTTGATGATACAGAAACAGAAATGAGTCCATTTGGGAGGAAGAAGTTATGGTCACTTTACTTTTACCCCTGCATGGCTACAAGGGAATGTGATATTAAGCTGACAAAATATCTTAGAAAGCACGCCCTCATTTACTCTGGTCTTGGCTTTGCTGATAGGACTCAAGCAACCAAAGCAAAGTGCCTCAGCCCTTGCCAAGGATGCTTGCGGTGATCTTGTGTTCTTTACACCCCCTTTTTAGGGTTGAGGTGGGTTTCAGAATTTAAACGGAGGGTCAGGCACTGAATGGTGCCACCAGGACTGACCTCCACCGGTGACTTCTAACACAGAAGGCTCCATGAGGATCCTCCTCCCTGCTGCGGGCACTGCTGGTACCGTCAAACAGCACATCCCCGACAGCAAGCGACGTGGTTTGAGCCACGTTCTAGCAGAAATCCTGAGCTCTGCTCAAAGCCAAAGCGTGGCCAAGGAGCGCTGGAGCTGGAGGCAGAGCCGCCGCCGACTCCGCAGAGCGGAGGTTGGTACGAATGCTCACAGCAGAGGACGCGGCAAGCTCAGTTAACAGCATGGCTGCCCAGCACGCTGGCAGTGCTATAAGCACTGAACATACCATGATGCTGTTCAGACATGAATATTCTCCCTCTGATGTTATCTTATGGTTTAGGCTCAAACCCATTCAAGCCGTACAGCTTTAAAGACAGCAACCAGCTGCTGCTCAGCCCAAGCCCTAGGGACACTGTTGGAGTCAACTGTAACAAGATTCTAACCCAAGAAGAGCCCTTTGCACAGCTCTCTGTCACCTAGACTAGCTACTCTGCACTCCTGAAGGCAGCAGGGTGGGAAGCATCTACAGAGCAAAGGCTGCTCCAGGCAGTGGATGAGGCACTTGGGTTACTGACAGCCAAAGCGGTGGTCAGCAGAGCCTCCGCTCTTCCCTCGTGACTGTGGATCTCGCATCAAACAGGGCTCGTATGCAGCAGACCCCTGCTGCTCTGTACTTCTAACAAAAGACCATGAAAGAAGCTCCGAGAGCTGCTGAGAAGAGTTATTACATTGCACATTTCACGAACAATCGCCTTCTCCTTTTCACTCAGGTCTTCTTCATAGTTGTCTTGCATTTGTCTGTCCAAATTTTCATGGACCTCAAGGACCTACAAAAAACAATATTACAAAAGCATTATGCTCCTCAAACAATGAAGTGTTCCTAACAACCTCATTAACCGGTATTTAAATTGTCAGGATTGACAAAGCCCTGAGAATCAGGGCGCTGCGAAGATGAGCATGACATCAAGCTGGGCCTCCCCAGGTGATGGCATGCCTCTGTCCCACCACCTGCACGGTGTGGCTGCCATCACAGTCCCGGGGGACCAAGTGATAACTGGCAGTGAGCTGCCTGTGCCCACAAACACATCTCTTCCAGGAGCGCTGCTGGTGGCCCCACCTTCCAGGCAGCGCAACTCATGCTCCCTCCATTCCCCTCTTTCGCAGGAGTGGACCTTCTCCACTCCCTTCTACTGATCTGAGTCATGGGGCAACTGTGGTCAGCCCAGGCCGGCAGGCTGCAGGTCTAACAGGGTTTTAGCCATCAGAGAAGGAGGCGGACAGAGGTTCGTACCACTGAAAAGCAGAATGTTCCCCACTGCACAGCCTAAGCGTGTGGTCTCCGATCAGCCATGAACTTTCAGTTCTTAAACAGACATGAACTTTCGGTTCTTAAACAGACATGGCCAATTTCACTCACCTTTTGGCTGAAATTCTTTTCAACGCATTTAGTTTCCCAAGGGAACCCCTCAGAGGCCCATGATGACATTGAGCAAGAGACGGGCTGTTAGCACAGAGTCCTGGAACTCAGAGATCCCAATCTGATTCCCAGCTCTTACCCACTCCCTCTTCCAGCTGGATGCAGCCAGGCTGCGAAGGGGATGGGAACGAGGTAGGGAAAAAACCAGTATTGCCTCCCTCCTGCTGCCCACAGTCCTCTGAAGGCGCCGTCCCCACTGAGTGCCGAGGTGAATCTGGGCCTCCCTCTCCTTGTGCCACAGATGCCCTCTGAAGATGGAGATAATGCCCTTGACTCCCCAGGCTTTACTTTACTCTCTGTCAGCACCGTTTCCACCCCCAGCACACGTCCCATAAAGATAAGGGAACAGGTGGCCCTTGGCCGGGGCTGGCACACATGCACACCCCTGCACGCCCAGGGTTGCAGCCACAGGGTAACGTTACCAGCTGCTTAATGAGTTCAGCTGGTATGAACACAGGCTGTACCCACAAAGTGCTAGTGCCAGATCTGTCCGGTCCGCCACATGCAGCTCCAGCTTGCTGTCTTTCCTCTCGTGCCTGGCTACAAGCAGCAGGCCCAGGTATGTGCCTGCAGCACCCTGCCTGCAGTAGACTGGAGGAAGGAGGCATTGCCTTTTCCTTCCCTCCTGCTCATGCCTACGGGGCTTTCCCCATGATACTAACAGGAGGAAAGCACTGCAAAAAATTGAGATGCGGCTGTAAAAATCTAAGGAATAGCCTGAAAGGGAGCGGGGGGAAGGATTTGAGATTCTCCAAGAAGGCTCTGCTGTGTGGCTCAGAGGGCATCTCCAGCAGGCACTGGGAAGAACCAGGTTTCCTCACAGAGACAGAGATGCTGCAGCTCCAGCACTGACACCCCGGACTGGAAACATCCAGTGCTTGTGCTCGTGAGCACCCTGGACACCGCTCAGCTTGGTGGCTGGGCCGCACTCACAGATCTGCCTTGGGAAGACAAGTAAACGTGCTGTGAAAGCAGCTCAGAACACTGCAAAAAACTGTGGAAACTTTCTGCCTGTCATTTATTTTCTTAGATTTCAGGTTGACAATGTTTGAAAATGGTAAACGTCTGACTTTTAACCTCTTTCTTTCAAACAGCAGTTGGAGACATGCTCCCCAAGCCACCCATGGCTGGTAAGACGCAGCACATCCGTAAGGCTGCTGTCCCCCACCACGTGCTGCCCACACCCCGCACCCCTGCAGCAGCTGGGAGACAGCCCCGGCCCGTCCTGGGGCACGCGCTGTCCCGGCCACCCCCGCAGAGCGCCCCGGGGCGCCAGGGTGGTCCCTCCATCACACAGACGAGGCTGCCTGGGGCTGAAGGCAGCCTTTGCTTCCCACTGGAAACACACTGACCCACAGAATACCCCCCCCCATCGCACCCGCCCGCCTTCGGATAGCTCCCCCGGACGGGCATGTTGCAAAAGTCGGGGATATCACAGCACGGGACTGCCTCGAGATTTCACTGCTGCATCTGGGCTGACCTACATGCCTCGCCCAGGGCTGATGAGCAAAGATGGTCAGCTCAGCGTGCAGGGTCAGAGCTCCCGGAATCACCCAACACCATCAGAAAGCACATGCTCTTACTAGCCATGATACATCCGCACACATAGAAAGCTGACAGCAGATGTGTTTGTGCATGTAAATATTCCTCCAGCTCCTCGGGAAGCACAGGGCTAGATGCAGTGCTAGATGGGTTTCACCCTTTGCTGAGGCATACAGCACCGGCTGCTCCATGAAATGGGATACCAGGGTAGATTATCCCCCAGTCTGCCTCGGCACAGCAATCCCGCTGTACTCAAACTGCGTTACAAACAAAAATAGGTCATTCTCCTAGGGCCCTTAACCTACTTCTAAAATGCACCAGCTAGTTTAACCAACATAGCCAGGACCAACCCTTGCACAAATAAGAATTATCCACATCCTTTCGAAGAGAAGAGGAGGGGCAGGAGGGATGCAAAAAGCATGTATGCGCTGACAGAGAGAGCATCTATTTTTTGCTAAAGAGGAGGGAATTAATTATTGATCCAGCTGGACTCGCAGATCGAACTCGCTCGGCTGGAGTCAGCGTGGCCCCGACGCCGGGCTGCAAAGGCAGCAGCCTGCAGGATCCCATCCCCGTGCGGAGCGCCAGGGCGGGCAGCTGAGCACCGGCTGTGTCCACAGGGCACGTGTCAAGGACAACCATGGCTCAGATTAGTTAGAGATCACATCAGCTCCAGCCTCTGCTTCCACCAGCGATCAATCCTGCAGACACCAGAGTCTCAGCAGACAGAAATAAACTGTTTTTCTACGACTTGCACTTCGACTAAAGCTGCATTCCCTCATCCAGGAGATATGGAGGGGTGGCACAGCCCATTTCTTTCAGTGGAAATGTCTTTCAGTGGTGTAAAGCGGGCAGAGCTGGAGCTGAAAGCTGATAAGATGGAAGTTACGGATGTATTTCATTTCTGAATGACTTGGGATTCATTAACCTGGAAGCCATCCCGCTCCCCAGGCCCACCCTACGTCCCGGTAGGCACTTTGTAAAGATGTGTTGGGTGTGGGAAAAAAGGGACTCAGGGGGATAAAATTCAACAGCCTACCCTGCAAAGGCATGCTGGAAAAAAATACACTCTGAAGGGTGAAATCACCTCCTGAAGAAAGACAGGAAGGCCTCTTAGTGCTGACCCAGCCCCAGCCATTCTCAGATCCTGCCAGGCGCCGCCTGTCCTCTGATTACATTGCTGATGACTATGGACGTGCCTTCACATAAATTGTCTGTGGCTGAGCTGAAGTTCTGGGACTGTGGATTCAGTGTGGATCTAAGAAACCAGGGTATATTCTCCCACAGTTTCAGCCACATCTCAACCCAGGACCCCACAGAAACCAGACAAGTGTACCCCAGGCTCAGAGTGGCTCATGCCACCCCCTCCGTGTTGCTCTTCCCCAAGCTGCACTGACAGCACTTGGCCCTTTGCGGACACACCGGCACTCTGTGACCTCCCTGGGTGAAATGCTGCCTGCTCCTCGAGGGCATGGGGCGATTCCCCGGGAAGGGGGATGGCGCTGGACCCGGTAACGCTGCTCTTCTGCCTGGGGGTGCCACCACTGGCTTTCTCGCCTGGCCTTCCCCCTGCCAATACGTAAACCGTGAGGAACACCTTGGGTATATTTAGTTGTCCTTCGTGACTGCACTGATGCCTGTGACCAAGGCAGTGTCGCCTCCAAGTCACCCGGTCCCTCACATCCACCTCCCTTCTGACTTGCTGTACTGGCCCCACATCGCCATGCAATGCGTATTTAAAAAACAAACAGAAAAATCCCACCAAAGAGTCCGGATGACTGCAGTACAGCTTTGGAAGGGGAGCTGAAAGTTGAGGCAAGCATTCCGGTACCAAAAAGGACTCTGCGGTTGAGGGATGCTTTCTGAAGGGTGCAAGCCTCACTGACTTTATTAATTCAGAAGTCAAATGGACAATGCTCTGGGGAACACGGCATCCTGCTCCAGCAAGGGAACAGTCTATATGCCCTGTTAGGGCTTTTCCCTAGTTTTGGCAGGGCCAAATCCTGCCTCACCCAAGATTAGTGGGAGTCACTGAGCACCTGCTCAATGGCTCTGTGCACATGGGAGAGGTCCAGGGGGGAGCTGGCTTAGAGTCTGAACATCGTTCTCTTACACTTGTCTCCTCCTCACCTCCTCACATCTTCTACAGGTTTTCTCAGTTCCTAAGAAAAGTGCTTTGATGTTCACTGAGATACTAAGCTGTAGCATATGTACCTTTTATTCTTCTTAGCAAAAACAGCTGTTAGGAGTGCCAACCTGTCATCTTGCTCCTTATTTAGTAGGCACAAACAAAAACTATTTCAGAAGCAAAAATAAAGAAAACCCCTGCACGTGCTCAAGAAAGAATGAACATACACTAAATGGCAGGCAATGCTTCAGCCACATAGCTAGCATTCAGCTGCCAGAAAAAGCCTAGGAAAACCACTCAGGTGGGTGCAGATGGAGGCAATCCAGAAGCCCTGCAGGTCCACGCAGAGTGCCCAGCCCCTCAGTGACCTTTGCTTGGGCACAGAGGCACATCCTTGCAGCCACAACACTTCTGCACAGACTTGCATGCAAGCATCCTGCAAGACAAGTAACGCCAACTTCCATCTCTCCTTGACTTTCCTTGTGGTAAGGAGCTAGCCTGCTACAGCCATAAGGACTTCTTCACGCAACCAAAAAGGGATTTTTCTAATATCTGATGTGGTATAGCCAAAGTACAAGGTCTCATTTGTAGGCTATTCCCTTCTCCTCAAGGGAAGGTCATGAGCTGTTTCACAGGTGGTGAGGGTCTAAGCTGGTAATTGCATCCAGTTTCCCACACGCAGGGGCTGGCACTGGAAAAGCTGCCCAGCTCTGCAGAGAACAAGTAAGACCTACTGCACATGGTACAGCATGCCGTGGCCAAAAAATGTTATCTTCTACCCAGTTTAAGATCTGTGGCTGGAGACCAACAGCCACAATTTCACTGTGCCACAAGAAGGGAGGAGGAGAGACTGAGACTATGACCACTTTCCTTAGTCTTTTCAAATTCCAGGTGATCCTTGGAAATGGGCAACAGGATGGAAAAATAAACACCTCATCCCTCCCCGCCACACTGGCCTATAGGAGAACTTCCTCCTCGCTTCAAATGTGAGAATATTTTTAGCCCTAGAAGAAGAAGATGAGGAAGAAAAAGAGAAAGAAGAAAAAAATGAAGACGATTCTCCTCAGAATGTGTTCATAATCAATTTACAACTATTTGATCTTGTAACTTAAAAACATTATCGACTCTGCTTAATATTGTCCCTCACCACCACCTCACCAAATGCAGTGAAGAGCAGGAGCAGAAAGGTACAAACCCCACAGCTTGGGCAGAAAAAGCTAACAGCAGTAGTCTGGCCTGGAAGGCTTGGATGATTAAATTCAAGTGAAACTGCGTTAGTACAAAGTGTCAGAAAAACAAAGGTACCACATGAGTCTGCAATGTTCTGCAAGGCACCGGTTTAGCAGATCCATATGCGTATATACACAGGAGAAATGTCACCCACAAGCACAGTGCAGCATAGTACAGGATGAGGCACAACAACTTTCTGACAGCACAGAACCATTCACAACAGGTAAAGAAGAAACTTGTCTGGAAAACACAGGATGAATATATGCAGGCAAGGGAACTGCCACTTCTGTGCTATGGGCTCCTTTGGGAACTAGTGAAAACTGTTCTAAAGGTATTTTTTAATCCTTAATGGTGCTGGACACCCTTCACTTAAGATCCAATGAGACTTATACGGTCTGGGTGTATAAAGCCTCAAGTAAGCTGAAGAATCAAGATTTTCAGCTCTTTTATAATTTAAATTCAAATTTGATCCAAACCAAACCAGGCTTGTCTTTGCTTTCTTTATTCCTCACACACCATAAATGCACAGAAGATGAACTACTTGAGAAATACTGGCACTCAGTATCCTCTTGGGATCTCGCAACTGCCCAGTGGAACCAACATCCTTGTCAGCTTCACTACTGCTTCTCTTGACACTTGGTTTCACCACCACCGTCTGCCACATCTGTCCTGGAGCCAAGAGACCCATGACAGGCACAGACAAGTAAGCTAAAAACATTGAAAACTATAAAATGTAGGGAACCTGCAGATCAAAGCTATGAGCAACAACCGTGCCATTTATTTAGCTGTCAGATGTGGAAAGGTACAAAGCAAAGAGCTCTGTAAGCACCAGTCTCCAGGTCCTAGGACAGTCTAAGTGCTGATGCCACTGCTGAACCTTGTTTCCAGCTATGACCATGGGGATCTGAGCTCCAGAGTAGCCATCCAGGAAGGCTCCTTTGGTCTGACGAAAGCTCTTTAACCCTGTACAACATTTTTCAACTTCAACAAATCTAAATATATAAATCAGTATATTCCAACCAGAGTAGGCCTAACTTAGTTAAGGGACTTTCCAGCCATCTCTATGACACCTTGGAAACGATTTGTGTTTCTGTGTCCCATAGATACTCAGAAGTAACTTGCTTAACTAGATAAACATGTAACACCAGGGCATTACATTTGTCCTGCTACTGGATGGTCACTAGGACTTGAGAACTGCTGTGAAATCACGGTGCAAGGTTTCTCCTTTAACTCACCTAGCAGTCTCTCATGTTTGTTCTTGGCAATGGTCCTGACTTTAATCCCCACTGATGGTGCACATATCTACATGGGTATGATGCCATGGTTTTCTGTGTATTTACATAAAATAAAGTCTTTCTCCTTTGAACACTGCTGCAGGATTTTCAATAACAAAACGTGTGTAGGAACAGTTTTTGTGTCCCTTTTAAAAACAGCGTTTTGGTCAGCACTGTCACCCCAGAGACCTACTTTACACAGGAGTGGTGAACAGAAAGGGTAGTCAACACCTTCAGCATCAGCAGCTTTCGTTGGCGGTTTCCCACCCAAAAAAATAATCATGCATAGTCCTTACCTTCATGGCATGAACAACAGCCTCTGGTTTCTGACCAACAGGGACATAGCCTGCTGCAGGAGAAGATGTAAGATCGGATGTCATGCGAGCTGGTCCCTGTTGAAATAAGAGAAGATATGTTTTAATTCCCTGTGGGTGATTTAAGCAAAGAGGAAGAAAATATCCAGAAAATCTGAGCACTAGCTTCTCTCAAATTCAATCCCCTTCAGCCACCTGAAAAGACAGAAGGCACCACTACCTCTTCCTTACAAGTCACTTGATTAAATGCCATTTAAGCCTACCATCACTCAGTCTAAATATACTCAGGCAGAAGATCACCCTGGTTTAAATCTAAACCAATTCAAGAAACATTTTTTGCTCCCTTAGGATAACTCTGTACAAAGACAAGATCAAATGGTTCTCATCCTTCCAGTCAAGGGAGCAATGCAAACATGACGATTTTCCAGCATAAAGCAGTCATTTCTAAGAAGCTGCATTCATGAAAGAAACAACTGAAGTGGCTTCATTGCTTTTCTGGCAATCTTTTCACATAGACATCAAGTACCAATCCAAAGCTACAGAGAAAATTGTGAAAGCAACCTTAAAATAAGCAGATGTCCAAACCTAATCTTGGCTGGGTTTGTTTCCAAAATGCTGTCCATTCCTCCTGCACGAAGGATCCCATTGGGAAAGATGCTGAAATTACATTTTACAAAAGATTTCTACTGTCCAAACAGGCTTGTAAGCACTTTTCATAGGGCTTTCCTTTTTTAAAGGCATCCGACTTGGATTATAAAAGACACAATATCTTTATTCAGTGAGATGCACCCTGCCTGTCCCTAATATTTTTGCATTGCTTTGTAGCAGTGGGAGAAATCAACAATGAAACCATTGACCAAACTCGTATTTAGTCTTCATATCCTTTAGGAAACACAAAGAATGATTATACTGGGGGCCTCTGAAAGCAAATTAGGACGGCAGAGCAGCATGTAGCACCATCACAGGAACGCTTTCACATACAACGCACGAGGCACTCCATTCTCATCTCTTCCACGTTTAAAAACACAGCATGTTTTATGCTTCATCTCATCGCTTTGCCTTCTAAGCCAAGGCCAGCAAGCTAGTTGTGCCAGAAAGGAGGACCAACGGCCGGGCACTTTGCCACCTCTCATTCTTCCAAATGTTTTAAGTTGTAGGGGCCTTTTTACTAATAAAAGTGTTCATGTGCATATAATAAAGGAAAGATGGCCAATCTATTAGGCTACAAAGACAGCATGAAAAGCATGCTACCATGCCTTTCATGCCTAGGCCACTGATGTGGGCTTAACCCATGTCAGGACCAACAGCCTTTTACTCATAATAGCAACCTTCATGAACTGAGTTGCTAGTGATAGAAACACTTCCTTCTGAGAGGCAGGCATCTCAGAAGAAGGAGAATTAGGCTTAATAACTCCATAATAATTCTCCAACAAGATTTAACAGACTGCCAAAGCACAGAGACCAAGAGACGCTCACAGGCTGGGCACGGTTCTGGACCTGCTCGCTGGAGCTGTGGCCACCTGGGGACATGTCCTCAGCCACCCCGTCCATAACATCACACAGAAAAGGCAGAGGCTGGGGAGGGAGCTCCAGAGACTGGGTCCAGTCAGTCTATAGCTGCAACTCAAGGCTCCAAAATGGGTTACAAATTTCTCACAGTGCTGAGAAATGCAACGGAGTCCTTCCAGAATCAGCCTCCCACAGAGGTCAAAGACACCAACACATGCATAATTCCTCTGGCTTCGGCACGAAAGCTGCCTTCTTTCCACAAATGACCAAGACCATGACAACTGAAAACAGAATATTTAGGAGCTTATGGCCACGAACCATAATTGATATGGATCTTCCCCCACGGCCCTCTTTATAAGCAACACAGGAAATACCAAGCAAAGGTCTAACATCCAATATTTTTTCTGAGTTGAGACTAATGTGACACAGTAAAAGGAATTTTGCTGGATCCTGCTGCTGACATTTTAAGCGCAGTTTTCTGACCGAAGTAGAGTAGATCACGAGGTCTATTGTATGACAAGCAGCAGCAGCTTCTTGTCACAGAACTCAAGTCACTAATGAGCTACAAAGCATTTCCATGATGGCAATCACTCTCAAAATTATTACAGAATACAAATGAAACCAGAAAGATTGGAGAGAAAGGTTTCCTAAAGAGCTTGATCATGCTTAACTGATCACCATACTGACAAGGTAAAAGTAATCTGGCAAGCATGGTGATGCACTAGATATATCATATATCACATAAAAAAACACCTAAATGGTCACCTTCTTTCTCGGACAAGTGGCTGAAATTTGGCAAGGGCAAACAACTGGGCCCCACCTCAACATGGGTAGAGAGTTTGACTGGAGAAAAATAATGTTAAAGAATGAGGGATGCAGCAAAGGAGGTAGACCCAAAACTTGCTGTCAGAGACTCAGTAACAGACGACTTCATTTCTCAAATTGGCATGATCCCTGATCCTTAGCTTGGAAGCCAAAGCCCCCAGCCAACTGAAACAGATGTCCAAACTGCTGAGTGCAATTGTCAGCAATGGGAGTGCACCAAGCACCACGCCGCTGGCCTGCTATGCCCCAAGCCAGAGACTGTTACTACAAAAGGTCAAACATGAATGTGAAGAAAGTTGTGGGGCAAGCAAGGATCTCACCAACATCCCCGCTCCTTGCAACTGTAGGATGCGACGAGTAAAAGTACCCACACTACTAAGGGTAGCTTAATATTTATCATTATTATCACTAATATATTAGTGCTTTTTGTGCAGTTGCACCCTTAGAAAAGGCTCCAGACACAAAAAGAGTTTTATAAAGGGGGGGGAGGTGCTTCACTCCGACTGCTTTCAGTGTAGTTCACCAAAAACACCCGTCGGCCAAACTCCTATCAGCTTCCTGCATAGAGGCATACATAAAGGAGGCCAGAAAAGAGGGGACTGTAGTCAGCAAGGAAATAAATGACAACATATCCAGCAGGATGCATGGCCAGCCTTTGGAGGATGGAGGAGAGGAAAATGGGCAGAGTTCACCAATAGTGTTAGCTAAAGGGGAGGAAATGGGAGGAATAGGAGGTAAGGTCAAGGTTGCTGGACTGGAAAACTGCCAACAGTGGAAGAGAAGGGAGGGAATGGGAAGAAAGAGGAGGATGTGCATTTTGCCCAACAGGAAACCAGCTGAGATGAAATGCTGGGGAGGGGGAACTAGAGGTAGGAGACTGGAAGAAGGGGAGGAGGACAGGAGGGAGGGGGGGGATCTCAGGAAGTCGGCGTTAAGGTAGTAGCTGAAATCATATAGATGGTGGAGATTCCTCATGCCTAAAATGGATGAATTTTGAAACTGTGGGTAAGAATTACCGCAAGTGCACCCCAGCACTTCAACTTAGCCACTCTGAGGACCACCATCACTGCAGAAACCCATGCCCTTCCCGTTCCCTATAGCTGACATTTTCAAAGCCGTGGGAACACAACTGACTCAGCACCCTGATGGACAATAAAGCAAGGTTAATCTGGTTACATTCTGAGAAGCAGAAACTGCCCATATAGGCAAAAGGCAATACGGTGTGTTTTGGGGTGTGTATCACTCTCAATTTCCCCGCCCTGTCTGGTTTTGTTAAATATGCACTCTCTGTACTAGATGGGCACCTGGCTTTTCCACTTGCTATGTTTTCATAGTGTTTGGTAACTCAGAGATGGTTCACTTTTCATCCTCAGACATGTGGCTGAGGTGTCACATAATTATATACATGAATGGTGCTAAAACGCAGCTCAGAAGTCACCAAAAAGGATGCTGTTATATTTATAATAAAGCTATTGAGAAATATCATCCTGATCATTTTTCTACTTTACTTCTACTGAGGTTCAGCCTCAGCAGAATAAGCTGAGTCATTCCAAAATGCAAAGTTTCTTATTCTCTTTGGCCTCAACTAACTTTAGAGTTGCTCCAGGTTTACAGCAGCAGAGTTGAGACGTATACAAGGAATTTGTAGTTCCGAAAGAAAACGACTGCACATGTATGTTTTGGTGTCAAATGGTCACCCGTGTAGAATTACATCTCACACCACTTTCTGTTTCTTCCACAGCTGCCGTCACACTGCCAAAAGAAGGAGCGGCCCAGCAGTTAAGATTACCAGGCTAATTAAGAGTGGGGAGCTCGACGTTACGTACCTGATGCATTGGGGTTCCCGAATGCTTGGAGGAAGCACCTTATCTTCCCTACACACAGGGTTTGTTGACCACTGCACCTCTGAGACCCAGAGACAGTTCTCCAAGTTTTTAAGAAGAAAAAGTCCTAGGGAACCAAAGGCTGTGGAGTTGTGTGTGACCCACCTGACACTTCTGCCGTAAGTTGGTGCTTTTGGTGCTCTGCAAACCACTGCGGCAGTTCAGAGCATTCGAGACCGCTGTAGCGTGAATCTCTGATGAGCTCAGCCCTGGAAAGAGCTGCCCAAGCTCTGCTGCTGGGATGGCTCTGGGGCTGCGATGTCCCAAGAGGCTCCCGGTGAGGCTCTTCGCATCCCTCATGGGAGGCAAGTGCCAAGTACCCCCGTACCCAACCCCTCTCCCAGTGGGGAAACCACAAGGGCTATTCCTCTGCCGCCCCCGTGCAGACAGCAGTACTGAAGCACCACTGAACACATCTCCCTTTCAGCCCTTGCCTGCTCCTCCATTTCAAGCAGCTCAGCGCTGGATATCTGCTGGTGTCTGTGGTGGGACCGATGCTCTTCTCAAAGCTTACGGTTCCCATGTGGCAACAGCTCCCTCACCATTCTGCCAGCCCCACATCCTGCATGCCCAAACCACAAACCCACCAGGGAAGCCCAATTCTGTTCAAGAGCCTGCAGGGCTTGTGGTTCAATCTCCAAGTCTGTAAGGAAATTCGCAGTCCAGCCGTATTATTAATAGACTAAGAAAAGAGAGAGGAACTCTGCAGTCTCATGCCAGAGCATCCTCGAAGCAATATGCTACACACAAGGGACAAATCCCCCAGTTCTCTGTTGCTAAGAATGACGCTTGACCTGGTGACAGCCTTAAATCCAAAGCAGAAAACAACCCAAATCAAACTAGCCCCATTCACTGCCCTGGCCCAGAACCCAAAGATGATCAGGAGAGCAACAGAGCCAATGCGAGAAAGAAAATCTGAAGACCGCAAATACTGTCAATGATCCTTTCTGATCTGGCACCAAAAAATGAAGAGCAGATGCCTCAACTTGCAGCTGCTGGAGAACATCCGCTGCTCTGGATCAAGCCACGATGGCATTGCCAGTGTCTAAGCCCAAGTTGCCTAATGAGTCCTTGCTGGCTCTATCTGGTTGCACGGGACGTGGTCCAGCACAGATGCTGACAAGCACTGCTGTCGATACCCCATTCCTATCTGTTTGGAAGAACAAAATTAATAGGACGCTGTAATAGGGCACACTGGGAACTCCTGATAATGACACACCTCCACAGAGGCAAAATAAGGCTTAAAATATCAACGTTTCTTAATAACAGTGGGAATGCTTTGGAACCCAAGAAGAAAAGAGACTAACTTGGGGTAACAGGTGTCTGCTCTTTTAGAGGTTTGGGGTTGGAAATCTCAAAAAGGAACAAAGAAATTGCGATAAACAATTTCTCCTTGATTCCTCCAGGGATCTGAAAAGACATGAGACCTTGGTCCTGCCATCCGTTTTCAATCTCTTTCTGCTCAATTATATTCTGTCTTTTAATGATATCCTTTTCTACTTCTGCTCTGAGAGAGCTATTCCTGATCTGCGGAAAGACTGCAAAAGTCTAAGTTTCAAAACCCAGAGGAGAACGTCATGCTGATTTTACTTCACATAACAGTCACAGCCCAGGCACCGAGGATGCTTCAGACCAACATGGAGCGTGCGAGCAAGCATTAATGCTTCTGAACTTCACATCTTCTCATTGCTTTCTATTAATTTTTGTCTACCAATCCAACAAACAAGCAGACAGCTAGGATTCAAACCCAATTAAATAAACAACACTTTTCCAATGGCATACCTCAGACAACATTAAAGCTAAATGGAGTTATATCAGACACTGTAAAGTTTTTATTGCTGAGACAGAACAAGGAAAATTACATTCCAGGCAGGCACTGCCAGACAACTCACAATAAAATTCCCAGGCACATCTATTTATCTCACAGTGGTTTTGTTTGCAGTCTGCTTACCCAGGTTTGAATTATACTTGGGCCCTACCTTAGCATCCGTCACCACCCAGGTGTTTTACTTAAATAAAGGTGCTGACACTGCTCTGTAAATTAGGAACTGCTAAGGGATAAGCAGGAGGCAGTAACATGCCCACAGCCATGTGGAAAGAAGGTGGCAGAGCCAGGCAGCAACATGGAAAGGTGCCATGTCTGGCTGCAAACCCCAGCCCCAGCGTGCTGGCAGAATGGGGGGACCAGCGTATTTTGGTTTTGTGAACGGCACTTGTGTCTACAAAGTTTAGAAAGTGCCTGGAGCAGCCCCAGCCAGAGAGAGTGCTGGGGGACAGACGGGGAAAAACAGTGGCAAACCCAAGGACCAGGAGCACAGGGCCACTCTGGCATGGGAGAAGCATCCCCAAACCCCTGCAGGGAACGCGCCGAAGCCCCAAAGCACGGTGCCCCCATCAGAAATGTAGCACAGGCAGCACTGAGGGCAAGCACCATCCTCATGCAGACAGTTTGTCCATTCAGAAAAAGAAATATCCCTTCACACAGAGATGAACGGCATCCCCGAAAGATCTCACACACACACAAAAGTCTTCCATTACCGCCGGCCTGAGCAATTCCCTGGGCCCCACAAAGGCAGCTCAGACCCCCTCATCGCTTTGTAGCCTGGGCCACGTTTCCCATCCTCCCCCGCCTTGCAGCTGCAGGGGGGTTAATGGCTCAAACAAAGCGACGGCGCTGCGCTGCGCCGAAGCGTGACGTGACTCCGGGCTGACGGTTTGCCCTCCCTCCCTTCGAAGCCCCTTCCCTTGCTGCTGCATATTCTCATGCCCACGGCAGCTCTGCCACCACCACCACGTGTGCTGCTCTCGAAGGGGTCCGGTTCCTCCCGCGGCCACGGCTGCCTGAAGGCACCCTGGCAGCAGCCCCAGGGCTCCTCACTGGCTGCAAGAAGGAGATTTTCCGGAGGCATGAAGAAGCGACTGGCGCCGGCTCCTCTTCAAACCACACCGTGCAAGGCGCAGCCTTTTTGCCACCCTGCTGCAGGCAACGCCAGACCTCTGGTGCCTGAGCGTGGGACGCCCTGGCCAGATCCAGGGAGCACCCAGGTCCCTTACGTGCCCAATCTGCCTGGCAGACGGTCCAAAGCGATGATGACACGTGGTTGTTACTCCGTGCCTCCTGTGCAGAAAGCCTGCCAGCATCCAGCTCGACACAAACCGCCCGCTCCCGCTCCGTGCGCTTAAGCGGCCGCGCGGCCCGACGTTCCCGCAGCCGCAGCAGGCTGCCTCGCAGCCGCGAGCGCCTGGCGCCCTGTCACCCGGCGCGGGACGAGGAACGCGCGGGGCAGACGCCGGCTCGCCAGCACAGCGTGGGTCCCCACCACTGCCAGGAACGAGGGCAGGAGCCACCAGTGCTCGGTATTAGCATCTGCCTTACCAAACCAAGGGACTTTACTGCAGATGCTAATCTCCTTTGGCACTACTTAATTTGCTGCTTTTAATCATAGAGAGCAGCTGGTCACGTAAACATTCAAATCCATGAATTGACCTCTGGCTCCGCACAGGAGCCAGGCAGAGTCCCATCTCTACGGCTCAGCCACCACCTCCTGCAGCTCCACGGCCTCTGCAGAGTTCACAGAAATCTACTTCAGCAACACAAAGGGCTTACACAGCCCTCTTGATTAATAAAGAAACAATTTAACTGTTTCATTTCTTTCTAAGCGTAAACATCAAGGGCACCCAACAAAAGAACAGCTCTTCTCCCCGGCAGGCATGACACAGTGCTGGCCGTACGGGCTGTGCTGCAGCACCAAAGGGAAGGGAGGATTTCAAGGGCTGCCCCAGACAGGACAAACAGAGCCAGGACATCGTTTGTAACTAGATCTCATCTACCAACAGGAAGGGTGCCTCTTCTCAGCGCGGCGCAGGGCAGAGCAGAGCTCCAGCCCTGGGGAGCTCCTCGGGGATGCAGTGCCAGAGAGCCAGCTTGCCCCGGCAGCAGGGGCAGAGCAGGGGCCGCTGTGCACGCCGGCGCCAGCGCTGCGGAGCTGGGATGGGCGCGTGCTGTCAGAACGCCCCACCGACACCTTCAGCTGCCCCCTCGGACTATGAAATTATTACCAACATGACACATTCAGAGTCATTTCAGCCCATAACTACCTGACACAAGCAAACAAGAAGTCTGCTACAGACAGAGCGAGCCCACGCTGTATGCGCGAACAAAGTGCACTAACTCCAACTGACTCACAGGGGCACTATCAGCGCAAGTATTTTGAGAGATGCTAGTTCTTTCAATAAAGGAATGCCAAGCATATCTGATTTCAGAAGGAAACAGTGGGCATTTTTAAGACTTCGCTGATTTTGAAGCAAACGTGATTTGGGGATGGCCCAAGTGAAAGCCTCTGGGTGGGTGGAGGATGCAGGCAGATGTGGGAGGGAGACCTGCGCACATCTGTATGGCCCATCCAGGTCTCCATTTCAGCCTGGCTGCCCTGGCCAACGCTGGCGAAGCAGCCTCCCCCAGGCCTGGGGCAGAGCAAAGGTCTGTCGTGCCCCCCACCTCTCCCCTGACCCACTGCCAGCCCCACACGAACACACACAACAAGTGAGCATGAGAACCTACTGCAGCTCCTCGGAGCAGATGAATTTTTCTCACCTCCTGCGGTTACCCGTAAGGGCGGATTATGGATACGGCCTGTCAGTGCCTCTTTTCCTCATCAAATCCCCAAACTTTGTCATTGCCAAACTTTGTGGTTGCTGGCTGCCATGGGGAAAAAAGCCACCCACCGCTCAGAGCCACTGCAATAACTGCTGATGAAGGGCAGCTGCCTTCAAAAATGCATCGGCCTGTTCTCAGCTGCTGGTAATACACTCTGAGGCTTCACAATAGCGCTCCCCAGGCTGCAAATCCCAACAAACCTTTCATTTCTCTTTCCCTTCCACAGCCGCTGTTGCCGCAGCAGCAGAACGGCTGCCTTGAATTTCTCCCTTTGTCTGCTCAATAGCATCCTGGTGGTATCCGTGCTGCCGGCGGGAAGGAGCTGCCTTCTGCCGCGCTCCTCAACCATTGTTTCTCCCTGCCTAAAAAGGAGCCGTGGTCATCACTGCTGCCAGGGGGAGGTGAGGAACAGGCCTGGGGGCGTCCTCTGCCACACCAGCTCAGCTCAGCCCACGGCCGCGGGGATGGGAGAAGGCGGGGGACCACTGGGGCACTGCACAGGATGCAGCGACAGAAGGGGCTGAGGGCATTTTGAGAGGCCGCGACACTGAAGCTGCAAAGAGCAGTCCCGGGGATGCCAGAGGCACTGGGCAGCCCAGGGATCCCCACGCCCGGGGGCTTGTGCAGCACATCAAGGGGCTGGGGACTCCGCGCTGGCAGGGTCGCTGTGCTGTGCAGGGACACCGCGGGGCCATGAGAAGGTCCCTGGTGCTCCGGGTGACTCTGCAGGGGCATCAATGCCCAGAGGGCTCCCCTGGCTCTTCTGGGTGCATCTCCTGGGCACCACGATGGGAACAGTGGCCTCTGGCCATTTCAAACTTGATTTTAAGTCAGGTTGGCTTTAAGAAGCTGATCCAGTTCTCCCTGAGAGGAACAGATTTACTCCCACACAGGCTGAGGAAGGGACTAGCAGACTTGCTCTGGGTCCCCCAGTGAGACCTGAGACCAGGCTTGGCCCACAGCCACGTCCCTGCCTACGCCAGCCTGGCGCAGGGGCCCGCTTCATCCTTCAGCAGGGAGCTGAGGGAGAGACACCGAGTCACCTTCTCGCTTTTTTTCTGCCTTAGCCCTTGTATCAGAGGATGGAGACCACCATCTTTCCAGACAGAAGGAAGAGACAGGACTGTCACTGGGGCCGGGGTTTGGCTCCTACGTTTCCTCATATCACCTCCTCTCACCACCACTCCCACAGGCTCGGGAGACAACCAGCGCAGCAGCCAAGGACTCTCTTATCAACCCCATGTAACGGCTTCTCTTTACACCTACAGACCATAAACATTTGGGTTTGTTTTCATAATAGCATGTGTGCCATCTGGCAAAATGAAATAGGCTTCTCGCAAGTATCTCTACAAGGCAGACCTACAAAAGAACTGGGGTTTGGCCACATTTTTCACATGCTTTAGGAGTCAATGATTATTACAGGATGATCTTTATCTCAGTATCTTGCTTACTCACCCCCCATAAACCCTAGGAAAGCTGCTGTCTGTTGTCTCCTTTCCCTCATTTCAGGCGCCTCATCTAAGCCTTCCTCTTGGAACCACAGGAAATGCAATGGCACATCCCGGTGTAACCTTGGTCCTGATGCAAACCACACACCCTGCAGTGTTTACCCATTTGTTTGCTGTTGGTTGTATCTCTGGTGATCAGCACAGGCCATCCCTCCACCCTTGCTCTAGCATTCCTGATGGTGTTTTCACATACACCTTTCCATCCACACTAACCTTAATATTTCCATTACAGACCTCTACAGTTAATTCCACCAAAGGCAGGATTCCTATTATAAATCACATGAAGGCTGCTAGTAAATTTTGAGCCTAAGCCTGCCAGGCTAGCTCCGACTGCTAGTAACAGGCTGGTTCACATTTAATGGTGTTTTATGCCAATGTGCATAACTGGCTCCTCCAGGCAGCTGGCTTACGAGCTTCTCAGGGGGAAAGTACCTCCAACCACAGGAACAGGAGCAGCCCTCAGGCCACCTTCCCATGCCTGGGCACTGAGATGTGCCTGGGGCACAGCCGCAGGGCAGCGGGCGGGAACGTGAAGGTCTGCAGGGACCATGTCACCCAAGAAGGGGCCAAAGGGAGCAGAGAAGAGACAGAGATGCAGGCTCTGGGCTGTGCCTCAGCCCCTGCATTCATCCTCCGCTGTGCTAGAGGGGCCTCGAATGATCCAAAAGTCAGCAGCTGAGATTCCACCTCTCAGAATAGGAATTGCTGAAACATGAATATTAGTAACAAGAGCCTCACTGCTGTGGATAGGGAATTTCCTTTTCCATCATACATTCTCCCCATGTCAGAAACATAACTCAGCCATTAGATGTGACCAAAGGTTACACACTGTGTAGGGTGGCTTTAGGGAGAGCAAAAGACCCGGGAGCTGACACCGAGTGTGGGCAACTCCACCTCCCAGCCTTCATTCATCATTCGATTACTGCTGGAAAAAGCCCATGAGAGAAACAAGTGAACTCCCCTGCAACATTATAAAATTAAACACCACCTTTTAGCGTCCACTCCTGGAGGATCCTGGAGCACTCAGTGCTATTTAGCTAGGTAATAAAGAACTGCCTGAAAACCATGCTACGGGATGGCTGGTTTCCCACCCAATTCCTCCAAGGGAAATACTGAGGCACAGAGAGGTGAAAAGAAGGTATATATGTTTGCGGGAGAAGAGTCCTTCCATGGCGGCAGGCACGGCTCCCAGTCCTGATTCACAGCACTGCACCAAGAGGGCTCCTGCTCCCCCTGTAAGAGCAATTACCCAAACCCACTGTTGTTCTCCTACAACTCTCAGTGCTACTGAAATGTAATTTCCACCTCACCAACGAGAGATGAGACCATATGACCTGGCAATCCAGACTCCTTGGACAATGCCAACAAACAAAACTGAAAGGCAGTAACTCCCACCTGGTACTGTAAAACTTCAGAAAAGCTCTGAGCTGGAAGAGTTGCCAGGACAGGCTGAGAATCACCTTCTCTGTGCACTCCAGCCACACAGCTGAGACTCCCCAACGTTCCTCCTCCAACAGCTTCCTGCAGTAAACCGGAGGGCTGGTAACCTGTGTGCAGTAACTCATCCCAAGGGCTGCTGCACCCACGTGAAGGAGCCCCGAATGGAACACATGCAATGCAGGTAAGATATGAATTCAACATGGGTGAAAAAACCTATTCTAGCTACCATGGAGAACCACATCACCGAAGACACAACAACAGCCCAGGCAAGCAGATGCAGCACAAGCCCTCCAAGGGTGCCTTGGGATTATTTCCACCACTGACACCCAGACACCAGGCTGGTCCGTGGGTGCTCAGCAGAGCACTGCTTACAAGTACCTCAAAGTCAGCGCCCACACCTGGGACATCACAGCACTGGGACAGACTTCACTTGACTCAAGGCTGAGCGTGTTTGGAGGCTGATGGCAATGGGAAAGATGGAGCCGGCCCCTCGCATCCCAGGGGAACGGCAGGTTCCAGAGGGAGTTGCTTGTTTCCCATCTCCACTCATGCCTCACTCAGAGTCTGAGCCCAAGGGAGTTGCCCTCATCTCCCAGAGGACACGGGAAGCCCCTGGTACACAGTAAGATGACTCTGGTTTGCAGTTCCCAGGGCTGGGGAGGTTGACCAGCCTGCTATCAGTTCAAGCTAACATACATGTCACACCTTACTTTGCAACGGCCGGAGGCTAGCAGGTCAGAACTAAACCCCTGGGGCTGCTTTTTCTGGATATTTGGTAACTGCTGCAGACCACAGAGCAAATCGGTAATTCATCATCCGCGTGATGCACCACTGACTAAACAGTAAACAGATTGCAATTATGAGTGTCTTTCAATTCTGCGTCTTGAGTGTGCACTGGTGTCAATGACCTAGGATCCATTAGAAACACCAAACTATTTCATTAAGTGAGGTACATTAGGGCCATGGAGAGCTGCAGTGATGTCTGTATGCAAACTGTGCGACAGTGAGGGATGTGCTAAGGAACTTCCCCAAAGAGTTGCACAGGCAGTGACAATGATGACAGCTTTGGAGCCGACACCAATCGTCCATCACTCACCCACGTAAAGCCTGTACAGGCACAAAGAGGAACAATTTCTCACAAACTCATGCCTACTGTCAAAAAAAAAAAAAAAAAGCTGCAAAGAAAGTCAGGTACGTCTAACCGTCCACTTTCTGGGAGGTGCCTGAGGCATTCAAAGACATCTGCATGAATTTGTGATCGTTATCCTTTGTCACAAAAATAATATACCATGTCAGGTCACAAACCAAAGGGATTTTGGTAGGAATAAGTAAATAAATGGCTGCGTAAGTATCCCAGACAATGTGGATTTTGATCCAGAGGTGGTTCGGGGTTTTGTCTATCCTCTTCCTGCAAAGAAGGCAGAACACAGCCAGGGTGACAGACGAAGGTGACTGTCAGGCAGCACCCAGTCCTCTTCATAAATGCCCGGTGCTACCCCTTCCTTGAGGAAGGGGGGAAAGCAGGGACAAGTGGTGGGGAAGGGCTCCAGCGGGCAGCGCTGCCTGCCGCCAGCCCCCACACAGCCCCGCTCAGCGGCTGGGGCTGATGCTCTGGCAGAGAAGTCTCCTGCCAGCTCCCAGCCCAGGCACAGCTCCTCTGCAGAAAGCTGCTGGCCGTACTCTGGCCTGACCCACAAGATAAGCGTAAAATTGTGCAGCAGCACTCCTTGAGGCAACCAGCACAGGCCGACTGAGAGTCCCACACATGGAACCAAGCTGGGGATCAAAAGCCTAAGCACAAGGGAAGTGAAGCAAAATCCCCAAAATTGTAAGATACCAGCACAGCCAGAAAAATATCTTCAGGTTCATATCTCTCTGCCCTCGTTATGAAGTCTCCTGACTTTATATATATGGGGCACAAGGTTAGAAAAGTGGATATTCAGCCACGGTCTTCTGTTTCATTTGCATGATTTTGTCCCTTTATTTTGTTTGGAGGGTTTCCATCCATCCTGCAGTTTGGCGGGGATAGAAAGGGGCTCTGCTTTCACACTGGAGTTTTATTCATGCAAACTTTCTTAAATTATTATTTACCCCTTTTTTACAGTTCTGAGAGGCATACTAAAGCTACAGAATGACTTTCACCCAAGCAGGCAGCCAACGTACAACTGGTCCTACAGTACCTGCAGGTCTGCTGACCAGTACCCTGGACACTCGCAGCAGGACTCCCCGACTGCATCTACACTCTTCCTGCAATCTGGGAAATTACGTCACCTAACAAATGCAGTGTCTCAGGCAGTCAGGCAAGCATCCTCAGGCGTGCCCAGCACAACAGCACAGTATCCATCTTTTGCAAGAGGCTTTAATCAAGATTCTTCTGTTGGTTGAGAAGAAGCTATACAGGCAAATTTCAGGAAACGTAAACCTCATTCACAATACAGAAAAAGTTGCAATGAAAGTCCTAAGAACTCCATTGCTAAAGCAAACCCGACCATGCACTGCCAGACACTTGGAAAACCATCCACAACCAGCTTTTTGACAGCAGGCACACAGGACACTTACAAAGAAGAAGCTGCAGGTATGACAAGACTCACCCTTGCTTTAAAAGGCGCACAACAGTGACCATCAGTTAACTGGAAAACCTATACTGGGAAGTCGATGCTCCAAACTCAGGTAAAGATCAACGTTTCCAGGGGCTCCCCATCCTCCCAACTGCTGCAGTTTTCAGCTGCATGTTTGCACCACCGGTTTTAGGGTGAATTCTCATCTGGGAGAGCTCCCTCAGAATCTTCACGTGCCCCCCCGCCCGCTCCAGCCCTGCCCGCTCTCAGGGAAACCCACAGCTCGCTCTGTATAGGTACGGAAACGTCTCTTACATTTTGCAGGGCGTCTTGATACTGCGGCAGCGACGAGAGCTGCGACTCAGAGTGGTACGGGGACAACCCTTTCCTCAGGGTCCTCAGGTCCCCCGTGCCGGACTGCTGCAAAAACAACAGAAAACATAACAGTCCATATTAACAAAGTAAGGAAAGCAGGGCCCCTCCTGCTGTACTGGCTTTTCCCACGACCCATTCCCTTTCTTCTCCCTGCAACAGCAGTGACAGTGAGCATTGTAATAAAATGCTTTTTCCATGCCCACACCTGGAGGAAACATTTGTAAGCAGCTGGAGGTGAACCATTCAAGGTCTACTGCATGAAGTTATACAGCAAGAAGACATTTCTGTTTTACCTCAGTTCCTACATGTTCATTAAAAATATATGTTAAGATGCAAATGAAAAAATATTTTTAAGACTTCAGATTAAATCAAAATCAGCAAAAGAAATCCACCAGGAGACATTTTCTAGATTTTTCTTTTTAAAGCAGCATAGGCTATTCCGATCACCTGCTTGTGGAAAGCAATAAGAGTTTGTAAACAGCGCGACTGCGATTCACCTAAGCTTGCAAACTGTGTGTGACAGGAACAGGTTATAAATTTGCATGCACCCACAGGTCTTAAACAAAGTCAAATAAGTAAAGGTGGTCTGTAAGACACTAGAAACCACAGAAATGCAATGAATAGTCTGCACTCAAAGGGAAAAGTGGCACCAGGTGTCAAGAGTACTGAATAATCTCCCTGGGAAAAAGTTTCTGCCTGATGTTACTAGTTCTCTCTCTGTCTGTGATTCTGAAACAGGACAGTCCTAGAACGAGAAGAGTTTCTCATTTGTAACAGTGCACCCATAAAAAGTCAATACATAAGTAGCCAAAATCAAAGGTCTGGGAGAAGATTTTTTATTACCGATAAAGATCCTCATTAACATGTCATATTTTTAAGAGTATCAAGCAGTGGCTGTCCTTTATTTTAAAGCTACAAAATCATGACCTTTTAGATTTTTATGCTCCATTAAGACTTTTGACTTGCATTTGCTTCAGAAAGGATGCTTTCTACTTCAAAAGAAACAAAGAAAAGCCACTGGTGCAGTAAAATTTAACAGGAAATCTCATCAGCTCAAATGCATATAAAAACCCCTCAGTAACCCCGAAGGCTTGACCACAGCCAAGACTTTGAAGACTGTAGCCGTGCACAGACCTCTGGAAATATGAAAAGTTCACATCCAAGAACTGGTACATTCCGAGTGGATACATCATTTTCTTTCAGTGTCAGAAACATTTTCTTGTAGCTACACGGTCCGCTTTAGGTCACGTTCAGCTTTAGTTTTATTTCAAAATGTTGTTTTCTTAGGTTAAAACATCTAGTGTCAGCCACTGATTTCACAACCATTTTGGCACACTCACCCTATCACCTTTCCTTTTACAAGCTGCTAAGAGAAGGGTAGTTTTCAAGAAAGACATAATGAGAAATGGATGCTAGTCCTGTATCACCCAGCCTGCTGGGAACTGTTGTGCCTCACATGGAGTCAAGTGATTCAGAATGACTTTAGCATATGGGATGTCTGGGATTCCCTAGAATTTACAAGGTGACAACAGAGAAGACCGTGGCCTACATTTCTTTCGTATTTCACAGTAGAGAGTCAGAGACAGAAAGATCTAAAGGAGAAAACTCCTTCTCATGCTAAAGAGTGACTGCTGCAAGACTGAGTTTCCTCCAGCATGCCTGGGAGGTAAGTACTTTCAAAGGAAGGTCACAAAGGAAGACGATGAGAAGACTTAGTTTACTGGTGGTGTCGCTGGCACGTGATGTGTAGGAGTCTCTTGGTGGTCACCCTGAAAGGATTTTACCCTGGCTGGATACGCTTCCACTGCCCTGCTGTGTGCAACCTCGCCTTCGCTATTGTACATGCACGGGGCGGACAGCAACCTCCTGGAGAGGTCCTGACCCTGCTACCCACGCCTTTAGTTTGTCACCTTAGGGGCCGATGCACTCTTCCTTGGCATCTGTGACGAATGGGCAGTTGCACGGGCAAGTGAAAAGCAGAAGTAAACAGCAGAACGAAACTGTGAGGTTGCAGCTTTATGCCGGAGATCCCAGAGGTCACAGATTCCCTTGAAGGCCCTGCTCCAGAAGGATGTGCACTGCCTCACCAGTGCTCAGGGCCCTGGATTGCTTCAGGCTTCTGCAAACCCCGCCAAGACAAGGTGCCATGTGCTTATGGAGAAACAGGAGTGGAGAAATGGGCATGAGAAAGAGAGATTTGATGGACGTTTGTCTCCCAGAAACTTGTTCTCTTGTCCCCAAATCTGAATGGTTTGGTTCACATCAGATGTAGCATGTGTTTCATTGCACCACAGTTTGTTCTCACGGAAAGTCAAAAATCCTCACCCACCAAAGGAAGTAAGGCAACCAGACCTAAGTCTGGTCAACACACAATATCATACTACCGTGGCTAAAAATATGCTAGTTTAAATTGATTTCATTTAACTGCCCTATGCTGCAGGCAGGAGCAAGAGTCTGCATTAATTTCAATTTGGCTTAAATTGGTTGAAATTATGTTGGTAAATATACAGATACAGTCAAAACTCTGCTCTAACAAGTGTTTATAATGGATTAGTTCTATTGCTTTTTTTAAAGCAAATCCCATTTAAGACAGTGCACTTGCGTGTGACAAAACTATTGTTAGGCTGTTTCATTGACTGCTGATTGTGAATCTGACCTAATGCATTCAATTTGAGGGAAAGATTCCCACTGAGTTCAACAAACATCAAAACAAGCTCTTAATTAAAGAAAGGAAAATGAAAAAAAAAAAAAAAAAAAAAAAAAGGAAAATAAAAAGAAATAAAAATGCTGGAGAGAGATCTATCCAGAAGAAGAATCACGTGTTTGGGGCACAGAGTGGTTTTAGTAGGGCAAAAAGAATCTTCATCTGCCATTATTTAAAATGCATCTGTGTTGGAGATGGCCAAAGAAGCACTTCTTCCTACTGCTGTCAGCAGGAAAGCCAGTCCTTTCACAAGCATTCTACTCAATGCAATTTTCCTTCTATATTTTATAGAATTGGTTTCAAAATGTATCTTACTCTAAGTATTTTTTGCAACAGCCTACCCATCACAGTTCTGCACCATTTATTTTTTCTTGCACTAAAAGCAAATGTGTATTTCTTCACCACAGAAGGAAAACTGCTTTTTCTTCCTTTTTTTAAATTAAAATGGTATAGTGACACACATTCATCAGACTTCCCCAAACATTTATGCATTCATAGGGTTTTGCTATCAGTGTTAGAGCTAACCAGGAAAAGAAAGTGAATCCCTCATTAAAAAGCAATATGACTAATGATGCATCAGAATGAGTGGCCATTACTCCACTTAAACCTAAATTAAAAATCCTGGTATTTGCATTGTCAATCCACTCACAAAATGGGATCTCTTATTACTTTACCCAATTTTCATTACTGAGATGTAAGTGGATCCCAAATTTCTTTTCTAGTCAGAATGGCATTTTAAAAGTACAATGCCTGTTCATCTCTGTTCATCATCATTGTTGGAGATCATCTCAGTTAATGGGCAACATGTCTATAATAAATCATCCTTCAGGTAAAATTACTTTACATTTCTGGAGTTTCAAGGAATTCATCAGCAAAATCATTTTCATCTGAACTAAAACTCAATGGGATAGTGTTTTTTCGACTGAACTTTTATTGGGAATGTTTCCTAAGCTGAGGATCAGAGAGAGAGGGAGGGACACAGAAAAGGAGACCAAGAGAGAGCTGAGAAGACTCAGTCAGTCTTTATTTAACCTCATTAAATTTACGATGTGCATAACCTGAAATACACTTGTCCCCTGCAAATGCCAACAATTGGCCATCGACTACTCTGGAGTAGCTCTAGTTCTTTTACTGTGAATTTTTTCCAAAGCCTTGCTTCATCCAAATGTTTTTGTTTTTGTTTTTTCTTTTTAAAAAAAAAAAGAGAGAGAGAAAGGAAATAAAGAAAAAGAAAGCATCTCCTGCCTTTTGCAGTGATACAACAAAAGCGTGAGGTCTCCCTAGATCTAACTCAGCATCACTCTGCACGGTGATGCCTCCCCTTACCAGCCGATGAGCATGAGGACAAGCCTGCAGACCCAACGCCTTCACCCCCAGTGCAAACCTGTGCTACTCACTACCAACGCTGACATCTCCCCAGTGGTCCCTTGGACACAATAACTCTTCATTACCTGAAAATAATGACATAACATTTATTGCTAAATTTTTCAACTAGGCAGAACTTGAAGTGACCCCAGAAGATACTGTTCTTGGACCAAAGCCTGAGACTTTGTCACCCCTGTTATGAAAGATATGGACCTAGACATGACCCTCCCGGCAGAGAAGGGAGTTTTTCCTACTCACACCAGTGAGAAAATAATAGGACCAACAAGTCAGGTTTTCAGTAAAAATGGACTGCAAACCTGACTTTTTCTCTGTCTAGAAAACAGAAGCCATTTGATTCTTAACATGGGTGGAATGTGGTAAGTATTTTCCAAATAAAATAACATATCATTTAAAATACTTTAGATAGAAATTAAAATCTTGGCGCTTACCAAAGCCTAAAATTACATTTTTTAAAAAATCATCAAACACTTGTTTCTATCAAAGCTTTCTATCCTGCTAGCTGGGAGACGAAATGGTGGCCTCTGACTTTTTGACCTGACGTGCTGAGTGATTCAATTTGAAAATAACACAAATAACGCAAGAAGATGGATGGTGTTTGCAGTATTTTAAGGTCAAAGTACTATGAAGAAACATTTATTTTCCTTTCCATTTCTGCCTAGTAAAGTCAGATTGGTCCTGTGGCCATGTTGAACCAACTGTGAAGATAAAGTGTTGAAAACTTATAGACAATTTAGACAAATTATCTTTTCTGTTACCCTTCGGTGTTACTTCTGCTGGAAAGGAGAAAAAGGAAGACAAGGATTTAATTCTGAAACACTTCTTTGTAACAAAATGGACCATTCTTACCAGAAATTAAGTACAGAAAGACAGAAATTTACTTGACACGTATTTCTCAGCATTTATGAAAGAGATTAGCAGAAAAAACAGAATGATTTCAATTACAATTATGTGCTGAAGTGACCAAGGAAAATTAAAAAGCAACACTGTCAGCTTCCAGTAATTCATGAATTAGCATTCAAAACAGGGCTGTTACATAAGTAGCCTTTAATTGAAAACACTATTTTCTTTTTTCGCATAAATTGTAACAGCTGAAGGCTGAACAGAGATTAAAATAAATAAATAAATAAATAAACAATTCATGAATTACCCGTCTGACCCTGTGCCCTGTGGAAATACTAAAGCCTTTGCAAAGGGTCACAGCTTCCCTTCTCCCCAGGGGCTGCAGGGTCACCTTGGAGCAATTCGGGTGTCCACACACGGGCGCCCCATGCCTGAGCACCCGCGGGGGCTTGGCGAGGGCGGTGAGGAGCTGCTAGGGACCTACGTCCTTCTGCCACACTGCCCTGGTGGCACCCGAGGACTACGTGTCAGCACCTGAGGAGCTGCTCTCTTCACCTCTTTGTAACTCATTTGTAACCTCCTGCACTGGGAAAGCCTCCTTTCCTGGTTCACATGCCATTTAAAATAAAAAAAAAAAAAAAAAAAAAACCAAACAAAAAAACAAACAAAACAACAAAACCAAAAAACAACAACAGGCAAGCAAGCACCAATTCAAAGGCCAGGAGCCCTACAAAGCCCTTTTTTGTTCACCTCTGGGGAGTTGCTTTATAAAGGGATGGAAAAATGTGTCCAGAATGAAGAGGAGAATCAAGCATACGAGAGTCACTGACAGCAGACTTCCCAGAGGACTGTTATTTCAGAGGCTTTATAATAATCAGCTTCATTTTCCTACAGTGCAGACCCACTGGCACTAAGCTCAAGAGACAGCAGATTACACACTGCACCACTTAAATGTATTAATATTATATCTGCTATTCAACATAACTTTAGAAGAAATTATATATCTTAACATGAAATGCAACTAGATAGAAAGGAATACTGTGAGGAACTCAGTATTGGCAATAGAAGATATCCTTACTGACACCAGTTCAGAAGATTTTCTTTGGACAAATGAATATGCTCCACCATCACCCAGCCCTCAGAGAGACCAGCAATTTCCATTTTTTAGTGGCTATTCCACCTGTTTAGAAAGCACAGGATTTCCTTTAGCTGTCATTTAAATATCAGGGTGAACCTGGTCCTTAGCAATAGGGCAAGGGCATCCCATCCTGACCATGTAAACCCACAAAGATTTGGGCTTTTGATTTGGGTAATGCTCTACATGAAAAAAAAAAAAAAAGGTCTATATGAAAAAAATGTCGTTCTTACTTCATATTCTAGTTTTAGCCCATAGATCTTGGATGTTAGATGGAAAACTCTGCTGAGACATTGTGTTTTGATTATATATGTTTGTGAAGAGAAAAAGGAGGAAGGTTTTATTTCAGCCCACTGGATCAGGCTGCCTTCATCTTTATGGACTCTTGGGCTGCCCGTTGCCTGAATCGCTTCCCTGTCACTGTAATATAAGTTCTTACACTTACCAGTAACAATTTTCTAAACCAAAATTGTTCAAGTAATTGAAACTGCTTCAATTTTGACACTCAACAACCCATTGTTTGCAACTGGGTAATTAAATTGAAGGTTTAGCTCAAAACCTTTTCCTGTTATTTCCTGCAGCAATTTAGCTAAAAATGACAACTTCTCTTTAGGTAGGTAAACGGCTTTGATTTGAAGCTGGTCAAAACTCAGATATTGCTAACCAATGTCTTTTGCACAAGTACAGGAAGGAAATAAAAAAATAATTAGGGGCATATTTAATACATTCAGATGATTAAAAAATGGAAATCGCCAACATTAGCATGTGAAAGAACAAGCAATCAGAGCCCCAAACAACCAGCAGCAATATTAAAAGGCAGCTCCCAGATCCAAGAAGCTGTTTGTGGATGCATAAGCTCTACCTTACTGAAATTTCGTGGCAAGCTGTTGCAGTCAGCCAGCTAGAAGGGAACAGAAGAACATTATACATTTGGAAACTTAACAGAAAAAAGTTATTTTATCATCTTGGAAAAAGCTCTGTCTTTACTACAGATGACCAAAATAAGCTGGTCTTACACGCAGCACTTGACAACATTATTTGAACTTCAATTCCTTTTTCCATATTAATGAATGAAGTATTGCAGAACCCGTTATTAACTGCACAAACATTAACATCTTACTGTCCTAACTTAGAGCACAGTGACTCCACGCACAGTCAGTTGATAAAGCTTGATCACCTTACTCTTGTTCACAACTACAGATATTTTACCATTCCCATGGAGTTCAAGGGCACTATCAGAACACACCGCTCTGTAAGAATGACCTGGCCCGAGATATCCTTAATAAGTCCAGCAGAGCAGTGATATTTTGCCGAGGTAAAGCAAAGCAGAAACACATCTCAAACAAAGTGAAGGAGATGCTCAAAGCAACTGACTTGCCCAGCTCTCACACGGGCCCCAGGGCAACGGCCCCGGTTTCTCGTGACCTCAGCACCACACGAGTGGCCCTTCCGGGCAGCCTTGGGCCCCAGTGAACATCCTCTACCACACAACCTTGCACAAAGATTTCCTTCTTATCTCTTTAAGCCATGTTTTAGGGTCTCATGCACCAGGAAGTTGAGGGATGGGCAATTTCACTGTGTGAAGCTAGCAAATAATTTAATTAAGGTTCAGTAATTGCAGTTATCACTACAAGACATATTCAAGCAAAAATAAGCTCAGCAAAGCACATATCTGACTTTAAGTATATGTGAAGAGTCCCATTAGCTTCAACAGCATTTATCGGGCAAGCTGGAAATTACACACATGAGAGCACAATAAAAAATCAACGTATTTGATTTTGAAAGAACTCTGCAAATAAGAAAAAAAATTAAGGGATGAGATTAAAACTATTTAACATCTTCCATGTCAGGTAATAATATAAGCTTTCTGTAATAGGAGAGATTAAATTTCTTCACATGGGTTCATATCCCTGCTGTACATGCAGCACATCCAGGGATCATTCCTTAGACTGGTGACACAGGCTTTAGAGGACGACGGTCTGCCAAGACAACTACTCTCCCAATTCCCTCTTCAGTATTTAGCCAGCAGGTCACAAGCACAACCTCAGCCAGTTTAATCAGTAAAACCATTTTCAGTTGTTCATGTGGAATTGAAAATGGTACGATGCTGAGAATGAGGTGCACAGCCCTTGCACAGCAGCAGCACAGGGAGCTGTGAGGATGCATTTGGATGTCGTGCCACGGCTGGATCTCAGCTATTTGCAAACACGACACAGGAATGAGTATCCCGACTTATGCCTGTGCTCTGACTTGCCCCTCATATCATGAGCTGCATCCATACAAGCTGTAGGGACAAAGCAATCGATTTTATGTGGTTGCAATGGTGACAACTGGAATCCTCTATTTCCAGGGGAGCTAACACTTCGCAAAAAGCTTAATAAATAGCAGAAGATAGTAAGAGGCTTAGCAGATTTTCCCGTGTAAAACCACTGTTGGAAAAATATTTTTATTAGTATCTCAGTGGGGTACAGGCAACAAAATTAGTGCAAGTTTCAAACTTCTCCATTCTCTGTAGCAACTGAGGTAGGGAACTTCAGTACACTCTTAATATTCAAGAGTGTCTGTATTTTTTCCTCTTGTTTTAGATCAGCAGAGAAAGATCAACCCCATAACTCATGGGAGACTCAGATAATCAGCTCAAACCAAATTGCAGTATGTAATTATAATCACACAAATGGCAGGCTTTGCTCAAGAGAGAATATGGCTGGTGCAGCTGAGATTCAAGCATCACAGCCTATAACCCAAACAGAAATGCAGCTCAATAGTCAACAAAGCCAAATGGAGCTACAACCATTTGCATTCAGTGTAGCCTTTGTCTGGTCTGTGGCTTGTAAGAAATGAGTTTAGGAGTCTCAGACTAATGGAGCCTATCCATGGCTCATTCGCATCAAAATCAATTTCTTCAAGCTAAGGAACGCTTTCCCAGTTCAACCAGGCAAGTGGATGTAGATGTGGATGTAATATTAAGCACATGAATAAACTCACTGGACATCCTCTGGAGTCATGTTTCATTTTCTTCTGTCAGCTGCACCCCAGGGAACCACCATACCTCCTCCCAAAAGCTCAGCCACAGCCAAAGCCATTGGGGCTCCTTCAAGGCACTCGCTACATCAAATAAAATGAGGGAGCTGGTAACGAGGAAGGCAAAGACCTGAATCCCCTTCTCATAAATCAGAAAAAGTCCCTTGCAGGCTTTAATGTTGCGACCAAGACGACCAAGGGCTCTGATGGCCTTCTCTCTCTTCTTCTGAAGCACTGAGGGTGGGATGGACACTCAAGCCCCTCTCTTCTGGCGGACCACTTAGATGTTCAAAGCTCTCTGCTGAACCAGGACTCAAATAGTCGGGAAGAGTCAGTTACAGCCAGTCTTAACTTTTATGAGATAGTCCAAATATTCTTCAGAAGTCTCCTAAAAAGATTTAGATTTGCATTTTTGGCTTCATGAAAAGCAAAATAAAACTGAAAATTTTGCCACAAACTTATAGTTTTGGGTAAAGCCTCTTTTTTTTTTTTAAGGAAAAAAAAAAAAAAAGCAATGAATGATTAACATCCTTCCCTTACATCCCCAAGTTCCTTTCAGATATCAGACACTGACTTTTTCTTGAGATGGTTTTGAATTTGGCAATTGAACTTACTGCAAAAATCTGTTTTTAAGCTGTGATTCTGCTTAGTTTCCCCTCAAAACATTTTTCAGTTCTTCTCAGATGGACTGATCACTGAGAATCACTGTGTACTTTGAACCTCTCCACATGTTAAAAAGACACAAAATGCTGCTTCTTCACAGCCTGATCTAACTGCAATTAACAGCTTTTTCCCTGACCCTGTCCTCAAATACAGAAAAAAAAGTGGAATCTAGTGAAATTATTACAAAGCTGGTTAGGCATAGGATATGACTAATCCTGCATTTCACAGCTGGAGGTTAAACTGAGCCTCATTAAACCCAGTGTTCTTCCTTACCCACAACAGAAACAAATGGGGCATGGCAGAGCTTTTCATGTGTGCGCCTCTCACACTCACAATCGCACTCAGAAATTCAACTCTAGTGCTTCAAAAGTTAAGTTGCAAGAAATTGTATGATTGTCTCAAATTCCTAAGAGTCAACAGCCACTGTATGTTTCTGTCTATCTGTTACTTGACTTCTGAATTCAGAACTTCTTGAATTATATCTCCCAGATTATTGGAGAACTCTATTTACATGTGCCAGGGGGCTCTCTTGTAAAATCCCTTAATTCCGCTGGTGACAACCCCCAGAGCACACAGTACACAATCCAGCTTTCATTACAAGTTGCCAAAGCTCATTTCTATCATTGATCCTGCTTTTTAGATGTGCTCCTACCCGTGAATGGAAGGTGAATACCAAGAGAGTATTTATTTTGGTAGGTAGCAGTTTAAGACCTTGATGCCCAAAGTCAATAGAAGGAACTCCACTGTCTTAAAGGTCTTGAACGTATTTTGGAGGCAAGTCTGAGACATGTTTGAACTGGTCGTATAAAACTGCACATCTCTTATTTGGGATAAAAAAAGCATTTTGTGTAATAAATATATATTGTTTACTTAAATCTCAAGTCCACCTATTTGATAGCAAATTGGTCAGATCAGCCTTGTCACTTTAATTCATAAAAGAAGGAGTTGAAATGAAACACGCTTGGACATAGATTAGTTTTGCATGCTATGTTTTCTGTAAGCTTCTGCTGCCACAGCTAAAGATTGGGGGTTTCTGTTAACAGTTTTTGCATCTTTGCATGTAAGCAATGCAGTGCAATTAGAGGCCTAAACCAAAGTTTGGAGAGTGGTCTCATGAAAGGTCTTATGAGAGAAGGTCTCATGAAAATCTGGTTCTGCATGAACTGTACTCCAAAATGCATGGAGTTCTGTAAAAAGACTCATCATTGACTTGAAAGGAATATTTGGATGAGGCCCTAAATATGCATCTCCTTTTTGATTAGTTAAAATTAATATGCAGCTAAACTTTTAAACAGCACATAAAAATGGTAATATAGTAACCTAGGGCATGTCCCCTTCAGTATTCTGAATTTAATGGAGACCAAACACACTGTAAATCTTTCATGTCCAAGTTGCTCTCTGTTACAAAAATAATCCCATTTCCCTTGTGAGACCTTAAATTAAAGCAATTATACTTATCCTCCTCACACACAAACAATAGGTAGACTTTGGGGAAATAAGACAGGTTTGTAATTTTGTTCCGCTCGTGGTGGGCACGTGCAACACTCCTGTTGCAAGCCGTGGCCTCACAACAAAGCTCCGGAGCTGCAATTCAAGGAGAGGCCCAAACATTAAGACCCTATAACAACTCTGAGAGCCGAGAGGCAACTTCACAGGCAGGAACCGTTAATGGTGGACTTGGCACAAAAGCGACTGATAATAAAACAACAGAGGAAATTGCACTGTGACTCTCTTGGAGCCAGCCAGAACACTGTGGGCAATTTCTTTTTCTCCTCCATCCTCTGCTCTTCAGGAAGAGATCAAGCTCTGCACTGAACAGCATTTACGTCTTTGTTCTTCACAGTACTAACAATTCTCAGGCTCTCTTCAATCCTGGGGTCCAGTTTTTTCCCCCTCATTTTCAGAACAATATGCTAGAAGCTGCCTGCTGAGTGCATGTTTGTGCTGAGTTCACATTTGCCTAAGAAGAATTGAGGCAGAATCTAGATGCCCTTACCATGGAAGCTCTTAGCTCTAAAACCTCAGCTCTGTTTTAATAGAAGTGTTTACAGGCATTATTTACTATCATTCTGCTATCCGTACCGCTGCAGCCTTCTTTTAATTCAGGTGAAGCATGCAGCTTCTTAAAAATAAGACTAAGAACAGTTTTCAAGACCTTCTAGGGATGCTCTAAAGATCTTCCAAGGGTACACTAAATACCAGTCAGCTAGCAGGTAGATACTGAAATGTTGTGAAGTGTTGGTAATATGAAGTCTATTTGGTATTTTTAATTAAATACTCTGATGTTCTTCCTAAATCCCCAGGGCTGTCCGGTCCCCAGAGACGAATTTTTTTAATTTCTGTTCTGCACCAGGGGACCTGAAATTTTCCCTGAAAGATGCACCAGGACCTCTTTGTCAAACTTCCAGTTACTCCGTCTCGCCTGTCCAATACATCTGCTTTGTTCAAAGCTGGGCTTTTTGAAACAAAGGTGTGCAACATGCTCTGAGCATCTTTGAGTAGGAAGATGCCTCTAGCACTCCTGTTCTGAAGGGAAAAGCCAGACACAGCTCAGCAGAGACCATAAACCAAAAGAGTCCCAATAGCCTGCCCCTGGTGCACAGGACTTACTGAGGAAGAGAAAGAACAGGATGATGAGTCCACAAAGCCTGTAAGCTTCAGTTTTAGTTAAAAGTGTCCAATCTTTGACATTGTACAGAATGAGCTGAAAATGCAAAATAATGTGAAAGAATGGCCAGAAGTTTGTCACTGTCATTATCTTTAAAATGTATGCATTAGTTATAAAACTAACCAAAATTGCTCTTTGGAGCTCCTGAACTTCATAAACATGGGTTTCTCTAATCTTGAGGGGAAAGGGAGTAATTACAAATTCATTTTTAGTATAAGCTGGCAGTGTGAGGTGGCTTAAGGGGTCTATTTTCTGCTTGGACACTTTCAGCTCAGAGGAACTGAAAGCAAATATGGTCTCCTACCTCAGAGGTCGTATCTGAGTAATATGGAAGGCACCCTCACGCAGTCAGCCAGACACTGTGAAAGAGAGGTTAACACCAGCTCTCCTGGGCACTCCCCACAAAGACAACAAGGAAAAACGAAACTACTCCCACATGATGTTGCATAGATGAATTGCACGCACACAGCAGAACTTAGTGCATGTCTTCCCTAGAGAATTTGAGACTATAGAAGTGATGCCTGTGAAGATCTTCAAAGCCAACACCCAACATTCCTCAGAGCTTACGTTCACCTTCTTTATATGTCAACTAAAATTTCCAGAAACCAACTACAATTGTGAGAAAGGCTGACACCATCAATCCCAGGACACCGAGGTTCCCACCTGCTCTGCAGGGTCTTTGCCAGTGGGGTTGCACCACAGACTCCTACCAGCACTGGTGAGCAGGCATCGAGGGCATTTTGTGGTAGTGGCATTCACTACAGCATCTCCCCAGCCAATATAAACCAGGGAAACAAAAGCTGTGCGTTGTCAGAGTTGCTGCCAGGGATTTTGCCAGCACAGTGATGCCATCCAAGAGCATGACTTTCTAGTTAACATGGCCATGCCAGCAAAACATTACAGTGTAAACCTGAGTCAAAGAAAAGTGTAAAACTGGAGTGGTTTCTCCTCAGAGAAAGGAGAATGGTAAAAGTGATGGCTACTGATGGGGTAGCAATGTCAGAAGCAGCTCATTTCCCAGCTGAAATATACATCTCCTTCCGTAGAAAGCCAAAGAAGCCAAAACAAAAAATATCCATATACAGCTATCATAAATAACATCCACTTATCCATTTACTTTCCTCCCACTGCGAAGTGTGGTTCATGAGATGGTACTTCTTGATCTCCCGGGGGAAGAAAAGCTCTCTCCATTAATCTGCTCAAACGAGTCACCAGAAAAGAAGTGTGAGTCCCAGCACACCTGCGCTGCAGGTAACACGTGCGGTGCAGAGCGGCCGCCTCGGCGCGGGCTGGAGAGCTCTCGCCTCTCCCCCTGAGATTTTCTTCCAAAGTGCTTACGGAGATGTCAGGAAGCAGGAGAAAAAGGGCAGGCTGGGCACCCCTGCACTGACTTAATTCCATGACTGAAGGCGGTAGAAAGACATTACCTCTCAGCATAGCCTCACACCCCAGATGCCAAAGAAGATAAAGCAACAAATCTCACTCAGGACGCACCGACTAGCAAAGGGGCATTGTGTCACTGGCCACTGTAATATAAATCCTCCCGTAAAGCTTGCAGTACCATTTGCAGCACCGGCCTTCTCGGGTTTCCCTGGATGAAGCACTATTTCAGCTCTACGTTTAGCACTTGGAGAGAAGCCAGGAAGACTTCCATAACCACCACTGATTCGTTAATCCTTTAATGTACAGGCACTGTTTGTTACTTAGGACGTCAGGTTTCATCACTCCTCAGCATGCTGGTGATAGAACTTCTTGACACCAGACTGCAAATATTATTGCAATGTCAATACTCCCAGGGAGGAAGCCAAGCCAAGTTAAAATGTGACTTTAGTGTTGACAAGCCAGTTTGGCATTGCAGAATTCAAACAGCCAGGATCACCTGGCAACTTTAAAAATGAGACAAAGTTTTCCAGGATCCCTTTTGACTAGAGTCTTACCCCTAGGTCCGCATGGCAACAGCTAAACACTCACCAATCAGATGAAGCAAGTAAGAATACAGTAAATTGATTATACTTTTCCAGGAAAGCGCTGGAAGCAACATGTACATATGCATGTGAGTTTGTGCCTATACAGATTTTTCTCATCTTTCTCATTGAAAGAGAAAAAAATCCAAATCCAGGTTTGCAGCATGACAGATTTGGATGTGATGCAGCTCAGTATCCCCAAGGAGTTCACACAGATCATGATAGCTTCAACACTTCTCCTGTTGCCCCAAGGAGAGCTGACTCCCTGCTTACAATAAAAAGAAGTTATTTCCCAAGAATGACCTAAAACAGGTCAGATACTGGTCTTTTTGGAGGGCCATCGAGACACTGCACAGGGGCTGCACAGAACATCGTAGCCAAGCTGGCAGCAGTGCCTGCTGCAGCCGGGGAGGCCGCTGGCCTTCCCCAGAGCTATTGTAAGATCATTTCCCTCCCTCCTGGATTCAAACGTTTGTAGTGACAGAGCTGAAAGGTGAGGACACCTGAGGACAGCTGTGCACCTGGAGGAAAAGGCACGGCCTGCCCACCCAGGACAGCACGAAGGTGAAGGGCTGATGCGTGGGGCTGCTTCAGGCTCATGCACCCTGAGACTTAACTGAGCTTCACCCTCCTGATGCAATAAGCCCAGGCAACTATTCAGCCCCCATTAATTTACCACCAATTAATTGCCAACCACTCTTTTTTGACCTCATAAGGCAGATCCAATGGAGTAACAAGCCAGACACAGCCCATCTGCGTATCAATAGCTCCAATCTCGGGGTTTCCACCGGGACAGAGGGAGTTAAAATTAAATTAGCAATTAATTAATACATGAAGCCACTCGGTAACTGTTGACTTGAGCACCCTTTTGGGGTTTTAACCTTTCGGTGCCCTGTGAGTTTTGTTTCATGGCTAGCGATACTGTAGAAATGTGAGGAAATCTTTAAAAAGAGCTCAGAGTCAGGTCAAAATGTGAATTTCAGTAAAAATAAGTTTTGACAAAATTATCTTACTGAAATTTCAGCAAGCATAGATTCTTCTCTTTTTTTTTTTTTTATTTTGGGTTTGGTTTTTTTGGTTTTTTTTTATATAAACAGAAATGTTTTAGAAACATGCTATCCTGGGGCAGTCTATCTTCAGACTTTGTGAAATGCAAAGAACAGCACAACATAAACTGGCAAAAAGGTATTTTTAAAAAAAAAAAAAGAGGATGGATTTTTCATTTCCAGTCATTATAATTGGAAAGAACCTGGAACAAAATTACAAACTCAGTGCTTGAAGTTAAGAAGCAAAGTATAGAAAAAAAAACTTTCAAATGGCAGGGAGGTAGAACATACAACAGTGGAAGGATGCAAAGAACAAGAGGAAAAGGGTAACGCTTCTGAATAGTTTAAACAGACAGTGTTTCACTGAATTCAGCAAAGCTGCCCCTGTTTACACCAAGTGCTGTGTTTTACAGGGGATCCAGGGGACATACCAGACAGAATGACTCTTTTCTTCCTGCAGCTTGATGTTGCTGTATACAAACAGGTAAGCATCAGGAGTGATCAGAAGCCCGGTGGCTTGTGGAGGAGACTTTCAAGGGCAGATGCAAGCGGAAAGTGCCGGTTTAGAGAGGTCTGCTCAGTTTTAAGCAAGATCTCAAATAAAAGCTAGGAGCCAGCACTGCACAAAACTATTCCCAAGGCTGTCCTTTGTCTACAGCCTCCTCTTTCAACAAGATAAAAGTCAATGTAAATGGGCAAGCAAGAGAAAATCCAACAGAGCAAGGGCACAGGCAGCACCAGACCCTTGCAGCATCCCCAGGATCAGCAGTGGATCAAGGTGTTCTGCAGGGAGCGGTCACTGCATCTCCAAAACACACACGGACAGTAACGGAGGGTTTACTCTTTTTTCCTCTCTCTCTCTCTCTCTTTTTTTTTTTTTTTTTTTAACAGAAGGAGACCAAATTCTATCAGTGAGGGATTTGATATGAAAAGACCATTATGCTCTGCTAGGGTGTTCCCTGAAAGCCCTTGTGTATTCAAGTGGACAGAAACAACTATACAAAAACAGGAGAACTGAGACATATTAATACCTCTTAGGCAATAAAAAACTTACCTGGGAAAGAAGCTTGTTGTCATCCTCCAGCAGTTTCACTTTTGTTTCAAGTTGCCTGATATAGTTGGAAGACGAATCTTTAGGAAAAGAGAGAAAATACATTTAAGCTTCCTGTGTTATAGGCAGGTACTGTCAGTGATATGTTTTCCCACTCCATGGAAGGCAAGTTTGGGAAAGATCTAATGAATAAAACCCCAAGTATCTAGGGTGAAGAGGGGATTCCGCCAAAAGCTTTTTTCTAAAAAAGCTGAGGTTGAGCAACAGCAATATTTTCTGTGAATCCAATCAGTGCTAAGAGGTTGGGAGGGGTGGGGGGTGGGGGAGTGCGTGGTACAGAAGGGAAGTGAGGTTGAAATGTTGTGTTTTGTAATTTTATAAAAGTGATTTCCTAGCTTTGAAAGCCACTCTCATTCATCTAAAATGCACCAAAATACTCAACAACAGAACAATATGTTTCCTTTTAGGCTTGAATAAACAAGCCCTCCACATACATGCCTTTTTCTGTCAAAAACAACTGAAGAACTCACAAAAATAAGCTGCTGGCACAGCTCTACAAGGAGGTCACTGCCACAACTGCCAGTGCTGTACAAGGGGAAGAAGTGTATATAGCAAAGCCACAGCGCTGCAGCATGCACACAGCCTGACATACACAAGTGGCTACGCAGGACATCGTTTTTTTTCTAGTGGAAGTCCATGAAACTAAACAGAAAAATTACCAGGACCATAAAATACAGAATAACCTCACATAAAATGGTAATATTCAACCTGAAGGAATGTAATCGTCAGTTTACCATTGCAGTAGGATAGCAATACCAGACAGGGTGACCTGGCGTAGAAGATAACTTGCTGGAGAGCTCTGTGGGTGGCTTACTGCCCTCCAAAACATCTGTTTTTTGTTTTGAAACATGCTTTGAAGCAACACATTTTCACGTTTCACAGGGAAGAAAATAAAGGAACCTGGGAAAACCTTTTCTCCATTTTCATTATAGTTTAGCAGTTTGCAATAGTTCCTCCCATCCATCTGGATGTTTGCAAAATTTCTCCTCCACTTGTAATTTTGGTAGCAGAGGCTGTGACTTGTTACAGCAGAAGAAAAAGAGGGAGAGAACTTTGCAGCTTAAGCATATGAAAAAACTTGGAACACCTTCCACACAAATGTGAAACGGAATTATATGGTACGTCATTTCATTTATTGCGGCATGACTGCAAAAGCCACAGGACTGCTTGCCACGCGCGAATCGGCAAGGAGCCAGGCATTCACACAACTGTACCCATGATGGTGCACGATGCCCATGGCCAGCACCTTGCAGGATCAGACCCAGCGTGGTCAGCAGGCACCACTGGCTGCATCTCTGCCCACACAGACACATGCCCAAGCACACGTGTAAGGTTTAGGCTGGCTCTGCGCTAAACAGCTTATCTTTGCCTTTGCCAGTAGCTGCCAAACACACTCAGCACAAGCCTGAATGCTGTTTCTTGGCCACTCTGGGGGCAGTTTAGCAGAAGAGCTAGCAACGCAAGCTACAGCTAATCACTGAGAGTGCTTTGACCATTCAAGAGAAAAATTGGAATATGCTTGAAAAAGTGCTGCCATAGACAAGTGCCAAAACCACACATAAAGGAACAGCAGGGCAGATTGGAGTCAAGTGCCCGTCTAAAGCACAAACACTCTCAGAGGAAACATGCTCACTATTTTTGCCTGGAATGAGCTCTGTCCAAACTCAGGAAATCCAAATGAGTCCTCATGAAAAAGGTTAGGAAGGCACCACAGGAAGCTCTGTAAGTTCAGTGAGCAGTTTAAGTGGTGGTAAGGTTCACAGCAATATCACCTTCCACTGCAGGGACCACAAATTCTCTCTGCCCAACAATCACCCCAACATGGGAGGAGTCTCCAGGTCAGAGGAGAAGAGGGCAAACCAAGTAGGTCATAGGATCAAGCCATAGCATCTTCCCCGTGAAGGCCTTGGGTCAACAGCATTGTGAATTTCGTCATGCATATCAAAAGGTGGTGAGTATAATACTTCAGAAGACCAGTGCTTAAGTCAGCAAGATTTCAGCATCAGCTTGAACAACTTGCTGAATTAGTAATGAGCCTGTCCTCCGGCAAGGTGAGAGGGGAGCTTGAGATTCTTAAATGCAAAGCCAGGTGGACCATGGACCCTTTGGTCTGACCTCCATGCCCCAGACCATCACACTTTGTTAACTTACCCCTAAATTCAGTCCAGTAATACCCATCTGGCTAAACAGTTCCCAGAACAGTCTCCAGATTTCTCTGAAGACAACCAGAGACTCCACCATTCCCACCGGTGTGCTGGATACACAGCCTCCACTGGTAGATCTGGTCAGATAAGGTGTCCTTCCCCACCTGCCCTCCAGCTTCACCAGTACCCACACACTGCCAGGGCAGCAGCAGAGCTGAGTGCCTCTACACAATGAATGCAGTGATCCTGATACAGCAGGTCCTGATTTTTATCTCAAAGTATCAGGGCATTCAAAGCAGCTCCAAGGAAGGATTCGAAGCGAAGGAGAGGCTCAATCCACGCCTGCCTGGGAATCTGAGATATGCCTCTGGATCGGGCATAGTCTCTGCGTGCATAAATTACACAGACAGCAACACTTGCATAAACAAGCGTAAAAATGATAGATAATGCTACAGAAGATCTCGATGTGATGCCAGTAACAAACACTGGCTGCACAAGAACCATGGCACTAAGCCTGCTGCCTGTTAGTAGTCCAATCCTGCCTCCCAAACAGCAGAAAGCCTGCTATATGCAGTGCCCCCCCTCACCCTTTGTACTCTCTTATCACTACTAAGTGTTTATATTGTGGACCACCACACCACATCATGTGCAAAGAACATCAACCAAAAAAAAAGCTTATAGAAACTATTTCTGACGCAAACAAGCCCTTTCTCACAGTTCTGTGCCCACCGAGAGCAGGGAAACTGCAGGAGGTTCTCTCCAGCAGCTCTGTGCTCAAGCACAGTGGAAAGTTACCCAAGGTGGAAGCTGGCAACCTGAACCTCGTGGGCAACCAACCTCTTCAACATGTGCTGTGGCAGGTGCCAGCCCTGCTAACAGCTACAGGAAATTAAGGTTAAGCAGATGAACAGTGACACAGAAGCTATTGTGCTCAGGTCCTGAACGCTACAAGGACTGACTGGTTGGTTGACAGAAAGAATAGAGCATGGCTGCCAAAGAAAAGGAAATGGAGAGAGAATTATCTCCTCACTTTGGTTTCATATCCTTTGCAAAAGAACAGGTACTCCTTGGGAAGACAAGCCCTGCATCCCCAGGAGCCAACACACACCACAGCTACCCCAGTCTCGAAAGCCTGCTCTGAGATTTGCTAGAATTCTTCAAACACCACTGTTCAACCCCACGTCCAATGTCTGACCTCAGTCAGAAAACACCCCACACAAATATAAAATATATGGAGAAAAAAAAGAAAAAAAGCAAATGAGCTGTTTCGTCTGCAGAAGATGCTCCACCTCTGGCAAAGGCTGAGAAACAGTGTTCAGAGCCATCACCATCCTCACTGTGCCCTCAGAGAAGAATCACCTCCATCTTCTGAACCTGCTTGTGTTGAGGTAGATGCCAGATGAGCCATCTGCACCTTGATCTCAGGTTTGAAAAATCCCTTAACTCCCACGACAGCAGGCACTAACACTGCTGGGCTGAGTAGCGAAACCCCAGGCTGGGTGTCTCCCACGTTAAATCAAGAAACACATTCCCAACATTTTTCTGCCTCTGACCTTCCTCTTATCACTGAGTTTCCCTCCTCTCCTGCCTCCCCCAGAGCCACAGGGCAAGGACTGCCCGGCTGAAGCGCCCAGGAGATGCAGCAGAGCTGGATCACTGACGGCTCAGACCCCCTCATCCCCTTCATTAGAAATTAAATGAATGGTCCTCATCACCTTGTCACTACCTGCTGCCAGCTGCAAGGATGGCTCCACCTTCACCAGCCCAAATGGACTCTCCTCGGTGGCTCGAGCCGCCGCCAGACCTGGGTGCCGGGGTACCGGGGTGTACCCCCAGCACACCCTCCCAGCCACCAACTCGTGGCACTGGCTCCGAGTCCACCCACGCCCGATGGTGCCTTGCTGGCGACCTGGGGTTCTCTGTCCTACCCTGGCCAGACAACCACGCCGTCTGGCTCTGCGGCAGCGTGACACAGTGAAGGGGAGGTACGGTACCAAGGAAGCAGACAAGGGTGGTGGTCACGGATAAGCTTTTTGGGAGGATGCTCTGGCACCCGGTGGCTGGATGCCAGAGGGGCCAACATCCTCCTCCAGTTACAACTCGGGGCCGCGGGCCCCGGCTGCATGAGCAATGGGTGCCTTAGTGGACTAAATGGAAGCAGAGGGAAGGAATTTCCTATCTAAATATCCCACCTCCCACCCAACAGACTCCCTGTCAAAGCCATCACACGTGGTGCAAAAGAGGAGGTCAGAAAGAGAGCCAGCATCATGTCCTGCCAGGCTGATACAGCAAAATGGATGAAAACCATAATCACCATCAGCCATCACTCACTTGGTACAATGTAAATGCTTCAAGCTAAATTGTTCGCAGAGCAGTAAAACCTGAAGTCCTGTTTCTTTACAAAGCCTTTGAAAAACTAATTGGACATAGCTCTGCACATTATCTCCACGAGAGGTAGAAGAGTTGCATTCCAGCACAGGAAGGAGCATTACTGTTATTATCCACCCTCCTCGAGATTTACTGTCTTAAAAAATATACTCCATCTGGAACAGGGTGTAATTCAACTTGGATGTAATCTAGCTGAGTAACTTTTCTCCACATAGATAAACCACTTAATACTCATTACACCTAAATTGAGGCAAGACAAATCATTCTACCTTGTTTTAACTCAATGGCCTCCGTGAGAGCAGGGAACTGCCTGGCTCCTAAAGCTTTTGAAAACATAAATTAGAAACTGTTTTAACAATCAAAACAATCTTTCAGCCTGGAGAGCACGGAACTGTATCATTTTAAGACACTTGTAGACACCGGAGCCTTTTTGATTCCCATCTAAAATTTTAAATGAATCCATGAAATGGGTAAATATGATGAATTATACATTTATTTTGACAGTAGCAAAAGAAACGTTTTTATTTCCTTGTATGTCATTTCTCCAAACCACAAGAACACAGGGCAGAGGTTTGCTTGGTAGCTACGTGGTTGGGATCAAAAACCTTTTAAGACATTTTCATAATGAGGCCTTAGCAGTTAAATGAATGTAAGAAAAAAAAATGCATTTTTTTTTCTGCCTGTAAAGGGCAGTTCACAGTGGATATGCAAGAAAAGACTAATGTAAGTGTCCATGAGACAAGGAAGCCATTGAGAGCCCTCCGATAGGACTCACTCACAGCAGGACGGTCCCCACACCCAACCTGGGCAATACAAAACAACGTGGCATGAGAAGACTTGAGCCAGCTGAGGTGCCTTGGGCCTCTTCCATGGCATCCCACTGAGATTTGACTCGCCTTTCCGACATCTGCTACCAAGAAGGGGTTACGGCTGGGGTGCTGGCTGGCAGGACAGGCCCATGGTGCCCCACTGCAGCACTGTCCCCATGTGTCCCACAGAGGTGCCCCGCTCCCCCAGCAGCGAGGCTGGACACCCGCTGCCTCCCGCTGCATTTTCTCCCCAGGAGCTACTTTTACCAAGCATGATTTAAGACAGTAAATCGCAGGTATATTTTGTCAATGTCCTGCCAACAAGGCTATTCCTCTCCTCACAGAAAGCAGCATCCCTAAAGGGATTCTCCCAAATACAAACCCAAGCAGGAAAGACACAGGAAGGAGTGATGCTCTGCCAGGTTTGCACCTTGTGGCTAGCTGCTGCCCTCTCCTTCTCGTGACGGGATGCTGACATTTTCGCTTCTAACCCTTCTGTCCAAGATCATCTCATAAAAAGGCCTTCCTCTGTGCTCAATAAAACATTTCGCTGTTTGTCGGCAGCTTCGTTATCACACCTCTGCTCTTCAGCACCATATTTCAGATTCGTATTGCTCTGCTGGTTTTGCTTCTTGACACAGACAAGCAGGCAGAAAAATGGGCCAGAGGTTACATCTTGTAAAGAAGTTGATTTATTAAAGCAACAGCACTCTTTCAGAGCAGCTAGGAAACAGCTGAAACCCATATCTCTTTATACGTTGCCATTAAAGGAAATTATTGAGAGAGGTGGACAAACCCACCACCTTTGCTTTTTCCTAGGCAGCCCCCATCTTTCTGCTCTCACCATTCCCAATGTCCTGTTTCGGACGGGTGCGTGAGGCAAGTTTTCATTTCAGGCTTAATTCAGCGGATAGCTCAAATGCAAGCAGGGACACTGAAAAGCCATTGCTGAGGTCCTTTAGTTTTGCAGGTGCTGCCTTCCACTAAGGCATCGCCGGGGCTTTCAGGGCATGCTCCTCAGTTCGCTTTGGCATGCTCAGCTCTGCAGTGGCTCACACCCTGACTCGGGGAGAAGCCACTTCTGCCAGCATCTGGAGGATGCTGCTGGTGCCTGAGGGACTTGGCCCCTGTCCCCACAATAGCCTTTGTCCCCACTGAACAAAGGCAGCTCCCCAGTCTGGCATCCAGGCTCCAACCAAACTAGTCCTCACTGAAAGTATTGCTAAACGCAGCTCTGAAAGTGTGCGAGTGGACAGGAGGACAGGTCGGCAGACAAAAGGCAAGTAATAGCCAAATGAAGTATTCTAACAGTGAGGTGAAGAAGTTCACTGACCTAAACCCTTATTCACTTCTCTCAAGGTCCAAAATATCCGCTAACCCCAATCCCCACACCTCTCCAGGAGGAGCTTGGGCACAATTTGGGGTCTCCCTTGGGATGTGGTAAGGGAGTATGCAACAGTAAGGTCTACGGCAGACAGAAGCTCCCAGCCTTTTGTCGCTTTGCAAGATACTCTGCAAGCAAACCATACCAACCTGCTCTACCTCTTGTCCCACCACCACAAGGGCTGTGTAGGGAGCAGTCTCCTCTGTACTCTGGCAGGCAGCGTTAAAGAGTTGGCAGGAGGGCACTTACAGAAAGAGAACTAGGGCCAAATCTTGATTATTTCCATTGCTGAGGTGTTGCAGCACACTTTTACTGAATAAACATTGCCTTAGACTATGATAAATAAATAAAAGGCCCATATGTAGCATCCAAAGCCATCCATGATAACATCACTCTGAATAAGACTAGTAGGATCGGGCCTTTTCTTCAAGGTGCAGGTGATTACTTAGGTATAGAATAGGTATTCAAATATTAGTCAAAACAACAGAGAGGTGTGTTGTCAGTCCAATCACAAATAACAAAGAAATCTGGCCTCAGACTAATATGCTCTTTTAAAAAAAAAAAAAAAAAACAAAAAAACAAAAAACTCTTACAAGCTAGTGGTTACACACTGGGACAGGGCTGTGTTGTTGCAAAGTGCTGCTCTGGCAGGAGGGAACATATGCCACCGGAGCTATTTAATTAACATTTCATAGCAAGCCTGCAACTATGAGCTCCGAAGTTTGTCAAGACCACACGTTCCCAACTAAGTTCCAGTTCATTAGGCCTGTCTGGGAGCTTAGCGGCCTCAGGTTGGTCTGTCACAGGCTGATAAGGTCTCTCCTGACTTCAGCTTTTACAGCTCACTACTGCAACTTCCAGCCATGACGTCATCTCCGCGCACAGCAAAACATCTGCCCGCGACTGCCATGGCTGTCAACAGGAGCTCAAGAGCTCCTGATACCTTATCAGGATTTCATTAGGAGGCAGCTGACAGGGAAGGAGGAGCACGTGCACGTGTGTGCCCACGTCCATGTACCGCAGCGCACCAGGAGAGAGCTGTCTTGTCCCATCAGAAAGTGCCCACCGGTTTCTCCTTCCTGGCTGGGGTGACTGTTACATTACAATCTGCGCGGGGGCTCCTTCCACCACAGCACAGCAAGAGCCATAGGAGATCGCTTGCACCTGAGGCCGTCTAACCCCCTCAACCTGCAAAACCTGCTCAGCGGGAAGGTGGTAAAACACCTCCCAGCCTCGTGGCCTGACCCACGCTTCCCTTCTCCCGAGGGGCACAACCAGTAGCTGCTCTTCTGCTGCTGGGCGTGGGCAAGGACAGACAGCGCTGCCGTGCCCCGGGTGTCAGCCTGCCTGCGGAGGATGGCACCTGCGCCTGGCCGCTCCGATCCACTCCCCACGCGAGCTGCCTGCCTGACAGGCCGGCTCAGCCCTGATTATTAGCCACCACTGTTCGCCCACGGTTCCTGGGGAAACCTTTCCTTCTACCCCCCAGAGAATTTGAAAGTTAAAAACCAAAGAAAAGATTGCATTTGTTTTGCGAGTTGTGTTTTAACACCTGGCTGCGGGCATCACTCTGAGAAGAATCGGTGTGAGTTTTTTGAGGTTCAGCTTCAGACTGAGGTTTCAAGCAAGAGTGGTCAGGCTCTAATTAGATGCAATAAGCAAACACAGTGATAGAAATATTAATGTCCAAGACACGCACACAGAGACAGTCTTGACTGGCATACATGTAACATCGTAAAGCTGATTTACACCCACTGCAGCACTCTTGCTCCCTTCACACAAAAGCCTGCACTGTCCAAGGGAGCAAGCGCTCTCTGGATCAAATTTGGGTGCTGCAATACCTGCAACACCCATCACACCTCAGTGACACCAGGCAGAACTCAGGTTTCCCTTGTCCTCTTTAAGAAGCCATTATCAGAGCAATCACCCCTTCCAGACACTGGTACCAGCATTTCTCCACCAGCGCTTACTAGTTGATACGAAAGGAGAGAACAAAAGATGTAGAAGCTGAAGGAAGGACAGGGGAAGATCAGACTGACTACTGGACACAATGCTGCGTTCATGAAAACTTGCAAGAGAGGAAAAGGTAAGTAACAACAACAAACTGGAGACTCTTTGACTGCCTCATGCCTTAGTCAACTTATCTCCATCCAAAAAGTGTTGCTTCCCATGTCAGAACTGCACAGCAACAGTCCAGGATCTTCTGCTGTCACCAATCTCAGCAGAGTAAAGCCATAGCCTGTTGGCCAGTGCCGAAGCAGTGAATTAGATCATCATCATAACCTACCTTAACCTGTACCTTTCTACTATTGCCACAGATGGGCAGGGACTGATCTACCACACTACGGTCTAAGCAGGACCTTCCATAAGAGTCTAATTTTAGATATAGAGAGATAAATCCTCCGCTTTTGACAGACCCATGGATTGCTCCTCATTGGTGCCATGGACTCCTCCATCCACAGGAAGGCAAGGCCACACTCTCTGCTTGAAGTTTGGGCCCTACCAGCCACTTGTGCCAGACTCTCCCCGGAGGAAGGCGGAGGCGAACGGGAAGTCGCGTCACCAGCGCTCACTCGCAGAGCGAAGCTGCGAGTCACTCGCTGCTAATGGGATTCTGCAGCTTTAATGATTACGAAAAGGTTAAAATGACCTGCCAGGCACCCTCAGCTGTTTAAGCTTCTTTTCCTTCCTCGTGCTGTTTTAATCTTGATGGCACGGTCACGTGACCTGGTCAAAAAAAGCCCTGAAGCCGATTAGTGGCTTTCTACCAGCTACAAAGGACTCAAAACATTTAGGATGGCGTGGATGCTTCAGAAAGAGTGGGCTGCTTTGCTCAACACCCTCCTTTTGGGGGCACCTGAATGGACAGTGCAGCCTCTAGAAGCCACCGAGAGGGTATGGTCCCAGGGGAAATTCCCTGAAACCAAGGGGACAGGCTGTACTCATTTCCACTTGTATCAGTCCAGTTACTTAATTCCCCCTCTCCCACCTCTCAAACCCACTCCTTCCTACCTGATTTTGGCTACTGGTAGCTGGTGTCCCTGTCTCTACAACAGCAACCAAAGGCTAAGCCCATCCCACTGCCAGCATGCTACACTCAAAGCCTCTGCCAAGATCGACCTAAACTTTTGCGGCAGCATCCTTTGATTCCTCATGCACAGCAGTCCTGTGAAAAAGGACCCTGGTGGCTACTGCAATCCGTAAATTGGGCATAAATCACTGTCATGCTGGGGAAAAAGCAGTATGTGAGATCACATCGCGATGCAGAAGCAAGAGCTCTGTATGTAAACGGGGGAAATAAATAATCCTCCGTCATCAGTGCTATTACAGATCTTGGATAAGGATCTGTGTCCAGTTTTAGGCATCATGCTTCAAGACTCATGCAGACTATTTGGAAGCAATTCAGGAGAGAAATAAGGAGGATCAGAGTGTGGAAAGTATAATCTAGAAGGAGAGCTTGAAGTAACCCATATTGTTTAGCCTGAAGAAGACCAAACATAGATGTAGTAATGGCTTCAAATATGTAAATGATTGTCAGAAAAAGATTAATTGAATACATTGTTCTCCATGTCCACACAGGAAGAGCAGGCTCTCTAATAACAGGGATATTAAAGGGCTAGAAAAGATTGCCTTGGGAGGTGGTAGAATTGCCACTGATGATGGCTTTCACGAGCAGGTTAGACAAACATCTGTCAGGAGTAGTTTAGGTAGAGCTGAGTTTGCCTCGGGGCAAAGGGATGGGTTAGGTGACCTCGAGAGCCTATCAGTTCTGTTTTCCATGGCTACCCTGTACAAATATCTCATGAGAAAATCTGTAGCTATTTCACTTAAATTCCAGGAAGCAAGCACCACAATTATTTGAAGGCAAAATGAAATCACTAAACAGCCTTTGATTGGCATGTCAGATTCTGCAGTCTGAAACCATCCATGCATTTTGGTCTTCCATCACCTGCAGAAAGTCTCACCTAACTGCATGGTGGCTGGCAAAGAAGAAAGCAGAGCTGGCAAGAGTATGTGGAGAACAAGTGCTGGCGTACGGCCCTCCTATACTAATGGGATGTTTGCAGTAAAAAGGTTATATTGGAAACAGTTGGCTGTTTTAAAATACAGCCAAGGATTTCAAGAGTTAGTACCCCCCCAAAAATGAGAGGTCTTATCTGTAAGAGTTATCGTTTCCAGCTTTTCCACAGAAATTCACAGTCCTAAATCACAGAAGGCCAACATGCACGAGGCTCAGTTTGACTATAGTGTAACAACATATGGTCTCTAGCCAAAAGAGCTTAAAAAAAAGAGGAGCTCAGTGAAAGCAGACCATCTGGGGAATGCCAGGAAACCATGTGGGTTAGGAAACAGCCTCAGCAGCACTGACAGTCCAACTGCAGTCAAGGCTCATAGGCACGGTGAGAGAGGAGGGGGCTGGAGAAGGCTACAGAGGCTGCCATTTCCATGTCTCTGAGTCTTAGGGCAGCACAAGAGAAAGTACAGAGGTGCTAATTTGAAAACTGAGTATGTGAGGAATGGAGGCCAGGTTGTCCTAAGCTATTTTAATAGTCCAGAAACCCCCATAATAAGCTGCAACCTTGCCCAAAACAACCACATGGTCTTTCAAGATAGGAAGGTAGCTATGAGAAGCCCAAAGACTCTTAAGTTTGCACTAGTGAAACTAAAAAGAGTTGCAAAAGCAAGTCACATTGGGTTCAGAGCCCTCTGCCACTCCGTCACAGCCAGAAAGCTCTGGAAAACAGCCTGATCTGAAACTTTTGCATGCCCGACTGCCCTGTTGGTTACCTCTTGCAAACCCACTTAAATGAGTGCAAGGGCATCCCAGAATCTGCTCACTGGTTTCCATTTTGCACTACTGCCACTCCACCTCTCAGCAAGGAGAAACAGTGAGCATCTACAATTGGTGTTTTTCTCTCTGAACTCATCACACTGACCAAAGCTGCGCAAGACATTTTCCCCCAAATCTGAACCCACCGAAACACGTGCAGATTTGATCCCACCCTTGAAAGATTTGGCAGGATTGTTGCAGTTGCAAAAGCTTCACCAGATTTGGCAAGACCTTTGCTGAAGTTTCTCTATTTTTATGACAAACTTTTAACCATCACTGGTTCAAAAGCCTGTGGGAAAGACATCAGGTTAATCCAAAGCCTTGTGAAACAAAACGGTTGTGAATGAGTTTTGCTTTGAAATTTTAAATTTGTTTAAGTCCTTCAACATTTTCTCCTGGATAGATTAACATTACCTCCTAGGCAAGAAGCACTGCCAAGTTTCAGAAGGCTGTAAATCTTATATTTGACACTGTACATACAAATAGCCCAGTTGGTTTTATGCAGAAATTCCCACCGCCTTCGAAGTAATCCTGCTTAGAAACTGATAGCACAAAGCAGTCCAGCTGCAGAAGGGCTCTCTTGAGTTTACAAAACTACTTCCCAAGCAACCTGGGGGGGAAAGGCAGATTACCAGATTAATTGATGGGGGTTTTTTTGTTAAAAAGGGTAAATAAGAAGATCTTAAATATTTGCAGAAGTCTTCCTTTGCAAACATCAAGTTGAAACTTTTGCAGGCTCTGAAAATTCATTTTGGGTTGTAAATTTGATCCCCCCTTTTCCTTGGGAAGATTCTTCCAGACAATAAATGCAGCGAGCCTAGGAGAAGGCTGCATAATTATCCACTCCACACAATGGAAACCAGCCCTTCCAATGCAGTCCTCAACCGTCAGGAATCCAAGCTGCCTGATAATTAAAACTCAAAAACCCTCTTCCATCCAGAGAGAAATTAAACTTTAATTTCCACTCCTCAAACACCCCCACCATGTTCAGGAAGCCCCCTATTAAAAAAAAAAAATCTCATAGATGCAAACGATGCCCTTCAGAGTACCAACAGGAAAAATTTAATTGGCAGTGAGAAAAAACTAATGATTAGGTTAATGAAAAATAGGCTCTATTGACTCGGGCCACTCGACCATTCCTGATGAGGGTAAACAGCTCCCCCCGCCTTCTTCCCCGCTCCCCTCGCCTTTGTCTGCCGCGTACAGCGAGGCTGAGAGCAGGAACGCATTCAAAAGCGATGCCTCGGTGGGAAAAGGCTGGAGTCAGATCAAAGTCCTTCCACCCAGGGGCCTGCCAGAGCCCCATGCTCGCTGAACAGCCTCCGGCTGCCCAGGAATTCGTTATCCCCCCAGCCCGGGTCCCGGCTGCCCCACGCCCCACACTTAGCCCTAGCACTGGCTGTCCCCATCTCTCCCCCGAGTCTAAACAAGTGCAAGGTAGCAAAGGTGTTAAAAATTGCTGGTCTTTTTCCAGCAAAAAGCATTTATCCAGTTATGGCTGGATGGCAACAAACCTCGTCCCCACACCTGGGGCTGTCAGGGGACGGTTCTTGCCCAGGTGACAAGCAAGATGCACGATTTCATGGTGTCACCCACTCTTGCCATGATACTTGGGACAAAGGATGGTTGCGAATTTTTAGGTAAAGCAGTTTTTTACAGGAAAACGCCGATTTATCAAGAGAGCGTTTTTAACACAGGCATCCAATTTCATGCAATTTTTAGCTCAGGATGAAATTTCTGGTCAGACTCTCAGAGAGAGAAAGGGAGAAAGCCTAAAATAGCCATGAGTCCATGGCTTAAGGCAATCACAGGGAATGTCTAAATCCCTGCATGCTAAACTCTTCTGGAGTTGGGGACTGTATGCATCTGTGTCAGACACACAAATTTCTATGGCCAAGGATATGGAGCCTTGCTAAACTGCAGGCAGAAACCCCACACCCTGTCCTGTTTGCCAAAAATAACTGCAGTTGTAGAGCCAGTGGGTCCTACCAGCTCAGATAGGCACCTGCACAGGTCCCAGCATTCACCAGTTTTGGGTCTATGTGTATTTTGCAATTAGCTGGTTTAATGTGCTGGTCTCTCCCAGCGAGCAAGTGTTTCGGAAAGTGAAGCTCTGCTGTAGTCCACAGCACTGAGGGGACCCTGTCCCCCTCTGTTCAGTCCCCTCTGACTTGGGGCATTTTCTGAGGCGGTCCTTCTCTCTTCCCCTGCTCAGTTCCTCCTTTTCACCCAGCTCTCCAGCTGCAGACTGCAGTTAAACATTATGTGCTGCAATTGCCTAGTAATTTAACCCACTTTTGATAAACACATTCCAACAGCAGCGTGACCGTGGGAGGAAGGTGTGTTTCTTCCCAAACACCTTTAAGGACTCGGTACAGACAGGAAAAACAGCCACGCATAAAAACTGTAAAGTATGTACATTTAATGTACCGTACTTCAGTGTTAAGCTGGAAGATGGCATGAATCCAATCCCTGCCAGCTTTCACCTGGGATAAAACTCAAGAAAAAAAAAAAAAAAAAACACAACCAACTGGGTCACAGAGAAGCCCCTTCGTGCCATCAAATTACACAAACAGAGCAGAGACTGTTGCCTATGTTCTTACACAAGGGCGGAGGGAAATCCTGGTTTTGGAAAGCAGCAATGCCCCACCTCCTACCTGCAGCCCTCTCCGGCCTTTGCCCGCTGCCCTGCCGCGGGAGCTAGCGAAAGGAAATTAAACAGGAGAAGGGCTGTCGAGTGTAACATGTCGGCTCTGCCAAGGCAGCACAGGCTTTGTCAGGGCCAGCTGGGAACAGCAGTAGGCCAGCCAAAAACATGCTATAACCCAAAACTGAGCAGAACAAGGACTCCGGGTACCTAAGCGAGTGACACATGGTATGGCTTAAGGATGTGAATATAGTAAACGTATAATTAATGCTTGGAAAGAAAGGTTAGACAGTACCTAAGCATTTCTTAACTGCACAAAGTCTAAATGGAGTAGAAACAAGATGGAGGAGCAGATTACAATGTATCACTGGGCTGGATTAAAATAATGAGACAAGAGGGAACAAAACCTGTTTTAAAATAATAGTGCAGTGCTACTACAATAAAAATAAGATAAATCATTTAGAACTAGCAAGTCAATCATCATATAAATCTCCCCGATAACTTTGACCCACTCTCGTCCATGCTACCACCCTCAGCTAGGAGTTTAGAAGTGCTCTACAAAGCAGGTCCTTGCCAGCACTGGCCTTTTCCAGGGGATGCTGAGCAACCCCCACGGCGAGGGAAGGCGGCCGGGGAGCATCCCACAGGACGAGCAGGGAACTGCTCTGCCACTGTGCCGGTGGCAGCCAAGGAGCGCCCAGGTATTTGGCCACCTGGGATAATAAGATCAGTCCTACAATGATTCACAGAGCAGGCAATCGGAGGAGACTTTCTGATCCAAGCTGCATGAGTGCTCACTACAGCTTTGCAGAAGGACTGCGCAAGCCTTTAACATGTTTCCCTGAAGTTACAGTCAGAAATTAAAATTATGCAACAAAGCCAGCTCTCCCTGTTATTTATTAACAGGTTTATTACCTCTCAACTCAAGCCCTTTGGACTGGTGGCCAACCGCTCCCTGCAAGTTGGGTTAACATGCTCCTCAGGGTCCCCAAAGCGGCCCCCAAGGCTCGCTCTCAGCCTCACTACTCCAGCAGCACGCAGGCGCCCACAGGATCCACCTCTGCACATTTGCCTGCAAACGCATATTCTGCATTTTGGCCTTGAAGAGGAGGCTCTCAGCAGCGCAGACCGCTGCTCGCCCCACAGTGTCTCAGTCACAAGTCAGCTGTGGTTACACACATCACGGCAGGGCTGGGGCGAAGGGAAGGGATACGGAAGGGGACCCTGACTTGAGCGTCTTCCTTCCAAACCACACGTTGCTCCAGGCATCTCCTGTCTGCTCACTGCAGGGTGTCACCTGGGGCTCCTCTGCGCCTGCATCTCAGGACTATGTGAGAACTAGTAGAGGGAGAGAAGACGATCTTATTTCCTCAGGATAGCTCTTCCTTACGCACATAGAAGGAAAGAAAGACTACTCAGCACAGGCCCCCTAAAGCCACTGACACTCCCCATCTCCTCCCCAAATAACCAGGTGGGCTCATTTTCTATGAGTGCACACTGCACAGAGATGGGAAACGAATCATCACACCCAAAGATAAAGCAGTTTGCTTTGGTTCAGGCCCAAGGATGGCGAATGAAGATACGTGGACATTCATGGTAATGCCATTCATAAAAGCATAAAGCTGTTTCAGGTCATCTAGCACAGAGGTTTCCCAAACTATTTTGTTTGACAATTACTCCCGCTCTTGAGAGATACATCCTATGCCCTCCTTCTTACAAGCCAGGCAGTAATTAGAACGAGCATTTTGAAAAAACAACAAACTCAGGGAGTGCTGTTTCAGGACCTACCAGAGCCCCGCCTCACACCAGGACAAGTCCCTGCTGCCAGCTTACCAGTAACATCTTGCTTTGGTAGACAGCAGCCCACAGCTCCCCCGAGTTCAAACCTCAGATGAAGACACTGCTCCGCAGAGAGGCAAAAGTCCCACTCATGCTCCACTCCAGGAGGTGGGGGTCATGTCTCCCTGGAGACCCCTGAAGCCACCGGTATCACCCATCTCCTCCCCAAAGCCAGGTTTTTATCATGTTCTCATTTTAACACAACCCAAGGAAGTAAGCACCCATCACTTTCCTCAAGGTGCTGCAGCCTAACAGCTTTCACCTTGAAGAAACATTTCCTGATTACTTTCTCCTTCGCCTAATTTCACCCCATTAATCCTGGTTACACATGCTGGGTCCACCCCACCCCACGCCTCCCCCACCCTGCAAACAAGGCAGCCTGGTGAGCACATCCCTGCCGAGGCTGCTTGCCCTCACTGCCAGAAAAGTTGGGACCCGGCCCTCATGCTCACTTGCTGTAGGCTCAGCCTCCACAGGCACGTGAGAAATGCCTGGGAAGTCGCTTGCTGAGAGGGATTTGTCCTTTCCCCCCCACAAATGTCCCCTGAATGCGGTTTTAAATGACAGGTCGTCCCTGCCTTTCTCTAGGAAGTGCTTTGCAAATGCCGATTTCCATCCCACGAACGCACAGCCTGCGCAACACTATTTGTGTTGACCAACAGGAATTTAATCAACCAACAATAATAAACGGGGTAATACTCAATTGTATGAAGCCGCCAGGCAGATGAAAGGATGTACAAAGGCTGGATTGATCTCCAAGCCCTGGCAGCTTTCCCACGGTCCCCCTCTAATCTGCAGAGCCAGAGAGAATATGTGAAAACTCAGAAATCCGGGTTTTCCTGCAGGGTGTGTTAAATTCAGATAAGTCTCTTGACTACAGATGTGTATTTTTTTTTCACGTCCCCCTACTCTGCAGCTGACTCTTACCTAACCCTAAAGGAGCATCACACCAGAGCAAAGCCCCCTTGGAGACACCCAGCTTATGTAACTGCTAATGCCATAAGCACTACAATGTCTTTAGTGACAAAAAGGCTCAACGCAGGCTCAGATCAACAGCAGCCAATTCATTGCAGAGAATTAAAGAGAAGAAACTGATGTTACTTTGGGAAATCAATCAGCATGGCCACCATTGGTTTAGCAGATAGCATCTTTCCAGCAGGTATGGGAACATCTTCTGAGATTGCAAAGCATTGGCAGGAGGGTGTTTGCTTACTTGGGGGAAGGAAAGCAAAGCAATGCTCCAGGCTACCTTTCAGCTGCAAACACCCTCAGGGAACAGCAAACCTGAGGGCGGCTGCTGACAGAGCGCCGAAAGGATCTTATCGAGGTATTTGCACGTGCCCCTTCCGGCTCTGTGCTCGTGCAGGCTGCTCACACCCTCACCTCCCTTCTGCAGAACCTGCCCGTGTTTCCAGCTGGGAAAATAGGCTTTGGAAATGGCCTGTTGCTCACCTTATCCAGGCAGCCACAGTATTTCTGGTTTTACAGCTGTCTCCCCACAAACCAAGAAAACATCTGGGCTTGGGGGCTGAGCTGCAGGAATTGGAAGCAGCCGCGATGCTGCCAGTGGTAGTGGCAGAGGGGCCACCAAACCCCGAGGTAACACACCTGGCCTGGGCAGTCCCCGAGCTGCAAATCACAGGTGGCTGGGCAAGTATTGTAGGGAAATACATCATCATATGTGATCATCACACTGCCCTAGTTTTAATTCTCCTGGACACTGCTGGAGACAGGACATCAGACCAGGGGGATCTCTAGTCCAACCCAAAGCAGCCACTGTCACAGTTTTAAGGCTACTGTCACCTCTGCTCACCACATGGCTCAGAAGCACTGAGGTGGAGGAGCAGCACATCCACTGCTCTGCCCCACACCCAGCCAGCTTGTAACCACACTCACCAGCACCATCAGGGAGATGGGGGCAGAATTAAAATGAAAAGAAAAATGAAACACAAGGAAGTACCTCAAGGAAGGGAGGTAACAGCAAAAAAGAGCAGCATTAACCAGCAGAACAGACAAGCTGGCAGTAGCTGCTTTCCAAGGGTCAGCTGCAATATCTGATTCATCCACAAACCAGCCACATCCCTGTCAACTATCATAGCAAGGCACCTAATGAAAGACACCTTAAAAGCCCAGCAGAGTAATCATTTTACTAAGAGTGGTTATTTAATCAACTGATGAAGAACGAGACGGTCTGGAAGGGCTCTGCAAGGGCTTCCTTGGCTAGGAAGCAGCCCCGTGAGGCAGCTGAGAGCCCACAGTGTGGGCATTGGCTCTGCTCTATGGCCAGCCGTGGTTTGTGGTGGGAAGAAAACCGGAACAGAGATTTCCTGTAGATGGAGGAGGTTTGGGGCAGAGGTTTGGCAGCTTTCACCCCCTCAAGCCAAGGTCGCTGTTTGGGAGGTCACAGTCCTCAGTCCACAGAGGTCTTTACCACAAACTCATCAGAAAAACAAAGGAAACATCTCTGTGCGGTTGTGAGTGATCCCCTCTCCGTCCCCTGCTCCTTGAGTCCTGGGAGAGACTGAGAAGGCACACCTGGGAGTCACACCTCCACGCCACACCGGCCAGCTCAAGTGAACAAACACATACACTCAGCACCTCGCGGCATGGCAGGGCCCTCCTTCCCCTCCAATCTGCACTAATCTCCTCTAGAGTCTGTGCTGCAGAAGATAATTTAGAAGCAATGGCATGCTCCCGAACACATTGCCTCTCTCACACAGCAATTAAATGTACATCATTGTCTGGCTGTCCTGTATCCTTGGGGCAGGAGGGATTGTCATCATCTTAAAGTCATGATTTACAGAGGTAATAATCATGGCACCAGCCTCATTACATGCCAACTTTCAGGAAATGAGGTGATAGATATTATTCATTACGTTGCCACATGATACCCGTATCCATCCATCTGTTACAGCTGAGCTAACATTTTGGTTCAGGGCATGCAAGCTAATGGCTTCTTTAGGAAGGAAGCAGGCACTGTCCTGAAAGGAGATGGGCAGAATAGGGTAAGACTGCAACTGGGTAAATCATTTTCCCTTTAAATAAATAGATAGATAGATAGATAGATAGATAGATAGATAGATAGATAGATAGATAGATAGATAGATAGATAGATAGATAGATAGATAGATAGATAGATAGATAGATAGATAGATAGATAGATAGATAGATAGATAGATAGATAGATAGATAGATAGATAGATAGATAAACAGACCTCTCAGACCTTGGAGGCTCTGTGAGTACCCAGCATCAGGACACTCAGGCCAAAGCAGGGAAATACGCAAGTTGTAACGTGGTGCTTGAAAATGGCACATGTGAGGCAAACGCTTCATTCCTGGTGAGCTCAGCCCAACCAGCAGCACGTGCCACAGAGTGCACTGGTTCTGGGGTCCTCCGTCAGGCTGCTCCATCATACCGAGCTGCTTGGGACCCTCCAGGGAGCTATTCGGACTTGGCGCAGCGCAGGGTGTCCGAGCTGGGGGATGCTGCTCCCAGGACAGCATGCATGGGGTTACTTTTGCCAAAGCCCAGCTGCCCTTCACCCTCAGAGCCCAGGGATCCTCCGGCCATCCTCAGCTGCTGCCAGGAGCCAGGAACAGCCTTTGACTGCCCCAGAATCATGGAGATGTGTGTCCCTCGTCCCGACACCAGAATTACACTTCGTGTGACCCTCCTGCCTCCACACACAAGGGAGTGAAGGAGAAAGACGCTGGAGATCTGACTGTTACCCAGTGCCAGGATAGAAACCCTCCAAAAGTGCGCAAGACTGCATGTCTCAAAAGAGACAAGGGCCTCCAGAGTTTCTCTGTTTCTCCCTCAAAACTACTTATCACCTAGTTTTGCCTCAGCAAACACCGAGATGAGCATTTAAAGAGAATTCATTTTCTGGATGATTCACTCTCAAAAGGGGGAATGAAAAGGATTCCCGTAAATTATTGTTAATTTTTATCTTTTTAGGGAAGGTTATGTTCTTAACAGAAAACAGAGGGTAAGTCCTGAGACCTCAGAGAGGCACAATCCTACACTGCAGTTATCCACTCTCAAGTATTAGCCATCATTAGTTAAATAATACAAATGGTTTCCCAGTAAATTTCTTGCCAGAAGGCAGAGAAAAGTGAGTGCTGATGGTGCCGTAGTAGCCAGTGCTAGCCTTTGATATGATGGCTCTGGAAATCTCTGACAGAGGCAGAGACATAAAGAGCTTCATGCCCATCAAGCTACAGCACACCCAGAGGCCCAAATTTATCTTCTCTAACCCTAGTCGACCCTTCTAACAAACGCTTCCTCAAGCAAAATGCATTAAGCGGTATCACAAAAATAAAAGGGTTCCTATTTACTCCCTTGATGCATAAAATTGCTGGTTTTGGTCACAGAAGTTGCCAGAGCAGGCTAGGGATCTTAGATCTGGGAAATCCTGTAGCAGCAACTGCAGGAGGGCAAGAACTGGAGTACTGGGGGAGGCAGGGAGCCAAAGACTGGGAGCTGCAAAGGCTACGTTATACTTAAAAGCTTGCCACAGTGGGCAAGACCTAGGCTTTTGTGCCCATCCCGCGACAGGCAGCTGCCGACAGCGGCACGTTGCCCCCTGGCATCCCACGACGACCCAGTGACACCCAGCATCCCCGGTGGGGCTGGCACGAGGCAGGAGGGGACGTGCAGCCGGGCACGGGGAGCTGGCACCGGCCCTTGGCAGCCGCCCAGCACCAGACCAGTCGAAGCCGCTCACAAAACCACATGCCTCACGCTTCATCTCCGAACCGGAGCTAATAGCTCCCCGCTGGTTATTCCCCTCCATAGCGCAGGGTATTTGGCTAAACGGAATGAAAAGCACAACGTGTTGTTATTCAGCCATAGTTCAGTCCAGGTAGCATCCCAACCACACTGGGGAGCAAAGCTGTCGTCTCTGCAGCATTAACAAGTCTGGTACTGCTAATACGCTGCACAGTACTTACAGCACTTCCCATACAACTTGGTAAAGTTCCGCGCAGCAAGCTGGCGCTGCCGGGCTCCAACGGTGCCGTACAAACCCCTGCCACGAGCTCTGCCCTGGGCCTCCCCACTGAGAGGAAAAATGTGAATAGAATACATACCAATAAAACTAAGTAAAGCTTCCCACAGAAGTAAGGTTAAACCCCATCTGAACAGCTCACTAACCTGAGGAATGATAAAAAGACAGCGCCTAGAGTCAGTCATACATCCCTATGCTTTGCCAGATCAGAGCTGCGCACCACAAACCTCCAGCACAGCCACGAGCAGCGTCTTCCTCGCCCACCCCCAGCCCCATGCTCCGGGCAGCAGGCTGCCTTCCCTTCCCCCCGCCATTCCCCACTCGCCTGGCCCAGCCAGCTGGGCAGGGACACGTCCCGCTCGCTAGCACCGGCGAGGTGGAGGATGCACCGTGCTGCACGTCCCCAGCAAGACCCCGCGCCCTCCTCAGCACCGATGCCCACCTTCACTCAAAACAACCCACGGAGGGCACCCCAGGTGAAGATGCTGACCAGAGAGCTGCAAGGCACAGCAGCACGGTGCGCACGAAAGGAGTTACACTTCCTTGTTGGTGACCCAAGCCTGCCTCCAATAGGCATGTCCCAAATTCTATGTAAATGCAACAACCAACTGGGAATCTTCAGGTGCTCCTACAGGTCTTCTTCCAACGTACTGCGCTAGCACAGGTTCCCAGCTGGGAGCTGAAGGGTGAAGAGTTATTTTGCAGGGCTGCCTATGACATCCATAGCATATATTTATGAGGTTAGATACCGTTACTAGGATGAAAGGGACACAATGATACCAGAACCCAGGATTCATGCCAACAGATTTGTGTTCCTTCAGGACTCAGCAGCATTTGCCTTGGGCAACAAGATGGAAGGGAAAGTGAAACATTCAGCAGCTGAAAAGGATGAAAATATGAACATAGACTAGATTTGAAGATGTTTAAGCTAGAAATTAGGAAAAGGAGGTATGATATTCAGAAACAGCCTTACAACACAAGCAGTAGAGGCAAAAATTTCAAAAGGCAGGCAGTGTCAAGTGGGAGCACTCACTGTGGCACAAGACTGCATTCACGGACCCCAAAATTCCCATACATCCTTTAATACCGGTGTATTTTGCACATATATATGTATGTATGTATATACACACTATCACCATGTCACACAAAGCATCAATGTAACATCTAAGGAGACAGCCATACTCACTGTGTTTGGTTTGGATATTAGAGCATTCCTCCCTTATGATAGTAAATCTGGTATAATTAGGTGAGGCATAATTAAAAGTAGATTCCACCCAAATTAATTTGCAAACATAAAGATTCAGGAGCAAATTCAGTCCTGGTTTAATTCTACTGAAGTCACTGAAATGACCTCAGGGATGAATTTGGCCAGCTTGAATACCCATGTCTCATTACTACTAGATGAGCTGTGCACCTAACAAAGGGGTAATGGGTCTTTTGGACAAACACGATCACATGCAGGGATGGACACGTCCAGGGTGGAGGCGACGGATCAAAGTGCCTCTTGGCTTAGGATCCTCTAGCCCTTCAACTGCTGGCTTCACTGGTGGTTTCGGTTAGGTAAAAAATTTAGTTGCAGCTTTTCTAGAAAATAACACAAGTAACACACTTTTCTTCAGGTCACTGCCACAGTATAGCAAGTGTTGGGTGGCCCTTGGGAATCTGAGCTTTCAGACAGATTAATACAGCTTGACTGAAAAAGGGAAGACAACAGACACTACTTAACAGACTCCAAGCTGGGCTCATCCTTGAACTGAATTTTCTTCACAGACTCACAGTCCCTCAACCCAAAAAGTAAGGCCCCATATAACAAAGTACAAATACTTTTGCTCTTGGTAATTAGTTTTAATTTAGACAGTGGACAAAGAGTAAAGTTTCACTCTCTGAATTTTTTTTTGCTTTTACCAGCATTGTCGTAATTTTTTAAGAGGATCGCAAATATTCAGATGCCAGAACCACAGTTTCAGTGACAATAACTTAAAAAACACCATAAAAAAAATGTTTTACAAATATTCTCATGTTTCCATGTAATGACTGGCAGCTTGTTATACTATACGCTTACCCAATGGATCTGCAGTCACCAGAAGAGCCACGGGGCCTTCTTTACACGGAGCCCTTGGAAAGTTTATCATAGGGAGTTCACCACAGTTACTGGTTCATCCTTGACTTTTTAAAACCTTTTGTGAATGATAAATAATGATATTAAGATGATGCGCACATATGATACTCGCCTGTGGTTTTTCCCATAAAGGACACCACCAAGGGCAAGACAGCACAGATATAAAACAGAAAACGTCACTCTTTGTCCTCTTCCCTCTTGGCCCTCAAACTGCCGGTCAGCCTGTTGCACAAGAGCAAAAACCGCTTTATTTGCTTCAGACCACGGGTGCGCCGGGCACCGCGGAGGCAGCAGAGCCAGGGCGCAGGGCGAGGCAGCGGCCCCCCAGGCTGCAGGCAGCCCCACCACCGCGGGGAGCAGCCAGCCCCCCAGCCAAGCCATCGCTGTCCGGGCACCCGCGACCCGCCACCGATGTGAGCACCAACAGCCCCGCTAGCCTTTGGGGAAGACAGAATTTGCCGCGCAGGCAGCTGGCAGCCAGTGGCAGAGCCCCAGCGACAGCAAATCCCTCCGCGGCGAGATCCACGGAGGGCGAGAGCGTGAGGACACAGCCAGGAGCTGCATCTCTGCCGACAGGCGAGCGGAGAGCGGCGGCAAGAGGAGAGCAGCGCTGGGCCAGGCGCCCAGGCAGGCTCACGGCTGGAGGCAGCAGGCACGACCAGCACCCAGGTCACCCCGCCTGCCACCCCAGGAGCACGCAGAGCCCACCCCTCCCCTCCCCTTCCTCTGGAGAACAGGGAACGCTTCCAAACCCTGGCCAAAGCCGATGCACTCCCAAAGTCTTGTCTGATTCACCTAGTGTCTCTTCCCCCAAGAGCAGAGCCCCAGTCACCCTCAACTGCCAGCAATAACGCAGCTGGTCAAGGGATGTTACGTTGTGCACCAAGCTACTGGAGAAAATCCTGCTGCTGTCTGAGCAAAACAACTTCCCCTTTCCACAGCCAGCAGAAAAAAACCTGTCCCCACCTATCTGCATTGCACAATCCAGCCGAAGCACCTAAAGCAAAGCTTGCCAGGGAAAATGATACTGGGCAAATGCTTCATGCCTGGTTCCCAGACTGCAAGGGGATGCAGCACTTGGAAACCAAGAAAACAACAGTGGTGGGTATCAGCCAGATCTGGGGATCACTCGGTTGGAAAAGCAACCACCTGGTAAGACTACACACATTAGAGGGCCAACTCAACATGAGCGCTGGGGAGATGAGCAGGACCAGCCCGCTGGGCTTTTCCACCACTGGTAGGTGTGATCCCACAGCAAGGCTTCTCCCCTGCCATCGCAGCCCCTGAGAGACACTAAACCTGCTCTCTCAGCAGCTGTCTGCACATCAGCACCATGCCCTGCACCTCCCAGCCCCATGGCGCTCCGCTTGCCCCCAGGGCAGCTCCTCACACCCTCCTGCGTGGTCACCCAGGCTTTCATCTGCTGGGCATCTAGAAGTCAGTTCAAAGACATTGATATGAAAATGCTGGGAGTGCGGAGCCCCAACAGGATGACTCCACCAGTCCTTGCTCAGGCAACGTGCCCATGTGGCAATAAGAAAGTTCATGCTTTATGTTCCTAAGAGGAGGAATCATAACTAATATTGATGCTCATTTAAAAAAAAAAAAAAAAAAAAAAAAAAAAAAAAAAAAAGAACACAAACCACAAAAACCCAGAACTCTTTGCAAGGCTAGGAGAGAAAAAAAAAAAAAAAGACCTCCTTTCTTGGGAAATGTCTTTCCCACTGGCTTCTCCTCAAGGATTTGGTTTAGGCTTGTGGGAACTTAACACATTAGAAACTCACCCATAATTTGCATGCCCCAAACAGCAAAAAGATATCATGAGATCTGGTATTACTAAGATTTCTTTCCTTTGGCAAAACATATTCCAGAAGATTTACTTGGAGAAAAGTTCACACATCATTACCACTAAAGTGTATGTGCCTAGTGAGTGAAGGGCACAAGATGACACATTACCGTGTGGTTTTATTATACTGCCTTTGTTTCCTTACCTCATTTGCAAAATTACAGTTGGTCATAATCCTTCCATCAGTCTTTCCTGAAAATTAGAAAGGGACCAAACCAGATTTTCCAATTAAAAAAAAAAAATCTTCCCACAGTTTCAGAGATGTGAAAATGGATTTGCCAAGTATTTCATCTGAAGGAACTTTCTGAAGTACCAGCTCAGCATCTGAATGCTGAAATGTTTCTTTGCAAGTGATCTGGGAGATGCTCTGGTGAATATTCCCCAGGAACACGCACAGCCCGACTGATGCCCTCACACTTAGCCCATTCCTCTGCGAGGGAACATGGGCAAGAGGGTAGACAAAGTTAAAAAATCTTTAAAATATGTGCTTTAACAAGAGCATTATTTGAGAATGCCTCCTACTTTCCTGCAAACGCTCAGTGGCAATAAATAGGTGCAAGATGGAGCAAGAACAACAGAAGTCTGAAAACCCCTCAGAGATGGAGACCACAATGCAGCCACCTCCAATGCCTCCCACCAGCCCCTTTTTCCCCTGAGCTTGGCAAACTCAGCCCAAAGAGATCCTCCAAGTGAGATGCTGAAACCCCTCCAAAGCAGGTCCGAGACACCCGTTGCCATGCAGGACCCTAAAAGGGATAAGCAAGTGTTTCTGCTTCTGTGGGGAGGAAAGAGGCTCTGCAAGCCCAAAATGCAAACAGCAAAGCTACGGAGAGGTAAGTGAGCAGGATCTCCTTCTGCAGGGCTAGGGAAGGAGAGATGTCCCCCACACCATGACAAGTGTAGGGGACTAGACACTCGGCACCTCAGCCCACTCAAACTCACTAGTGGGTGGCAAGCTTCAGAAAATGTGTCCTCCTGGCTCCTAAGGCAGTCTTCCTTATTTTTAAAGCAGTGGTCTACCCGAGCATGTTGGCCTTGGAGCTGGGTGTGACACCAGCAGTCGGACAACACGCAGCAGAGTCTGAAGCCCCATTTTGCAATGCCCAGGAAAGCCACCGCTGCCCAGAGTATTTATGGTTCAGTTGGACATGGCAAATGGAAGAAGCCTTGTTATCCCCATTTCACCAATGGGAACCGAGACACAGAGAAGCTAAGTGACTTGCCTAAGGTCATACGAGACATCTGTGGCTAATCCCAGTCCCACAAGGCACAATCCAGTGCCTTAACCACACACCGGCTCCTCTCTTTCATGTGGTGACCGATCTGACGATCAGAGCTACTGACGTTTCACAAGGCAAAGCCACATCCTCAAGCCCTTCCCTGGCAAGCGCCCCACAGCAGCCAGCAACTTTCAGAGCAGTGGTGTAGTCTCGTGCAGCGACTGGAGCTCAGGGCCCACATTTCCCCCCTAGAAGAAGCAGCCCCTCGGCCCCAGCCCTTGCCCTGCCCAGTGCCAAGCACTCCGTCACCTTCTCTCCCTTACCTGCAGGCTGCAAACTCAGACCCAGCTGTTGCCATAACAGACTGGTGTCACCAAGGAAATAAAACAATTAATTTATTGATAAAAATTGTTGGGTATGCACAGACAAACCAGTTAAATTCGCAGGGGCTGGCGCCACTCCTCCTGTTCTCCAGCTCTCCTAACCCACTTGTGACCTTCTCTGCTGCTTTAGACATTACTGCATGCACAAGCAGAGACACAGAAAGACTCACTGGCCTGCTGAGCTTCCTTGTTCCTTCTGTCCAGCATTGTAACAGGCTGCCTGGAGAGTCTGTGTGCTCTACCAGCCTTCGAGGTTTTCCAAACCCAACAGAACGACGCTCTGAGGAGCCTCCTGTGATCTCATGGCGAACCCTGCGCTTTGAGCACCATGTTGGAGTAGAGATTTCCTGAGGTCCCTTCCAGCCTGAATTACCCTCTGACCGCTCCTGGCCATTGATCTGACCTCCGTTGCTCCTTCACTGCCACAAAATGCTCAGCCCTGGCAGGCAGCAGCACTGGTGGCACTTGAGCACCTCGGTCCCCGTTTGACTACCCCCACGGGAAGCATTCCATTCCCTGGTTGCAGCTCCACACGCAAGTGGATGCCACTACCCACGCTTACAGCTCTTGACTCTGCAAGAAATTATAAAACCCAGTACAGAAAGGTAAGAGCCAGGTTTTGTAAATCCTTGTCAAGAGAAATAAGCTTCTGTCACTCGTAGACATGGAGCCGGGTACAACTGGCCCAGAGTTGAGGAACAAAGGCCAGAACCTCAATCTAAATACTAGAGTTAACCACATCAGGCTCCTTTAAATCCACCATCCTAGAATTCCCCAACAGCAAACAAGGAGTATTCCCAAATCCACAGCAGATAGAAAATTCCCATATCAACTTGAAAAATGAAATTCAAATGTTTGAAAAAAAAAAAACTTTAAATATCTAAACACGATATAATTGGGTCAGTAAAAATTCTGAGGGCAGTGTTACAACTTAAAGAAAGAAAATGAAAATAATTATCTGTAAAGCTCCTTGCCTGCTCTAGAATACTCTCGAACACACTCTTATTCTCCAGTATTTGCCTAGAGCAGGGGGCAGGAAAGACTCCTACCAGCAGTGCCTGCCATACACTGACTTGCCCCACCTATCTCTCTCTTTTCTCTTAAGGTTTCAATGTTTTGAGAGACCTTACAGGCGACCTAGGGTTTTCCCCCATATTTTTGTTAAACAAAATTTTAAAAGCAAGCTACTCGACTGCTCACATTCTTCCAAACAAGTTCACACGCACCTTCAAAATCAGGAAGGGGAAATAACCTAGCTTGTGAAACAGGCTGAGATTTACTTTATTTTAATTATTAAAAATAACAGTGTTAATTTCAGGGCCTTCAATAATTCAACTTAATTACCCAGGAGAAAAAACTGTCAGACCAAACACTGTAAAATATATATAAACAAAACAAAACGTATCAGTAGCAGGCAGAATGACTGAATCTATTACCCTGTCCCCAAATAAAACACTGCACTGCCGAGCACTGGCAGGGCTGCAGGTGATAAAAGTGCTGCTGAACATTTCAGGAGGGAACAATGCTCCCACAAGCGGGGAGAGGCAGGTGACGGCATCCCTTCTTCCATTCAACTCGGCATCTTTAAAGCTGTAGCCCCTCAGCCCCTCCAAATCCTTTTGTTCAGCAAACAAGGCACCCGGCACAGATGGCACCGACTTGTGAGACAAACCGCTCTGGAAATCGTTCGTCCTGGCTGCCAGCATCAGGAGAGTGCGTGGAGCCAGGGACCGTGCAGCCACAAACCACCCTGCGACGGGCACCAGCGCTCTCCCCCGCCGCACAGCTCTGCACACAGAGCGCGCAGGGGAGAGGAAAGGCTGGGGGGGGGGAAGAAGAAGCGTGCCCTGAGAAAAAAAAAAAACCTTGTGTACCAAAAAGAGTTGAATTAGTCACGACAGCAACACACCCAGCATCTTAGCTCTGCCTCGCATGGGAAACCTCTCAAGCACAAAGGAGCGCATCCTGCTATTTATACAAACCACCGCCTCCCTCCGCACCAATCAGAGCCCCACGCCCACCCACGTTTCCCAGCGTGCTTCTCTTGTTGCCAGTGAAAATGGACCCCTCCGTTTCATCAAATTAATTTATTTCTTCGCCCAAGCACTTTCAGGGGGGGAGGGGAAAGAGGTAGGAGTGCCCAGTGACAGGACCCCGAAGAAATCTGTATCAGCATCTTGTCACCAGACTGTTCCGCAGAAAAACAAATGCCAAGTGAAATTCCATAAGCCACCATAACCACAGATCCCTGCAAACAGAAAAAACATCAAAAAAAGGTCACATCAGTAGCAAGGGTGACCTGTGCTCAAAGCCAGGCAGAGCCCTGCCCTCCTGCTTTGCTGCTCCCAAATCTGGCAGAGATGGACACCTGACACTGCTTCTCCATTTAGAAAGAAACTGGAAAATTTATCCCTTTTATTGAAGGTGCTGTTCTGGAATTCGGTAAATGGATAACATGCTCAGTATCTACTAGCCTGACTATAAACACAAAAAAGGAAAGGAAAAGCCTGCAGCAAGACTAATATTAATACCCAGCCATGTCACTCTCAATTAAGTTCATACCTAATGAGCACATTTTTTCCTTGTGCTGTCCACTGATGCTGTAAGTAATGTCCAATGAAAAGCATAAAATGCTGCTGCTGGAAAGCAATGATCTGTACTGATGAATTCTGAACCAACCAATTATGAACATTATTTCTAACGGAACAAGCAGGGTTTCTACTAACTATAGACCTCGATGCCAGAAAATGTCTCTGTCCACAAAATGTCCAGGCACATTTCTCTCAGACTGCAACCACTATTGCTATTACTTGATTTTCTATTATTATTACCTCTGTAAATATATATATATATATTTATATAATGTAAATAAATCTCCTGTGCACCCTAACTGACAACCACTCTCACTCAGTGTTGTATTTGTATTGGGATCGCCTGTTTTCTATGAACAGCAACTGTTTCTCCAGACTGCACAAGATCTGAAACTAAGTGGTTGAATCTATCTGAGCAGCACTCTTTATTATTAGGGAGGATGTAATTTCACTTTGTTGCCCTAAAATCAATGCTGTAGCATTCAAACATGGAAAAACTTACATCATTCCCCAAAAGTGCTTATCTGCTCCTTGCAGAAGGTGTGGCAGGGAGAACCAAGAGCAATGCTGGGCAGATCTCACCTGTGTAGAGCAGGATAGCGCTGCAGCCAAGCAAACAAGTCCTGACGCACAACTTTCCCCGGAGGAGCTTACGTTACACCCGGATCCACCGCTACAGCCTTCATTCCCACAGGCATCCGTCCGTCTCTGGGTTGCGCTCCACGACAAGGTACCGGCACACCCCTCCAAATCCTTTTAATGAAAACCAGTTGCAGGGAGAAAGTTGACTCGCCTCCCCAGTCCAGTTTGCTTTGTAGCCTTCATAAAATTAAGCTTTGGATTGACTACATTAAGATAATTCATGTTAGTCTGCGTGGCTGGAGGCTCCTGGAGGTAACATGGAGCTCCGAAGCATGGCGAAGGACAGCTGCTTTGCTCCCAGGGAGAAAAGTCACCTCTCCTCTCCACGATGTCCTCTCTCTCCTTCCCTTTTTTCCAGGAAGAGATCAGTTCATCCCAAGGATGTTACAGCACGTGGCTGGCTGGTTCTCATCACCCTCCCAGGGAGCTCTGGAGCATACAACCACGTCCAAGAAGCTTTCTGCATCTCTTCTGCATGAAGACAACCCAAGAATAAACAGGACCAGTTTCCTGAGGTTATACGGATGTGGTGCTTGACTACCTTTCTCAGCCAGGGAGAACACACCAATGAGTGGTTAAACCCAAAGTATGTATCAAAAGCCATCCTAGCCAGTGACAGACCTACTCAGATAGGGGCAGCAACAACCTGAATGTGAGTTTTGAAGACAGATATAGGCCTGTCCTTTCCAGATGCATCAAAAGTTGTGCCTACACTGTTGTCCAGGCTTGCTCCACAGCTTTGGTCCGCCTCCATCCAGCAATAACCATTACCAATAACATCCTGTCTTCTGTCCAAAACCAACAAACAATCAATCATAGGCCAAAGCATTAATCCCAACAGGCTGTTGGATAGAGTAGGAAGATCATGTTGATCTTCCATCCTCCCTTCCTTCTACTGCCAGCATTTTCTTACTGCTTTTTCCCTGATCTCGGGTACCAGGTGTTTCAGGGCAGGACACTGAAAGAACAGAGAAAGAAACATGGACTAAGGTATAGTCCATTTCTCAACAATTTTAACACAGGCTGAATCCTCCACAAGGATTTCCCGAAATAATTTAATACGGAAAAACTTTTTTTTTTTTCCTCACACTGAACCTGTACTTACAACAAAGTACTTGCAACAAACCTTGGGGTGGGAGAAAGGAGAGAAGAAATGATCTGAGTCAGTTAAACCTCAAAGAAATAATGCTGTTGTTTTAAAATTATTCATCCTTCTGAAGTCAGCCAGTCAGAAGTGATCCTTTCCAAACCTATCTATCTGCTTTGTTTTTCTGCACTGCTTTAGCAAAGTTTTAAAGGAGAAGAAGGATGGAAAAGAAAAGTGAGTATTTTCAGGAGGTATCTGAGCCCCACCTGACTCCCACACCCACATCCACATGCTGCAATCCGATACAATCATTTTATTACAGCTTCAGCTCTGCTAAACCCAATTTATCCACCAGGCCATAAATCTTGCCATGTATTGGAGCAGAGCCTTGGTTTCAAGCTCCAAGAGATGCTTCACCCCAGTAATGAATGTCCCGACTCAGTTATTGTTTAACCCACAGTGCGGCAGGGGGAAAGGAGCCGTGTTTGCTCATCGGCATGTGCAGCTTGAAATGGCAAGTGAGCAGATGATCAACACCCAAATGTTTAGCAAATACCAAGGAAGTAAAAAAAAAAAAAAAAACAAACATTCAACAGCTCCACCAAGTCTGTACAAAGACTCCAAGGTCAAATCCACACGTGGACTGCTAAATGATCAGTCATGTGTTATGAAATTCTCCCTCCAAACCCCTCAAGTTTTAAGACTACCTGGCAGAGACAAAAGACCTGGTAGGAAGTCAAATCTGTTTCACAGGGTAATTATCTTCCATCCTTTAAAACTGTTGCCAGTAGGGAAGAAATGGGAAATCAGGATTATCGCCTCAAAACGCTACAAGAACAGCCCTGTGTCCTCTTGCGACATCCCCGCGCCTGGCAGCCTCGCAAGGATGAGCGCTTGCACAACTGCCGGGGCTGGCACGTGGCCCACTGGTTCGGGGAGGGGAAAGCTCGGGAAGCGGCATCCATCAACGAGCAGAGAGAAAAACGCGCGGGGGTGTGATCCTGAGCCCTGGGAAAAAGGCTGGAGGGCTCCTTTAGTCATGCCTTTGCCACGGGTAATGCCAGCTGGGACACGGGCTTGATGCCCGGCTTTGGGCAAGTGGCTTGGCTGTGAGATACCTGTCGGCCGTGATTTGGGAGTTTGCTTTGCTGAGGTGCTTTTACCATCTGTGTGACTGTAAGAGGTGGCTTGACTTTGACGCTGGAATTCCTGGTCACTGCAGAGGAGGACCAGGTAACTTACGGCAGATTGGTAGCAAGGAAGGAGAGGCTGGTGAGCAACCAGTTTTGCCACTGAAGAAAACATGCTGGGTAGCTGGCTCCTCCCATGCAACCTCTTTCTGTGAGGTCTATTTTGAGCCCAAGCATAAACTGCGATTTCAAGGCAGAGGAGATTCCTCAACCTTTGTCATGCTAAGATAATAAGGATGGTCCCTTGGTTGGTCTCAGCGTACAAGGTCCCTCCCCACACCCCACTCAAACAGTTTCTTATGAAATCAGCTGAGACACTAGGAGTAAAGAAAAAAAATTCATTCCTAAAGCAATGGCAATCTGCCAAGTTTTTAAAGAGACAAAGCTTAAGAGACTCTCTGGAAGCTCAGGTAACTTGCTGCACAAGCCATGAGGATAAAGTGGAATCATAGAATGGTTTGGGTTGGAAGGGACCTTAAAGATCATCTGGTTCCACCCCCCTGCCCCGGGCAGGGCCCCCTTCCCCCAGCCCAGGGGGCTCCCAGCCCCGTCCAACCTGGCCTTGAGCCCTTCCAGGGAGGGGGCAGCCACAGCTGCTCTGGGCACCCGGGGCCAGCGCCTCACCATCCTCACAGGGAAGAATTTCTTCCTTAATCTAAGTCTACCCTCTTTCAATATAAAGCCATTAACCGTTGTCCTATCCCTACATTCCCTTGTAAAAAGTCCCTCTCCAAAAAAAAAAAAAGTACTCTGCTCCCTTCATTCAGCCTCCTCTTTTCCATGTATTTCTGCTTGATAGAAAAGATAGCAACAGTAAAAATGGAAGCTGGGACTACAAAAGCAAGGGCCTGCTCATAGAAACTTCGGTGACTCTGTAGCCCTGCCAACGAACTCAGACCAGGCTGCAAACTCTCCTGAAGCTCTGACAACCTGCTCGGACACGTGGGAACCTGAGACGCACCGGCCTGTGCACCGAGGAGGTTTCTCCCTCTCCGAGGCCAGGTCATGAAGCACGTGCGCTGGTTATAATGCTTTGCTCAAGGAGCTTGTTATTCCCCATAGAGACTGACACACTGAGCTCTTGGTAGCCAGCAGACACCCTGTACCAACTCTTCCCTCTCTGCTGAGTATCGTCCTTGCACAGCCAGCTGGTCTGGGGCATAGCGCTTCAACAAAAGGAAGCAGATTGATTTGACAGTCCACTGGGGAACAAGACTTTTTTGCAGTCTAGAAAACATGACCTACAAAGAATGACTGAAGGAACTAGGTTGTTTAGCAAAGACTGAGGATAGACACGATAACTATCTCTAAAATACATGACAAGTAGATGGAAAGAATAACCTGTTCTCCTTTTCCACAGCAGTTTGGACTAGAAAAAAAACAGACCTAAATTGCAATGATGAAGGTTTAGGTTAGAGGTTAGGAAAAGCCCTTCAGTTGGGAATGACGGCAAGTCACTGCCGGGTGAGGTGAGAATTGCCATCTGTGGAGGTTTTCAAGACCAGGCTATCGAAACATCTATTTAGATCTGAGCTGGTCTTGCCTTAGGGCAGAGAGCGGGGTTAGATGACCCCTAGAAGACTCTTTCATGTCCTACTGCCATTTATTCAATTAGTTCACAAGTCAATATCACAATTTTCAAATCAGTTGGGTGCTTTGAGTCCTGTTCTCAACATCTGCAATTTCATGTTAAGCCCAGTCCTCCTCCCAGGACTCCTGCTCCGTAGGAGGCTGGTCCAAAATTCCTACCAACAAAACAGGTGACCACAAGAATATATCTCCTTTGCATGTTCGCTTCCACATAGAGGAGGAGGTCCAGAGTAGCTGGTCTTGCTCACAAGGACAAGATTTCCGAATGATGGCAGAGCTGACTGAGAATCACACAAAACTACGGAGGTGTAGCCGTTGCTCTTCCAAACTGGTGTCCCTTGGTCAGCTTGTCACCAATGCAGCCCCAACCTTGTACACACAAACGGAGGGAAAATCTCCATGAACATTTTTTTTTGCCAGCCGCCTCGGTCTGCAAGCTGACTGCTGTAATCACAAGGGGTGTATTCTGTCTCCCCGTACATGCGTACACTGCACACATATCTAAGACACAAAACATGACAGTTAACCATCGGGGGAAAAAAAACAGCGTCTAAGCAGACATCAAGGACTTATCAACCTTTTGAACCCAACTCTCTTGCAACAGGTTATCTGCCTTAGATTCACCTCCGAGCACACAGTTTCCCGATAAATCGATGCACGAGAGGAGACTCAAGCCTCTGCCACCTGCCCATGCCAAAGATCAGACACAAACATGGAAAGTCCAACCAGGCTCCTGGTCAAAGACAACTGCGGTGGGCCAGGCTTGGCTTTCCACCACAGTGCAGGCGAGCCCCCGGTCAGCATTTCAGCTGAAACCTGGGCTTCCCTTCCAGCCCCCTCTCCCTGAGGGCGTCATTTCTTACCTCTAAGGCATGGCAATGGCCAGCTCATATTGGAGAGTATACGTTTCTGGAGGTAAGGTGCCAATTCAGTCCACCAAGCTGAACAACCTTCTCCTTAAAGTTCCCATTCAGAACCTGCACCGCAGCCCCAAAAACACGCCATCACGATGGTACAGAAACAAGCCATTGGCTAAAATATACCATCAGAAATCAGGTGCTGAGTAAACTAATAAAGGTCTCGCTTTAACAAGGAGATATAAGGAGACGTATTTAGCATCTTTTTTTAATTCTTCTAAATTGTAAGCAGTTTTTCAGCTATATTAATTTTTTGAAGCAAGCGGTTCTCCCCTAATCATCCTGGTTTATATTTACATGATGAGGTGTAATGATGTATCTCAGGAATGTTATGGAATTAGTTAAATTAACTAAGACAACTCTGGCTGCAAACTGATGAATTTTAATGTGTCAATATCAGATATGAAAATGCAGTTGTGTGGGTCTCCGGATTCGCATGACCATATGGTTTGGAATTCTAATTAATGCTTTTGGATTTCATTTCACATAACTTACAACTACATTAATTCAATATTTTTTTTCAGAATTTTGAAGAAACATATATTTTGCCAAGCTGTGGATTTTCAGAACAAGTGGGGAAAAAAATCTTTTATTTCCCCTTTTCCTGACAACCTCATCTTACGTCCATGTGGGCTGGCAGTCGTCCCAAACCAGAGGTCAGCTGGAGCTGTTCCTCTGTCCCAACCAATCTGGAGATACCCACACTTTGAAGAGCCACAGAAGTTTATTACTAAAAACAAACTCACTTTCAAATCGTTATGTACTTGAGCAATCAGACAAACTCTCCAGGAGGAGATGCAATCCAGTCTTCTGAAACACAGCGATTGTGACATGTAGGGATAGCACAAACCCTGAAGCCAGGCACTGCCATCGGCACTGAAGACCATCACAGTCGTATGAGCATTGACAGAGTATTTCCAGCTCCGTGGGGCGTTGCACAGTGCATGGGTTTGCAAGTTCCAGTTTGGGGACAGCGATATTTTCTCTTCTTCATCTGACCCCATTTCTTAATGATCCACATTCAAGATCTCCCTCTAGGCAACAAACAACATTTACTTGTGCTTCTCATTAGTTAAGCCAAATCTAAATAAAATGAAAGCACAACTCACATTCATTCCAGGACTCAAAGCAGATCTGGTCAGGCATACATGCCATCCACTGTTATTTTAGAAAAAATATTTCAGCACAGAAACTTATAATCCTCGAGATCTACATGGTGTGAATGAAGCAACTACAGCAACACTGTGCCTTTCTGAAACACGTGCAGTGCTTTCAAAATCCAGGTACACTAACAACAGCCCACAATTGCCACGAACGACCCCCGCCAGCAACCCTGGCAGGCACTCCTTCATACCCAGTATGAGGGGGCTTCTCATCTGTAAGCACATCTAGGCATGGCTACATTCATGTAGGATTTCTTCTGATATTACAGAGTTACACACTTCTCACAGCATGGCAGGGAAAGAATTGCCTTGAGAGGTTTAAAGATTTAAGATGTTTCTCTTATTTTCCTTCACAAGAGCTACATATAACTACAGGCACTATCAATTTAAGAGCTCAGCTCTGCAAGAACTAAAGACACTCAGCTTCCCAACCACCGTGCCCTGCGGAGGAAAGGTTTTTAAATCATCAGACAGTGTTTGTTCCATTTTTGAAAGGGTCAAGAGGATCCAAGATTGGGATGGCCAGATCTGCAGTTTCCTGCATCCCTTACTTCAGAGAATTGCTAGGGTAAAACAGATTGCAAAAAAAACCACAATGCAAGTGCAGAATTACTGGTTGCACTTCCCAAAGTGGTAAGGGCCAGGCAATGCACCACGTAGTGACGATGTGTCCCAGTAGGTGCCTGTTGTCTCCACTCTCTAAATGGAAAAGTTCTGGAGCAGGCACAATGTTTTTGCTGCCACAACGGTCAGTTCCTGCTTTATGTCTGAGACTGTGGACATTACTCGGCTAATATAGCAAATAATTCACCAAAACACCAAAGCAGTGGATCTCAATCTCAGAGAGCATTTAAGTACTCAACTCAATTTTCCTTCAATAGGTATGAGGCACTTGGACATCGCTGAGAATTTGGGCTATAGACCTACTCTCCCAAAACCAGATTATTTCCACATTTGCACAATAGGCGGTGAGAAAATGTCAGAAAGCAGCAAGGCAAAGGGCCACTGTGGCTTAAGCAGGGATGCAACCAGAGTCTGGCAACTGCTGCTTTTTCCCTTCTCTCAAAGGGACGAAAACTGCATCAACACAAACCACCAGCCTCCCAACTCCTCTCCCCGAGCAGGAGACACTCAGCTCTGCCTGGCCTGGACCAAAACATTAGCACCAGCTCCCCTTGGCCACCCTCTGTGGCAAAAAAAAAGCAGATGAGAGAAGAGAGCTTTGTCCCGCAGGAACCCACAGCTGGTGGCTGGGGGACACAGCCAGGGGCTGGGAATGCTGCCTGGTCCTTAGGCTCCTTCCTAGTCCCCTCCCCAGATCTAGTTCCAGATCTGGCACCTTGCTTCTAGAGGGAGGCAGGTAGTCTGACTTCAGGAATACAAGTAAATAGATCCATTGAATTTAAAGGGTTCAAACTCACTCTCTCCATCCCAAAGTGTAGGAAGCTCATTACCATCCAGGTTGTAAGGGTCAGCTTTTGGCCTGTTTTAAATCCAAATCACATTAAATGCCACTCTTACAGGGACAGAACAACAGTGGGAAACAAAACCCCTGGAAGTACTGAACAGAGCATTTCTGAAGTGAAACAGCTGCACAGTTTCATCTCATGAATCCCTGTAAAAAGACGCTACTAATGTACAAGAATCCCTCTCCGTAAATGCTTCATGACAAGCAGTCAGGTAGAGCTGATGAGCATTTACTTAACAACAAAACCCTAGGAAACATTGGGGAAAAAAAAAAAAAAAAAAAGATCCAGATTGCAATCCTAATCCTGCCACCAATCTTTTGCTTAAATATTATTATTATGTAGTTGTTATTTGCATTATAAGCTGTCACAGACAACAAGCCTTGTCTGAGCTTCTGTTGAGAGACAAAAATAAAGACAAGTTTTTCATCCCCAAGTGACTAAAGACATCACAGCTAAAGCAGGGATGCATAAGGAACTGTGGGAGCCTTCCAAGGGCTGCTTCCCCGCTTCTGCTCAGAGATTAATTGCGCCAAGTGCACGTGATCCTGCACTGGTACCCACCGTGGCAGAGCATCCCCACTCCTGGCTGTGATTAACTGTCCCACCTTTACCACGGACACACCAGGGATCTGCCTATCTTCTCTTCACTTTGTGCATAACACCTAATTGTTATTTCTCCAGTGGAAGTGCCTAAAGACTCCTAAAGGATTTACAGCCCCATTAACCCAGCACTGTAAAAGCAGTGAGCCCAAGGTCAGTTCCCACCCACAGACAGGTGGAATTGCATACATTAACCATGGTGGTCTCCAAAGCCTCAGGTGGCCTCAGCAAACCTTTAACTCAGTCTGAACACAGCAGCCAACAACTCACCCCACAAACTGAAGAAGAGAGGTTGGTTTCTGCTGAAACAAAATCTTTTTTTTTTTTTTTTTTTTAAAAAAGGAAGAAAAAAAAATATAAGAAGATTAAAAAAAAAAAAGTGAGTCCCAGATCAAATTAAACCTTGTTCTAAGTGGCTGTTAAGAAGGAAGAGTTTGCTTTGGGTTCCACATTTGTGTGAAAGCAATACAGTTTTATTACAAGAGATATCTTTTTTAAGGCCCTGGGGCTTTCGTACTGGAACTCCTTGCCCCATGGTGGGACAGCGACACTGAAGCAGAACGTCACAGACAAATAAGGATGAGATATGCCGAAATGCTGCCTGCAGATGAGGAAGTTGGACATTCTTCAGTTCTGACAGTGAAATACTGCTTATTAAGGCTTGGAGAGCTGTTTCCTAAAAAAAAAAAATATAAACTTTATTCAAATCCCAGAGCAATTCGTAAGCCTAATGCTAGCAGCCACCCTCAGAAGAATTACTAAGTTTTGAGAGCAATCTCATTAGCTATTGTATAAGAAGCTCACGTACATATTGATGAGTGCTGCGGATCACCTCCTACCTTCCCACATCTTTTCAAATAGGTGGAACATGCAACAACAAAAAAAAAAACTTCCGTAGGCTTTGAAAAGAGCAAGATGCTTCAGTAAAGGTGTCTCATCACCATTTTTCTCAAATGCAGACCAAGAAAAATAAAAAATCCACTGAAGTCTCCACTCTTTCACTGAAGAGATGGCAGCTGTATTGCTGCTCTCTTTTCTAGCCCTCAGCAAGCGGTCCTTTCTCAGTCAACATCCCTGCTGATGCGAGGGGAGTTAGGAGGCCGGGTTCTGACCCAGGAGACCACCCGCTCGCTCTCTGCAGGGCAGACGGATGCCGCAGCGCGTCCTCAGGCAGGGCGGCCGCATCCACCTGCGAGAGAGGGTCCACACACCCTGCACTCGAGGGGACCCATGTCTGACCATGCCTTTGCCTTGCATTTATTTTCTCTGATCCTGTCTACGCTTTCATATCTTCTAGAGTCATTTGCTGATGTTCCTCCTCCTCCACATCTTCATTGCTCGCTGCTTCTCTACCTTCTTTTGCTGCTGTTTTATGCTTTACTTTCACTTCAAAATATTTAAACAATAAAAAAATCACAATATACCCATTCCTCCCTTTACACCAAAATACAGACTCTTGCCCCAGCGGTTTGATTGCTTGGCTCTGGTCAAGGTAGGCGAAAAGTTCATCCAGGCAATCTGTGAGCATGGCTGATTCTGCTTAATTAGGGACCTGCTCCGTTGCCAGATCAGCAGAGCCACTAATCAACAAGGGCTGGTCTCACCCTGCCAAGAACAGCAATTTCTTCCACCAGGACAGCCAGGTCCAAAAATGCCACTTTTCTGCCCCAAACCTTCTCTGAACACACGTAAGTCACATGGCCGCAACAACGCTGGTGCAGCCAAGGAAACAACAGCCCCTTCCCGCTTTGCTCCCACGCCATCACGCCGGCATACGCGTGCGTTCACCACGGCCACGCTCTTCCCACTGAGAACAAGCCGCAGTGATGCACAGCGTGTTCCCGCAGCTAAAGCTACGCCTGAGCCAGGAATAACTACACAAGCAAAACAAGAGGCAGGCACCAAACCCACAGAGCTGGGCAGGTAACTGCTGCGCTGACACACCTTGGGAGGCTCCCAGTTCCTCCCCCTCCCAGCCCTGGCAAGCGTGTGAGAGCAGAGCGGGCCCAGCACCCCACGTCCCGCTCTCCCTTCTGAGAGGAGCCCTTACAGCCAGCTGCAGGGACACTCCGCAAACCCAGAGAAACCCAAAGGCCTCAAATGAGCCACGGTGAAAAGCTGAGGACTGGGGGCTTCGGGGGCTCAACCCTTTTAAGGAAATAGTGACTTGGTTTAATTAAAAAAAAAAAAAAAATTGAATAAATGCACCCAAACGTTAATAAACCTGGTCAGCTCTGCAACTTAAATTGTATCCATTCCAACAGTGTGACCAGGCACTCGAAACCACAGCTGATAACAGCTCCATTTCCCACCAGCAGCAGCAGATGATGTGCTAATGTAACATGTCGAGACATTAGGAAAATTAGCAGCAGCAGCCTGTTTGAACCTGTTTAGCCGGCTTGGCTCTGGGGGAAGGCTCAGGCTGCGGGAGCAGCTCCAGTCTGGTCCCACAAGCAACAACTTCAGAGCCCAGCAAGTGCTGAAGTCCATCCGTCCATCCATCCTGGAGCAGATCATGGGCATATTTTGGCAGCTCTGCGGGGTGATCAGCTCATGATCCCAGTTCACAGGATGGAAATTCAGAGCTTGACAGCCACCCCTGATAGACACCATCTTCTGCTCAATGCAAACAGGACCAAGTGGCTAAAGATTTCAATACAGCCATTGGAAACCAAATTGCAGGTAACCCCCAGGGGCTGACTCAATACCTCCACGGAAGGACCATTTAAATGCCTCCATCTGCACAATGGGGAACCACTGTTATTTATTGCTGCCAGCAGTATCAGTCCTGCATGAAACCTAGAGAAAGACAGAGCACCGACTCAGGCAGCTAACAAGAGTACTGCTGCCTAAACCAGCAGCTTTGTGTTTTTATGAAATACTTACGGCCTTCTGGAAAGTATGGGGAGGAATGGAGAAAATAAAAACATCCTTTATCGCTCAGGATGCTTCAGCAGAGATTAGATAAAAGTCAGAGGCGTTTCAAAGCAGGAACCCAGGCTGGCAGGGGAATCTGCCAGAGCATCTCTGACAAGCTTGGAGGTTACAGACAGTCCAGGGGGTCACCCCTCATTTCTTTCATTACAGGTGAGAAAAGTCTTGAATATTTTTTCTTCTGTTGTCAACCAGGGCCATGTTATGGGAAAGGATTAGAAACACTGGCTGAAATTCTTCTTTTCTACCTAGTGCCAAGGAATTGAGCGGCACAAGATGGATCCTTTGATTCAAATATGTTTTTCCAGCTCTGATGTCTGCCTTGCAAGACCCTTGGTGCAGCAGAATTAAGGCTCTTTATTGCTCAAAGCACAGATTGCCTAATCAAAGCACAGGCTAACTCTCCCCAAAGCCACACTGCTCAAGACAGCTCCAGAAGCAGCCCTAAACCCAGCAATAAAATAATCAGAGGCCTCTTCCCAGGTCCCAGCACTGAGCATCAGAGGAGGCAGATGGCCAGGCAGGGTGGGAGGAGGCTAGCCAGGTCTGTGCAACAGTCTCCCCACAAACCAGACTGTTTTGAGGAGCAGTTCTGCTCCAAAACAAGGGCCCCAGTCCCCTTGTTCCTGGCAGCCTTCCTCCCATGCCACAAGCAGGGTCGCAGCTTTGTTCACTGAATGGTGCATGAACTGGGCATATTTTAAACCCCAGGCAAGGTCCTCCACAAGCTGCTGTTCCTCACCTGCTCTCCCTTCTCCCTGTCCTGGTCTCTTCCACAAAGAGAATAAAATCAGAAAGGGCTCCTCTATGGTGACAAGGTGTAAATGGATACGAAATGTTTTGAAGGAGAGGCCAAAATTCGGATGCTTTTTCCCTGCAGCATGCCTGGATGTAGAGCATCATTTCCAGCTTCCAACTCTGACAGTGCTTATTCAGTCCCTGCACCCCCATCTCATCCAGCACAGCTTCAACATCCAGGGCACAGAGGACATGGAAACCCAGCTCAGGCAAGGCAACTCAGCTGAGCTAGCAGCAATGAAGAATTTTCTAGGTCCCACCGCTGCAGATACAACTCCCTGGCTTGCTCTACAAATCAGCGTTTCTGTGTTGGACAGGCTCTGTAGCAGAGAGAGCTTGCCTTCCCTTCGGGTGCTTGCACAGTCCCATGAGCAAGCCTATGAGAGAATTGTAGCTCCAGAAGCATTTTCATGAACCAGTCATCTAGCAGAAACTGCACAAAGCCTTAAAGCACAACTGGAAAGCAGCATCTTGGCACTTGCCTTGTGGCTTCCTAGAAATGCTTCCCTTTCCACCTCCTTCACCACAGGAAAACCTCACTTTCTACTCAGAATAGCAAAAGCTGGGACCAAGGTATTCCTGAATGAAGAAAAACCCACACCCATTCCAGATACGCGGTTGGTTACGTGAGGACTTTTCCAAGTGTCCCCACAGAGGACCCTCCCGAGCATCCCCACCAGCAGCAAGGAGGCTGGAGCAGTTTGGGCTCTTGCAAGATCCAGCAACCCAGCAGCCGAAGGCCCGTGCCAGCCTCCTCCAACCCCAGCGACACTGGTGCTGCCTACAATGAGCAACACTACCAGGAAACAAAAGTTCAAGCCAACACAGCCCGGGCAGGCTTCAAACTGCTGCCGCTTATTTCCATATAAGGGCTATTTAAATACAAAGGCTGGTAACCATTTCTTTGCTGCTCATTTTGCAACAGGATAAATACACTGGTGAATACAGAGGGAGAGGGAACAGAAGGACCCCGCTTTGTCTCCCACCCTTTTTAAAGTGTCATATCCAGGTTCATGGCTCTTCACCTGGGAAGGACACCCATGGTTTCACCACAGACTGTACAAACAGGGGAATTCAGAATGAAAAGTAAAAAATCTGCCCTAACCTACAAACCTCGGCACTCAGGAAGGTCCCATAGCACCACGCGAACGCTTCAGAGCACTTCTCTCTCCTTTGAACATCAGGCAGCAGGAAACCGTCTGCGATCAAGAATTCCTTCTAACTCTTGATGGCAAACAAACAATGCACAGTCACTATTTTTAGTTATGACCTCAGATACTTCACAACTTCAAAACATATGCTGAATTCACACGTATGCAAGCAAGAAAAGTTACTCACAGGCAATGAATAACAAGTGTTTGACATTTAAATGTGACTTATTTGTAAGAGTAGTTAGCATTTGTATTAATTAAGGCACACTCAGTGCAGGATTGTTCTCTGTTCATCCTACTATATTATGAAGATTGTTGTCTGTCTCAGAAAAAAAAATGTGAGAATTATGTGTAATTACCTGCCTGTAGTTTCCACCTGGGTATCATTAAAGACAGCAGAATTTCAACTCATTATTCTTGCTGAAAACCTCACAAAAAAGTCCTGGATGTTATCCAGATCGTGGGGCTTGGTGCACGGAAGCAAAATATATCTACAAATCCTCTGGTATCAACGGACTGACAGCACTCTACCCATTTGAAAAAAATCTATCAGTTTATCACATTTTTGGGAATGCCCATGCATTTAAACACAGATCTAACAGATACCTGGATTGGTCCTTTGACCTGCCTGGAGCACAGACAGCAGTAATAAGGCTGGGGCACAAATGACAGAGGGTGCACTTCAACCCCAGGTCTGTACCAGGGAAAGCAAGATGAATGAACCAATATCCCTTCACCAGGCAAGAGCATTTTCTGGGTATCTATTTTCCATTAGAAGGAGATGCTCATAATTAGGATGAGAGGAAATGGCCTCAGGTTGTGCGAGGGGAGGTTTAGATTGGATATTAGGAAAAAATTCTTCACCAAAAGTGTTGTCAAGCACTGGAACAGGCTTCCCAGGGAGATGGTTGAGTCACCATCCCTGGAGATATTTAAGAGACGTGTAGATGTGGCACTTAGGGACACGTTTACACAATGATCTTTAAGGTCTTTCCCAACCTAAATGATTCTATGATTCTACTATAATTAATTCTAGTTTAACATTACTTTCAGTTTTGTGGCTGCATGATTATTACTGGAATGAGCCCAGCAAAGAAGATGGGACTGAGGCCCTTGGAGAGCAAGCAATGCCACAAATTATTCTTCAGAAAGGCAGCCACACTTCTCCAACACTCAAGCCACATCCCTCTCAGAAACATAAACTTTCCTAAAGAAAAGAGCTTCTACTGGCACAAATAAATAAATAACGATGTGCTTGCAACCACCCCAGCTTTTAATTAAACAGCAACTGAATAAACAGCTTGGAAGCTGCCGCACGAGGATGGCAGTAACCCTGCTCCCACCGCTGCCCTTTTGGCTTTGCACTCCCAGGGTCAGATTCTCGGCATACCCTTCCCTGCAGTCCTGCCTTTTGTTTGTCGTGGCACAGGCTGTAGTTTTGTTGGGGTTTGGGGGGGTGTTTTTAACATAAGGGCAAGCAGCATGCCTGCCACGCACCGCGCTGCTGGTGGGGATTTCCTTACCCTCCCTGGGACTGGAGAGGTGTTCAGTAGAAACGGTTTGCAAGAGCTCAGAAAAAAGGCAGAAAGCTTCAAAAAGGTATTACATCAATCTCAAGAGTTGTTTCCTGCCATCACTCATCACCTTCTAGACGAGGCCTTATATTTATAACATCTATAAAAGGATCTGTGGCCAGGTAGCATGCATTCATCACAGGTGCAATTCCACTAGCAACGAATTTGCACCCCACACCCCCTCTGATTTTGTCATGAACAAACACAGCTCTGCCTCGAGGAAAGAAAAACCCACAAAAAAAAAAAAAAAAAAAGCACCACACCTTTGTAGCCTTATCTTTTAATGTAACACAGTGTGTTGGTTTATATTAACAGCTCAAATTATCAAGGTTTTCCACTCTGGACACCATTATCAGATCTCCCTCATCCCAGTATTGAGAAAAAAAAAAAAAAAAAAGAGTGCCATTGAAATGCAAGTACTTCAGAGTGAATTTGCATTGTTCCTAGAACAGGGATAGTTTAAAAAAAAAAAAAAAAAAAAAAAACACACAAAAAACAACCCTAAGATATCAGGCATCACTTTCACTTCTTTATTAAGCCAACGATCTGTTAAAGTGTAGATTTCCCCCAGTGCCAATAACACCTGGCTGTACATAAGCACTTTTACTGTGATGACATTTCCCTTGAAATACATGCAGGCATTTGACTACATTTCCAAAGAGGTAGAATATTATTCAGTGAGGGAACACAGATAGGCTGAGAGGTGAGAAGGGGTAGAGGGGAAAATTGCAGGCAATTAGTATTTTCTTGACATAACTGTAATTTGTGAATTTGCAAAAATCCTCTTCTAAAATGTTGGTTAATTTGATCCAAGAATAATTCAAATGTGTCTGTCGCATTCCTGCCCCCACAAACACAGTCCAGCATGCCCACGTGAGTCAAACCCAGAAGAAAAGTGACGCCAGCCCCCTCTGCCCCCTGCATCCACCCCCACAACGCGCAGCTCCCTCCCAGGGCACCCAGGGAACCGTGGGCTCGCCGCAACCCGATCGACGGCTGATGCACTCGGCGAAGGAACAAGGGAGGAGACTTCAAGTGACTAACAATGCTCTTCAAAGAGGAAAAAATGTTTTCCCATGGTTTAAAATTACCATCTGAACTTTAGTAGAAAAGCGATAGCGGTGCCATAGCCAGAGGTACCAGATAGCATTACCCAGTCCTCCACCGCTGGGGAATGTAAACTGCGGCCCCACCACAGGTAATCCAGGTTCTCAAAATATACTGCTGACCTATGTGCCCAGGTGCCCCATCACATAGGTGGTCTGCTTTTTTACAAGAATGCGACTGGGATTTCTTTGCTTTCATGTCTTCCCTGCTTGAGAGGCTTCTTTGGGGGGGTCCCACACGTGTGAAATGGGGAGAGAGGGGCTGGGCTCAGGGGGGCTTTTGGGTGAAGTCTGCAGAAGGAGTAAGAAGCTTCTCTGACAAGATAAACAGGGATCGCTTCCTAACAGCTTAGACACAGGATACCTCTTCTCATGCGAATGTGTTTACACTTAAATAATACATCTCTATGACTAAAGGCAAGGAGTAATCAAAAGCTGACATTTCAGCTCTGCACTGCAAAAGTAAACCTCCCTCAAAAGTGAAATGCCAAAGGGAGGAAAGCAAGAGATACATTTTGATTTATAGGTTACTTTTAAAATTATCGGTGGGGGAGTTCTGCCGGTAGCCCTTGAGAAGGTCTCTGTTTATTTGAGGAATCCAGGGGAGCACGGCCTCCTGTTCAGCCCCAGAGCCCAGACCCAGCCCGATATACTCGATCAGTATTTATTTACATTTAAATACAAAAGGAAGGCTATCCAAACAGAAGTTGAGAGCATCCAGCAGATAATTAAGTAGTCTAATGCACAAATCTATTTAGACAAGAATGAATGTATTGGTACAATCAAAAGTCAGGTCAAAGTTTACAGTCCATTCCCATTATAAAGAAGCTCCAGCGGTGCCTCTCACACCAAAATTGTACTTGGCGGGCAACACCCTCTCCCTCATGAAATCCTGAGGAGGGAATTTTGCAGTGCACCTGCAAGGACACTGCATTTGGGCTGCTGGATGCATGTGTGTGCCAGTGCTCAGCCCTGGCTGAACAACCCCCCGGCTTTGGCCCGCTCCCCGTCGCGTCCCCCGGCGTGCCCAAGCCCTGGCCACCCGTCCTCGGGGAGCTGCGGCTGCTGGCAGCACCCAGCAGGCATCACAGAGCCTCAGCTTTGCTACAGGAGCTGGCTTTTAATGAAATCGCAGCTTATCTCTTTTTATTGTCCTCTGTATACCTGCTCTGTTTTCCTGTACATAAATTATTCTGCACTTCCTTGCTGAAAGAGCTATTATTTAACAGCATAGCTGGCACTAACTATTGTATGACATTCCTCCAGAGGTCCATTAGAGCAATGATAGAGAACAACACCAGCACAAAGACACATGCACAAACATTCCCTGAACTAAACCCTTGCAATGTAGCCCTTTTGAACTAAAGAGACAATATAAATAGAAGAGATCATCAGCCTAAAGCAGGACACAGTGCACAGTGTGGACAGATTACTTCTTCCAATTTAGAAAAATAAAATACATGGGCTGTAATGATAGTTCTACCTGTTCTGGACATATATAACCCTGAGCAGTCAAAGAGGAATATTGCTGGGATTTCTTCACAGATATTGAAGGGCCAGGCAAGGCTTGCTTTGGATTCTCTCTCTTTCTTGAAATCTGTCTTTATCTAATCTTTATTCAAATTATCTGAAGCAGCCCTCTCACACACTGGACTTGAGCTTGAAAACTGTCCTCCCTACTACTTCAAGGCAGAGACATCTCTTCATCTATGGATGTGCTTACACAGTTCTCTTGCCAATATTGCAAAAAGTCAACTAAAAGAATAATTCCACACCCTTGTTGATCTGAATTAATACACCAGCTTTATAACACATTTTAAGTAGTCGTTTTATTTTACAGACATCTTTTTTTTTAGATTCTGATCTCATTTCAGTCTCTGTACCCAAAGCAGCTTTTGGGAGATGATTCCTGCACCCTAATAAAGTTTCACAGGCTTCCAATCCCCACACAAAACCACTGGTCTCTAATTAGGAATTCAACTGAATTAGTATTATAATGAGCGACACAAAGCTGCCTACAGGCATGGATTTATTTAACTAAGGCCACACTGTCTGCAGATCAGTGAACAAAGTACTCCCCTGGCCCCACGGCGCAGCCCAGGAGCCCCCATCGCCACGGGTGGGTAAGGGGCTGTGCAGAAGAGGACCACAACACTGCTGGCTTGGAGAGAGGAGATGCTGGCAGGCAGCAAAGAGCACGCTGTGCTGCTCAGTGAGCCTCCTCCAGAGATACATACTCTCTCTCACAAGGCAAATGCAAGTTATCTCAAGCATCTATTGCTTGTGTTGTCTCCACTGCCAAGGAAGTGGGTGGGAAGAAGTCACACCACCACCTGCCAAGACAACAGAGGAGTTCCCCCTTTTCTGCTGCAGAAGGCTTTAGGTCCAATCCTACTCTAATCAGCTCTAGCAGAATTGTATGCCATAGGAGGGTGTCTACTGCAGCAGTAACATTGCTCTGGAGCAAAGCCTGCTCTGGTTGCATCAGGTGCAAGCAGAAAACAAAACCAGCAGCTGTGCAAAGCCTGAATTTGCTCCAGTCCAGGAAACCTTCACTCATACTGCCCGCTGCAGACAAGCAATGGAGGTGTGGGCTGAGCAACCTCCCCCCACTTCAGCTCCTCCTTCACCTCCTCCAAGCAATCCCAGAACCGCGTTTAATCCTACTCTGAGGGAAGGTAATGCATGAAACACAAAATTGGTGGAATAATACTCATTTTGCACCTGCACAGAAGATGCCCAAATGGCCCTGGACATGCCACCTGGCACCAGACACGCAGTTTGTATCGCTGTTTGCTGCTCACAGATTTTGACTTCACAAAATCAGGCCAAATCCCAGATTTGCTCAAAGCAACAGAAACTTCCTCTTCAGATTCACACCTTTTTAGCCAGAGGAGAGGACTAGTTAATGCAAAGCTTCCTTGAAGAGAAAGGGAAGTCAGTGGCTCTCCTCCAAAACTCTGGGGGCAAAAGACAGACAGACAACAAGTCCTGGCTGGGTGATAAAAGGAAAAACAATGCAAAGCTGCAAGGAAGTTGATACAGTAGCCCAACAAAGTGCTCTCCCAGAGACAGGGGCCCTGACCCAGGACCTGCCGAGGTCTCACCTACAGCTCGGCCTTGGCAAGGTCACTCCCCAGTTCTGAACAGACCATCAGAGCATTTAACATGTCCAAATTACCTCTTAATAAACTGGAGAATTTAACACCACATGGACAAGGTTTTGGTTTCTCCTAGGAAACTTCTGTGGCCCACCACCTCTTGGGGGTAAATGTTATCCCAATAATACTTCTTTTACAGCAAGTGAAGCTTCTCACCCCTTTTCACCCCCAAATACAGAGCCAGGTGTTCCAAAATACAAGTCAAAACACAGTTACGAAGGGCTAAGAGAAAACCAGAGAAGCAGGAATCCCAAATGGGGTTTGCCTGGAGGCAAGGGGCAAAGGCAGTAAGATGCAGTAACTTCAACAACATCATTTTACAAGATTAAAAAAAAAAATAGGTCACCCTGTCACTACAGAGATCGGGTGGGATTAGTTTAATACCAGTTTGCCCAAACAAACGTCAAAAAGAGCTACTCTGATTGACAAAGTTAAGAGGGTATGGCTATTAGCAAGCTAGTTTCTTTGATCATATTTGTGTGGTGGTCTAGGTGGGTCTGAAGACAAGGCAGATGCCACCCAAGAGAGTCCCGAATAAGGAAGTTTGCAGTGGCTCTCAGAGGCAGGTTTCCAAGCCATAGATTTAAAAGTTAGGATTTCATGGGCTTGTCTGGATTTGCAGCGTGAATCTGCCAAACATTTCAATGCATATATTTGTAACACAGACCAAGATCTGTATACAATGTAACTGGAGGCTCCCACATGATGTTTAAAGGATGGCACCAAGCAGCAGGTCTCTGCAGCATGCTGTGAGGCCAAAGCTCCTCAAAGGGCAGTCCTTGGGGGAAATCCAATAACAGAGCATACCACAGCATCATACTTGCTGTGCTGTCTTAACCCTTGGCCTACAGTGATTCATCTTTGCTTACAACCTCTAACATTTTCCACCACCATTCATGTAGACACATTAGCAGGATTCAGCCACAGCCTAAAACATCCAGCATGGATCAGTCACCACGGGCCAAACTCATCTAAGCTTTTACCCTGGACTGCAGGAAAGGGAACCCTGTCCAAAAGAAGATGAGAAGAACTCAGAATAGCTCTGGAGCACCCAGGAACAGCCTCAGATGGAAAAATGGAAATATGGAAGAGTTTGTTTTCCCCTGAAAATACTCCACTTGACAAGGTGTTTTGGGCTGTAGCCTTCACCTTATTTTTGTCAAGAAGGACCAACCCTTGCTCACTGTGAATACTCCTCTGACCAGCCATCACAGAAGTTAAGCTGGGTTTGAAGACAACCGTATGACTCTCTCCCCAGTTCCACACTTTCAGCGCCTGCCTCCCTGTCCCAGCACCCCCCACAGCAGAGGCTGATCAGAATCTGCCTCAGACCCAGGTTATCCAGAATCTCCCTTTCATATTGTCTGCAGTCGCTCTGGCTCACTCAGACTGAATGGGCCCTCGGTCTGCATCAGCACCCCTGGCTTCAATGCCTGGAATTAGGCTCTGCAGATTAGGCAGTGTGCTGAGGCTTATCTCTGTGTCTAATCACTAATAAAGTTGCAACCTGGTGCATTTGTACCACATTAGGTCTCGCTCGACAACACAAGCTTTAAAGGTCACCTGCCTCCTCCAATCACTGCCAGGTTTATTGCAATGGGCATGCCTGCCCCGGCAGGTCCTGCTCCCACCGGCTGGCCACCGCCAGCAGAAATCCAATTACAGGCACAATGGTCCCAGACCGCCGAGGCTCCCGGGCCCCTCCATGCTCCCACCCCAGCGTCCCCTCCACAACGGCTGCTTTTGTCTCAGCCTCACTATTGTTTGGGATTCTCTCGCATCCCTGGACACGGGATAAAGAGCTGTGTTTGGAGAGATGCTTATGAATGAGGTCTCAGAGCACAAGCGTGCAGCAGCACAGGGCTTGACCATGGACAAAAAAGGTCATGGTTTCTAAAAGCCACGACAAAATGAAATCATTAAAGATGGAATATGCACTAGCCAGGAATGAAGAGTTACAGGCAAACAGAAAAGAAGGGAAATCCTAGTCCTCCCAAAGCCAAGGGAAGTTTTGCCACAGACCCCAGTGCAGCCAGGGTGTCTCCCAAAGTACCTGTACTAAGTAAAATACCTAGCAGATCCCACTGCTTTAAGCTACTGTTTTGAAAAGATTTTACATTGCATTGATTTCCAAAGGGGGAAATAAGTTATTTTAGTTTAATGAGAATGCTTTCTAGTTAAAAATGTAGCAGATAGAAGCAGTAAACAGTAGAATATGCACCAAAGAAACTAGGTGAAAAATACCAGCTAATAAGACCTATATGTCCTCTAAGACCTGCAGGAGTTAGGAGGATCTTCCCAACTAACAGCCTGTAAGACCAGGTCAGTTTTGCAGTGCGAAACTCTGTGAGAGCCCAGGCAGCTGGCAGAGTTAAGCTCAACTTCTAAAACACCTTCAGCATAACAGCACTACAAGTCTTGCTAAAAGCCAAAGCCCAGCTTCCTTCACACAGCCAGGCCTACCAGGGACAAAACCACCTGCAAAGTCTGTCTACCACGTTGGAAAGTGCCTCTCCGTGAGGCTCTGCTGAGCAGAAGATAGCAATATTGTGAAACCTTTCCAGGCTTTAAAGAGTAGAGGCAGACATATAATTGCATTCAATGCAACATCATATGATAATAAGCAGCAATGGAATAGCCCAGTATAAATCTCCCATTCGGTAGTGTCACATGTATAAATCTATTTACCAAGGATTACTCTGTAGCTCCCACCATAATAAATCATCAGGAAAATGCCTTGTGCACCACTAGCAGAGCAGGGATTTGGAAAAGCAGGCAGGCTATTCTTCATAAGGTGGCATTGATAACTGGCCAACCTGAGAGTGTGTTACAAATATGATATTAATCGCACTCTGCTTATTTGGTATGCTTGCTTGGGGGGCTGAAGTTGATTTTTTTTTTTTTTTTTCTTTTTTAAACTAAGACTTTCCTCTTTGGAATGAGAGCACTGATAAATGTAGACTGTAGTATTAAGTCAAAATCCAGGGGTCCAAAGGGTCCACTAAGCCAAAGTCCAGACTCTAAACTCCATTCACTGAAGGAACTACAAAGGCTTTTTTGACTTCAAAAGACTTTGGATCAGGTTGCAATTCATCATCACCATTTACAAAAGACTGGTATTCTGGCCTAGTTTCTGCTCAGTGTAAATGTTTTCTGTAGGCTAATCCCAGATAAATAACTGTTTTCTTGCATTACCTAGATCTTTCACTACACATTATGGGCTGCATTAGAAACATTAAGCACTGCACAGTCAACTAAGAGCCTCTCTATAGGATGCTTCAGCTCCCAGCTCTGCAAGGATGCCACACCACATACTGAAATACCCTGTGTATCTGCATGACTTGACAAAACCTCCTGCTAATCACCTGAAGTTTGTTACTTGTAGCCATGAGCAAACAGCAGCTCACAAAAGCTTTTGTTCTGTGCTGAAGAGCGAAGGCTAGGCTGCATTTCAGAAGCAGCCAGATAAGGAAAAAGGTCACATGCCAATATAGCGTTTAATATACCAGAATCAGACTTAACACAGAAGCCAGTAATATGGAGCAGCCAACTGCTTTAATGCCATTTAATTCAGTGAGACACATGTGTGAAGTGCAGCAATACACTGAACACAGTTTCAGTGCCAGAACACACAGTGTAGTAGAGATCTCATACCTCTGGGTCTGTAGATGTCATGGTTGAAGGGAATACTGATGTCCTACAGATTGTCTTCCCAGAATAATTCGGGTAACATACATTACTGCACACCAAATCTTTTCTTCCTTCTTATGACCCCAGCTGCCATTCATATGTTTAGCATCAATTTGCTAGAAATCAAACAACCCTCTTCGTGTCCACATGGTCATAAACCACATAGCAGAAGACCGCAGCCAAATTTATCCTTGTTATAACTCAGCTAACTGGATGTAAAAAGGCTCAAAAAATGGCTTTCTCCAGTGCAGTAACATCTCAAAATCTGAGATGAGTCTGATCTACATGTGGAAAGGCAGAGTAAACAAAGCAGTTGCCTCTGAAAAAAAAAGAAAATCTGTAGCTTTTTTCAAGTGCCAACTAGCTTATTATTGCAGTTTCCATCACGCCAACAAAATAATAATCAACCACATGTAAATCTTCCTAGGAAATTCCCCAAGTCTCTTCTAATAAAAATACTGTAGAAAATGTAGGCAAGTTCTCCTGTTTCCAATCCTCAACACCGAACTTCCACTATAGTCACCATCCCACACAATGTGGAGCTTGAAAAACAGTTTCAGGAGCCCCTTAGTCTTCTGATTTGACTACCTTGGGCCAAGAGGGAATATCTATGGATGAAAAGTTGGACATGCAAGGACAATGTGCAGCCCAGAAAGACAACCTCACCTCATCCTGGGCTGCATCAAAAGAAGTGTGGCCGGCAGGTCAAGGGAGGTGATGCTGTCCCCCTACTCCACTCTCGTGAGACTCCACCTGGAGTGCTGTGTCCAGCTCTGGGGCCCCCAGTGCAAGAAAGTCATGGACCTGTTGGAGCAGGTCCAAAGGAGGACCACAAAAATGATCAGAGAGATAGAACACCTCTCCTATGAGGAAAGGCTGAGAGAGGTGGGGTTGTTCAGCCTAGAGAAGGAAAGGCTCCGCAGAGACCTTTATTGCAGCCTTTCAGTACTTAAAGGGGCTTATCAGAAAGATGGGGACAAACTTTTTAGTAGGGCCTGTTGCAACAGGACAAGGGGTAGTAGGTTTAAACTAAAAGAGAGTAGGTTTAAACTAGCTATAACAAAGAAATTTTTTACAGTGAGGGTGGTGAGACCCTGGAACAGGTTGCCCAGAGAGGTGGTAGATGCCCCATCCCTGGAAACATTCAAGGTCAGGTTGGAAGTTGGACTGGGCACCTGATCCAGTTGAAGATGTCCCTGCTCATTGCAGGGGGGTTGGACTAGGTGACCTTGAAAGGTCTCTTCCAACCCGAAGTATTCTAAGACTCTGACCCGAGACCACAAACGCTGTTCATTCTAACAAACAACTCTGACAGCAGATGTGCGGCCACATCGCGAAGACCACCACCTCCACATCTAGAACCTTACAGATTCCTTACTGGGATCCTCACTGGTCTCCAGTCCATGAAAAAGCACTGAAATCTGGAAGCAGCTTTTCAGGTTAGGAATGTGAAAGCAGTATGTGAAATGTCTGTTTGCACATGCTTATCTTACAGCTAAAGAGGGACTTCTCCCACTAGAGCTGTGTGTCTGGCAGTTGTCACCAAACAATGAAATCACACACAAAATATTTATAAAATTTATCTACAGTCCACACGATATTCATACTGCAGAACATCCCACAACATAAATCTGTACAAATAATGAAGGCATTCTAGGATGAACATCTGAAGAAGCTGCTAGAGAAAGATCTGTGTGTGCCCATCACAGTGCCTGATCCCACCTACTTTGCCTTTTTCACAGGCATCACTCTCACTGCCCTTTGACATGAGCAATTATCTGCTCCCAATCCCAGCTGACCTCACATTCTTTACCCACCTGCAACTGCCCTGTAAAGATACCAGAAGTTTTCATTCAACATTAGCTTTGTTATGGGCAAGGAAACAATATTCATAATGCCCAAACTGATTTAATTCCAGTAGAGGATTAGCTCCACAGTCTGTTGCTGTAGAATGAAAAGGCCAGCAAGAAATTACCGTCAAATAATTACAGTGCCTTTCGCTTTACAAAAGATACCCAGAGGTTTGCAAAAAAACAACCCTTTTGCTGGATTAGATCTGCAGTAAATTTCTGAGCATGCCTCAGACACACTGAGAAAGCCTACCGAGTCCTGCAGATAAGGCCCAGGACTGAGGGTTGGAGGATGAAAGCTCTGTTGCCTGCTCTTTGCATACTTAGGCTAGTCAACATCCAAACCATAAAAAAGGGGAATAATGCTACTTCTCAGGCTTATAAATATACTATGAGGCCAAACTCATTAACATTTACAAAGCACTCCTAGACTCCTTGTCTGGAAGAAGTTATACAACCATAAAGTATTATTCATACTGTTCTAAGGCAGGAAAGTACATATTACTGCAAATCCAGCAGTAGCTTTTCATACACCACTGAGGTTTACTACACTGTCTTAATCTAATCATGAGCATTTCAGAACCCAGATCTGTCATTTGAAACATACAGATCAGACTTCATCATTGAATAACCAACTGGGCCAACAATATAGAGCACAGGACACACATGTACTCTTTTCCCTCATTTATCCCACAGATACCATTTGTATTTTCAAAACTTCATCATTATTGCTTTTCCTGCCATCTTCGTTATGTCTACGCAGGATTTCAACAGGTTCAAAACTCAGGTACTAGATCTGTTTGCACATTTTTAAAAAGCTGAGATGGGAAGGAGTACAAAGTTCAGGTCTACACCTCCTCCAGCATTTATCAAGGAAACTGGTTCCTTCAGGCGACTTTTTCTGCCCCTTATTATTCTGGGATCTCCTTTGCTTGCAGTTCTGAAAATGTATTCATAACTAGTGGTAGACTTGCTTTTGACTTGCTGATCAAAATACAGTCTTTATAGCTCCAGGCACCATCATCAATGCTGTGCTGGAGGGATTTCAATCCAGTTCAATGAAATCATCAGTTAAAAATAATAGCTAGCTCCCAAACCACATCTTTGGACTCATTTACTTCATCTCCTCCTTCAGGCTGCTGCTGCACCCCTCTGCGGTGGTCTCCAATGCCATCCTGAGATAGACCCCTCACCCACCACGAGGACATCTCTCCCCCACCTCAGCACAAGGGCTGGTGGAGAGCTTCATCTGAGCTTCACAGAAATTCCCCCCTGAACTGCCCTCTTGCTCTCTAATCCGCTGCTGCAGGTCCAGGAGGTCGGCACCTCCACAGCCCCCTGAGCCAGGCCATGCACTGCAAGCTGCCCAGCCCTTCCCTCCAGCTCTACAGATGTTGTTTTCGACAGAACAACCTCGTCCCTCTGTGTTTGATATGGTTTTGGTTTAAATCCAGATATGAAATCTCTCATTTAAAAATAAAAGGTCAAATTCAAATACCGCCATCCTGAAACGTAACACAGTCAGGGAGTTTTACCCTTTGGATAACATTCCTTTTACAGGGCCAGTTCCAAGCCTTTCCTAAAAACACTGCATTTACTTCACTTTGAACTGCCAAATAATAAAAAAAAAAAAAATAAAAAGAGGACAGCCCTCTAATTTTTATCCATGTAAGGCAGCATGAAAGGACAGGACAGCAGACTTTCCATCGGAAACCTTCCCAAGATGCTATAATGTCCTGAAAGGAAAAATAGAGGCCTATCCAACACCTGCATCAGCTGCTGTTTACACGATGCATTCCTCATCTTGCAGGACTCCGAGCAGACTTCACTCCACAGCTGTGGGATCAGAAAGCTTGTTGGACCTATGCTTTCACAGATGGAAGGCACTTCCAGCTCTGCAGCGACGCCTTCTCAAGTACACAGCCCCGTGGCCAAGCAAATTAGCTAGTCACCTCAGATACTTCCAAGAGCAAAGCCTGAATCACATTCAGAATACTTAATACTCTGAAAATGCTGAACACCTGTCCTATGAACAGAAGGTGCCCTTCAGGTATCTCAGGTGGATCCCTAAAAACGGAGATGCTCTGGATCGCCTGCTCTTGTGCAAACTCTTGACCTGCTGCTGCAGAGCCAAAGCAGGACTGTGACCTGCACATGTCACCTCTAAGTACACACCCACCCTCAGCTCTCACTTGCATTAGGCAGCAGATGCTATTGCATTACAAAATGCTCCCTTCACTTACAGAAAAAAAAAACAAAACAAAAAAACAACAAAAAAAAAACAACCAACCAAACAAACAAACAAAAAAAAAAAAACAAAACCAAAAAACACACTGAAGTGGATAAACACATAGCTTTACATTTAAGCATGGATTAGACAACATTGCTGTTGAGGAATGTGTTTTTAAAGAACAAATTTCCAGAGGAATTTAATTATGCTCCTAGGGTTAAAAAAAGGGTTCACGTGATCCAGTTTCTCTTCATACTATGCTGCAAGTGGTGGATGTGAACACAACAATCCACTTACCTCACAGGATCTACACCCATAATTTTAAATAATTAAATAGCACTCATTTTGGGTGATCCTTTCTCTCCCCCTCCCTGTTGCTTAGCTTTACATATAGAAAACATTTAGTGTATAAAGCAAACAACAAACAGGAATATAATTAGTCCTTTCGAACCAAGATGATGTTTAACTTAACTAATTGAAAAGAGAGAAAGCAAAATCTCATACTGTGTGGCTAGTGGCAAAGTTATAAAACGTCAGTTTTCCGAGGTTAATACTCCAGTAATTATCTTTTATACAAAGAACAGTGACTCATAAATCTGCTTTTTCATAAAAATCCTGCACAAAGAAGTCTGCAATAAAAGAGCCCCCCCCCCTTTTCTTCTTGGTCAACTTGAAGCTGAAACAAGGTCTTTATGAGCTGTGGGAGTGGAAAGTCATTAGGGTTTCAATTCCAAATGAAAATTAAGGCTTTTAACTTCCCATACTACTCATACTGACAACCTTTCATACATAATTGCCTAGGAAGAGTTACTGCGGTCTTGTCATCCTCCTAACGATTCAGTGATACGCTGACAAATAGATCCTCCCTACAAATTCCACTACGAAAATGGGAATAAAAGCCCAAGGTGGTTAAGAAACATTGGGTTCACACCCAAAAGTGACTGTGATGACTTTTCAGTCAGGGCTTGTTAGGAGTTAATGAATTATCACCATCAGAAATAGAGCAATCAAGGAACCAGGTAAGAATTTAATTGGAAAGAGTAAAAGTGTCTTCAGCAATTACGGCAAAGACACCACTGCTTTGCAGTGACATGGGGAGCAACTTGACAACCAGGACCGTCTGCTTCACAGTTGTGGTTCTTCACCTCAGCCACAACTACACTAGGCTGCCAGATAAACAGCATCTTAAATACACATATATAATATAATACTCAGCTATGCGATGCAGATGGGATGAGCTGAAATAACAACAAATGCTGTCCCCACTCTCTGACAGATACCAAGGTAACCTGTTGCTGTGACAGAAGCAGCATCTTTCTGCACTTGTCTCTGACCATAGACAGGCAAACACTGCTCTTATTTTATTCCTTGTCTTCTCTTTTGGGAGAAGAATGATTATTTGACTTTTTTTTTTTTTTTTTTTTAAACATTTGGCTGGAGAATGTCCATTCTTCATCATCCTGAGGTCCCAAGAAGTACATACAATACAGAAAGAAGTACCCCAACACATAAAGTGCTTTTATTCCAGTAATGTTGAAAGAGGATTTGAAGCAACTCCAAAACTGGGAATTAGAAATGTCTGGAATTACTATAAAGGCTACTCCTTCCTTGCTAGCTTGTTATAACTCAAAACCTGTGTTGTTTGTTTTCACTGGTATCATAGCAATGGTTAGAGGCCCCATCTGAGGTAAGGGCCTAATTCTGTTGAACACTATGTGAGTATGTTATAAATGACCCAATGAACCACAAGAACCTTGGAGAAGACAAAGAAAATATATTATCCTGGCTGTATAAAAGGAGAACCACGGATCGCATCATTTACCCAAGACTGCATCAGAAAGTCATGTCACAGTGAGAAATTGCACCAAATCTGCATCCCGACCCAGTGCGTTAAGTTGCAAAACCACCCATCTTTTTTTTTATTTTAAAGTTTACACCTAAAACAATACAGTCTTAACCGACCTCTTAAAAGAGGACTTATTTTTACAAGAGACCAGGAGACAAGCATGAGAGACTTCCAAATAAACTGTTCAGAACCCAGAAAGCAAATAGCTACACCAAATCTTCAAAAGGAACAACTTTCAGAAGATGGTTGGCTAGAGTCACACACGCGCAGCTACATCAACATGGCCTGTATGACAGAGCTGCAGAAATCACTATTTTTGCCTAGGTGGAACCAGCAGCCACTCCAGAAGAGATCTCCACGAGCAAGGTGTACGTTATCACGTTTCAAGACATCAAAGAGGAATAAACATGAAGGCTTTAAAAACTGATCCCCACCTTTTAAGAGGTATAACAAGCAGTTAAAGATGCCAAAAAGAGAAAACACCACAAATGTTAGCAGAATTAAAAGACAGAAAGCCTGTTGCACTGGCTGAAATACTCAACTGGTTTGTAGCCTCAAAAATAAACATCACAAAGAAATGAATGAATAATTGAAATAAAGCAAGTGAGTATATAGTTATACATAACAGCAAAAGACAGATGTATCAGCAGGAGCAAACTGACTCACTCCCATGATGGGTTTGAGTTGCAATCAGAAAAACGAACAAGGGGACATTTTATCAGAGTTTTTCACAACATGCCATCTTTGTGCAATGCATGAGCCACTTGTGAAGATCATATAGCCTATAACTGCGTATCACATTCAACAGCAAACAACCTTTTAACTCAGTGGAAAGGGATTAAAAGCTCTACAGATCCAAAGCATAGATCAAAGTTATATTCAACTGCTGGGAAATATATATATATGAGACTGCAAACCCCAGTAAGGGAGATAAGAAAAGGAAACCAGGAAGACAAAAGAATACTTTTGTACATCACAAAAGTGCTTTAAGATTGTACATAAAAATAAGATTTTCTTAACACCTTTGTTAGGAGCTGGAAAACATTCAGCATCAACCAAAATGAGTTACTTTTCATTGCTGATACTCGGCTAGCATCTGACAATGCTACTCTGCCATGAAACAGTGGACTGTTACGTAGGTTGTCCTGCAGGCATTTCTAACAGATCCTACTAAAACAAAAAGTGGCAGGAAACCAGTGAAAATATCATCATGACAACAGTAAATAGGTGCACGTATATAACCAGGAGTAGTCCTCTGGCTACACAAAAATCAAGCAGACTATTACCTAAACTGGTCAGATTATGCCCATTGTTGGAGATTAAAGACATAATGGATTTCCTTTGAATAAAAGACTAAAGCAAGTGCAATGAGTCAAAGTCTTAACTCCATTCAAGTCGAACAGTGTCCCCTTAGTAACTTCACTGGGCACTGAGATGTACCACACCACTGAAAGGTCCACAGCCTGATACAAAGTCACAGCCATCCTTCAAGTAGAATGGTTTCACAGAAGTGGCATTTATAGGACAAGGCATTATCAATAAGTGTCATAGAGTGAACGAAATGTACCTTAGCAAGTAAAAAACGGCAGATGAAAGATGGATGCCAACCCTCCAGAGGCTGTTTAGCACTTAATGGAGAGTTGGAAACCAGGAATGCAGGTTTTAACCTTGCAATTGTGATACGCAGCAACCTGTCTTCAGATGATCTGGGATGGAGGATGTGGGGAAGGACAAACATTTTTTTAAATCTAGTCAACCCCACTAGATCAAAGACTGACAGCAAGCCTCCAGCTGCATTGGTTTCCATAGAAATATTAAGCTTTGGGGACTGGAAATGCTGTAAGGCTCACTTTTTCTTCTTTTCTGAAACAATGGTGTGCTTTTGCTGCTCTACTTTGAGTGGTCCTTTTGCCTGCTCCTTTCCTCTTCACGGGACTTCTGCAGTGAGAGGACAGAGCAGTGCCCGCTCTGCAGCTCTCCTCGTCGCACCGAAGCGGGGCTCTCAGCACCACGTCGCCTCGTTTCGTGGTCCCGGGAAGGCAGGGGCAGGTCAGACACAGCTGCCAACCCCCCCGGCATAGGCAGCCGTGGAGCATCCTCCTGCCCTGGAGATGGTTTGAACCAGCAGCAAAGTATCTCCTCTTGTGTCCCAGCCTGAGCCCTGCTCCATCCGTTTCCTCTACACATTACATCCTCCATCTCCCACAAACACTCAAACGCCGCTGATTCCCCGGCACGCAAATGAAACCCCAGCAGCAGAGGAATCTGGGGATGAAATGCGAGAAAGGCGGGAGCATGCGGTCCTGAGCATCACTGCACAGAGCTGGGGGACGGAGCAACGTCTGAAGGGCTTTTCAGAGCACTCCAGCTTTGAGTGAACTAATTCTGCCAGCAAGCCAGGGTTGACACAACTACACAAGACAGCTAGCGTGTCACCCCTGCGACCGCAGTTTACAGCTGGCCAAAGCCCTGATGCCATAAAGCTGGGGCTCACCGCCAGCACTCCCTCTGCTGCAGACACCACAGCCTTCTCCCACCACACCCACCCCGGGCAAACAGGAGACATCCTGTCCTACAAGCCTGTAGAAACCCATGTCGATGACAAGATAATTCACATCAGATTTAGGATTGCTTCAATCTCACCACAAGATCCCTGAAGCGGAGGGTCTACAGCCACTTGCCAAGCCAGGCAACATGACTGCAGTACTGACAGCACTAAACACAGTGCTTTGGAGTGCCCCAGCCTCAAATCTAACCGATAAATAACCTATAATCTACTTCACAAGGACTATCTTTTACAAAGACCTTTTGCAGGAAGAGAGTCCCTGAGCAAGGTGAACATTTGGCACCACCACTGCTTGGAGAGGTAAGAAGTCAGTATAAGCAATGAGCTTCCTGCGAGGGGCAAATATCAAGGCAAAAAGCAATTTCAGGGAAGGAAGAGTATAGATATGTCTGTATGCATGGGGAGGAAGTAGCATGGCATAAACGGTCTCGGCCCAGACATAAGTCACTAGAAAAGTGTTCAAAATAACCTGTACAGCAGCCTTCAATTGCCATGGTGATAAATGTTTCCTAATGCCTAAGAGCAGTTGAATCCTGAACTCCACACACCTCATTCACGAACAAAAGAGCTCATTATATTGGGGGGAAAAAAAAAAATCACAAATGAATTGTGGCCATTTTAAGCCACAGATCAAGGGCTGATTTACACACTCTCGTTTCAATGGGGAGTACTGTGCTCACATCACTGTTAATTCAGAAGATGGAGCTGGCTCACTTTTTGCTTCACAATTCAGTAGGCAAGGGAAAGACAGATTTTTTGAGACAGTGTTACTTTTTCTGCCAGGAGTTATCTATTTGCAGAAGTGGGTCAACTTTCTCTTGGTGGACACATTAGTGTGCAAGTGCCTAGCAGCGCTGCCTGCGAATTTCTGCCCGCTCCGCATGCGGAGGAACCTCTGCACATAACTATTTATGGCAGCCAAGTGTTTCATGAATTGCAGCAAGTTAACCACAAGGGGATGATGACATTTGGCGACAGGGCAGGATGAATTCTGGCTGGCAGACAAAAAGTCAAGTTAAAAATATGGAGTGCAGAAGCAAACCCAGTCAGTCGCTGCTAATTCGCAGGAAAACTGGATGTGCAGCCCCCAAACCTTCCCTCTTTCACACGAGTAACACTGTGCATTTTGCAGTGGGATGCATTAAGGCCTGATGGTGAGTGTGAAAAGGACTTCAGCCTTCCTAGAGCCAAGCATTTTAAGTGTATGTTAAACAGGCTTCTAAAATTTTTCGTTCGCCTCACTCTACACCTTCTGATGTACACCAGACATTTTTGCCAGTTTAATCACCTCACCTCCATCTCCTACCAATGAAATCAGCCATTGTCCATCCTTGTGCTCCCAGAGCATCTCCAAAGGGCAGCCCCAATACAGAAGGATGCCACAGGGCCAGCCTGAGGGGACAACATCAGCAGACCCTGTCAGGGATACATCTGTGTGAGATGCAAGCAAGGCCATAGCCATGCTGGGTCAGATAAAAAGCCCAGTGCCTCCCAGGGCAGGCCTCCTGTATCACCCAGGTTATATGGATGTGGTCAGCCTTGTCCCCACAAAAGCATTAACCCTTGAGCTTTCAGATGCAACACTTCTAGTGTTCACGTCCCTCATCTCCACACACACATTACATGTAACACCTGCCAAAGCTGCATTTTGGGTTTCCATGCCTGCCACTTAATTAGATCACTATTTAATTCGATCCTCAGTTATACTTGATGAAATGCCTCCAGAGGACCAAATCATTTACACATAACCAACACAGTTTATTCCCCTTATTTTGACTGCTTTCAACAAGACTAAGTGGGTAATTCCATCAAAGGCCCATAGAAAATTGCCTTTTAATCAATACAAATTTTTTTCCTTCAACGGGACAGCTGAGAGTAAGATATCTCTATAGAAAATTGAAAGAGGAAAACGGATTTCAGTGCACTACTACAAAGAACATATTTTCAGTTATGGCCCAATTTCAGTACCTAGTTTAAGTGCCTTGAGAAATTCTTTTCAGGGATACCAGCTACCTGGACCTTTGGGAGCCTAGAGGGCTCGCACACAGGCAGCACCCCAGCAAGAAGGCAGGAGTGGGCAACAACAAGGATGCCTCAAGTGGAGCACTCCACTGAAGCCCCTTGGATGAGTGGCCAGTGACTACTGGCTACAAGAAACTCAAGCTGTACCCTTAGCGTCTGAGACCTCAGCACTGAATAAGCCTATTAACAGAACTCACTGAACTTACAGAAGACATGGAAACAGGCATTTTGACAGAGATCTTACAGCTAGTGTTCCAACCCAGGGCAGGTTTCCTGGCTTAATCTCACAGAACCTGTATGTAGCAGCCTACAGCACCCAAAATACCGACACGTTAAATACCAGAGTATCAAAAAAAAGAAAAGTTACAGCAATGTTCAGAGGATGGTCTTGATATAAGAAAGCTATTAATTGGTCAATAGCCAAGCCTCTGCTTAAGCACGGCAGGGGCCACTGAGCTCTGAGAGTTCTCCGCTGCAGAGAACTGGGCTTTCTCGGAGCAAGGGGTGGGGACTGCGAGGGGTGACATCTGCCACTGAGAAGGGCGATTTCCTCTCCTTCACCAGGGCTAACTGGAAGGGTGGACAATGGTCACCACAACACCACGAATAGGACTGATCTCACCTGACTTTAGATGGTTGCATATGAACTAGCCATCCAGGCTGCCTTGCCGTCAGCAGAGAAGGAGCACAATTAGTGTACAACTCTGCTCCGTCTAAAGCAGATATAGTTGACATAAATCATGACACCAAAGTGCCTTTCTCCACAGGGCTGATACAGGAAGCCCAAGGGGATGCAGATGTTAAAGTCTATATTGGAGATATCTCAAATTAAATGGGATGAACCTTACCCTTTGCTTCTGCCCCTGCATCTTCTCATCTCAAAGGCCTCATTAATACATCATAGTAAATCATACGTGTATTGATTATAAATATGCTAATAAAAACAAAGGACTTTGGCCTAAGGAGTGTGTGAAGAAGAGGAGAAACAACTACAGAGTAGCTGCATGTCCGATCAATACCACCCCACAGGGAACAGCCATTTCTCTTTGCCACCATTTTAACTGTAATATATTGTACCCTCTAGGTAAATATGTGGACATTTACAAGTGGGAATCAATAGAAGCAGAGATCTTCCCACCCCCTCACCCACGGAGACCATCCTTCTTCCACTGAAGCAGACAACAGCAAGAGGCCACAGATTTAATGTCTCTGCTTACAGGCTATCTGCCATATCCACAGCTTTCTTCTGGGCTTCTCTGACCACTTTTTAAGTATTGATGCTTTTAACAATTTAAAAAAAAAATCAAAACCAAAACTACTCTTCACATTGATAAAGAAATGCATTATGTTTTTACCCAAGTGGAACAAAGCAAACGCTCATTTTGGGAACCCTGACCAAACAGCTTCAGTGGAAGGTGAAGTTCTCACAACAGCATTCAGTTGATGGGGGGGGGGGAATAAAAAAATAATAAGCCCAAAAGCTTTGCCTGCATGCACAGGATTTTGTCCCAGGCACATCAGCAGCTAGTGAGTCTGTATGCCTCCAGGCTTGCAGATGGATAAACAGTTGTCCCAGTCAGATCTAGATAAAGCTAAAAGCAGTGGAGGCTGTTGCGCTGGCCTCAGGGTGCTTTGAGTCACTCTTCCCAATGTTCCCAAATACCTCACAGTCCAGGGACATATCCCTTGGTACCTGATGGCTGGTTCCTTCCCCCAGGTCTCGGTAAAAGCACTCAATGTGGCTGTCTTTTTTTTTTTTTTTTTAATTCGTTTTTTTTTTCAGAAACTTTATTCTGGCGGGACACAGGCAGTAGCAATGGCCATCATCCCAATGGGGCTGCCTAAAGCTGGACAGGCAGAAAGACTCTGTATGCACAGAGTCCCGCTGTGCATACAAAGGAAAGCCAAAGCACTCACAAGCACAACACAGCGACTGTGCCTTGATTTCCGTCCTGCATCTGTGGGTAGATTTATGGGAACTGATGCATACCACAACACAAATGCATCTAGCCCGTTCCCATCACGTAGCTTGGAGATGCCCCTGTCCTGCAGCCCTGGTCCCAGCTCACACATGGAGAACAAAACCACCATTTACTTTCAGACTGAGCAAACTTCCTCTTGGCTCTCAACAGAACATCCAGAGCTGCATAAGATTACATGTGTGATCTAATACTAGCCATTTTCACACTATCAGTTATACTTACTACCTTATCTTCCCTGAGCAGACAATTAATCATCACGTTCCAGGTATCAGCTTCCAAAAAGCCAGTTTATTAAAGTAAACAGACTTCAGAAAAGTAAAGGGAAGGTGGATCACAGGTTGGTTTGGGTTTTTAAACTCGTACCATTTCTAGTGAATTCACGTTACAAAACTAGAGTTCATCACCTCACACTGGGGTGAGTCACTGAGGCCAATAAATCAAGCCCTGTTTTACCAACTCACTTCCAAAGGACTGCTGAAGAGAAAATGAGAACTATTTAATCCACCTTTTCTCGCTAAGATTTCATTAAAAAGCTACCTCCCTTGGAGCGTTTAACAGCCACCATACTCGTCTCCTTTAGAAAAGCACTAAACAAGTGAAGCAGTCCTGTTTAATACCTAGAAAAGTAGAGCACTACATGAAGTCCCACCGATACCACTAGCAGGGGCAGCACTGTACGGGACTTTCCAGCTTTTCCATATGCAAAGGTGTCCCAGCAAACAGCTCACCTTACCTTGCCTCTACCAGTTGTCCAAGGCCTCTGCTGTGTTCTCACCATAGATGCTAAATTCTGCCCTGCATCCACCTGAGATCCCCCTCCACCCTCTCTAAGGAAGTATATGAGGGCTGTTCACTGCTGTATCAGCTGAGCTGGCTAGACAGTTTCTGCTTTATCCACCCGTTAGTTACCTGGTGTTTTAAAGACATGAGACAAGAGCAAACCAGACTGAAGTTGGCTACCTAAAAATGAAAGGCCACACTTTCTCCTCTTCCTCCCTTCAGTTTTATTCCAGGGGAAAAAAAAAAAACAAAAACAAAACAAAACAACAACAAAAAAAAAAAAAAAAAAAACACATCAGGGAAGGAGTATAAAGAGGCTGAGATCTAAACTGCATGCACAGAAGGCAGAGACCAGGAGATGTGGAAGGCTGCTCGCTGCCAGGGCTGCTCCGTGACACCTCCACTACCCTCTTCACTTCTGGGTTTGTTTTTCACGTCCACCTGCCCGGCTCTTCCACATTGTCACAGGCCTAACAGAGTTGCCATTTGGTCCCGGGCGAGCCCCCTCCCAGACTTCATGCTGTCAGTCAAAAAAGGGGCCTGATAAGCTTTTAATTTGCATATGTATGAGAGGCATTTCCAAAGGCACAGTCAGGGAAATGGCCTTGCTGAATACCGATGCTATCTGAGAATGACAACTATTCAAGTCATTTTACAGCTTCACTGCCTAAGTGATCAGGCTTGTTTGCATCTTTACAAGGATTATTAGCTTTAAAAGTGCTGATCACATCTGTTCCACGCTCCGAAATGAAGGTTCGAAGCAAAGAGCTAGCTTCAGTTCTTCCCACAGAGACCATCTTCCATAGGCACCCCAAAACCAGAAGTCACTAAAACCTAAGGTCACATCTGAAATGCTTGAGCCCACACTCCTCCTTTCTATACAGAAACAGGAGAAAGGGTGCGGAGGCACGCATGGAAACATATACACGTGCATATGCTCTACCACCCCTCCCTACACTTACCCTACATAGGGTGGGACATGAGACTCAGCCCTCAATCGTGTCCCCCCCCCCCCCCAAATGATGCTGCTGGGCACACAGCGTTCAAGAATGGCAATGAGGACTGAGCTCTTCCAGCAGGGACTCTCCTCTTCCTGCAGAGAGGGATGACTTGAATCCTGTGGTGCCTCACACTGGGTTTAAGGGACAGCTGTGAGGCCATGCTGGTGTCCCATATGCACAAGAGCCCTGGGTTAACAGAAATGAATTCAGCTGGCTTTGTCCCAGTCAGCTGTCGATACCTAAAAAGGACGTGGTCTAAGGTTCACAAACCCGAACTGCAAAGCCCTTCTGTCCCAAAACAGTAACATCACATTCAATATCTGCCAAGTGCTCCCCGGGCCACTGTGCAGCGCAATCAATGCTTTACAAAAATAAAGTCAAGTCAAAACAGGAGCAGAAGCTATCTACAGATTTACAAACCAAATACTTCTGATTTACGCAACATTGAGAGAGAGAGAGGAAGAACAACAAACATTTAAAGATGTTTGGTGTACCCTGTAACATCTGGTGACCGCATCACCCCTGAAACCGGCAATCCTTGTCTACTGTCTGAGGTGGCCGGAACACCTCCAGCTGGGTGTGGAGACCGTGCATGGCAAATTCATGAACTTGAGAGCTGGGCTGATCAGTGCTGCGTGCCTTCGTATCTCTTGAGGCGTAAGGACTTGCCATAACTCACCAGAAAAAAGGATCAGCACTCCCTGGTCCCACCAGGACCACCAAAAGCTCTGGGAGCTGACAGCACAGTTATCTGGTAAGCACATCCACTGCTGACAAACTCTGGGGCTCCATCCCCATCTCTATGTTTGAAAGAGGGGAAGGGGAACCCCAACCAGAAAATAGTCCTCTCTGGTTGGAAAAGAGGATTAAGAATATTAAAAGGAGTCTTACATACAACAATTAATCAGATGGTGCCTGCTTTGATTCCTACTGAACCCTCTTAGCCAAACTACTCCTAGAAGTCAAGTATTTGGTCTTGTTGGCTTCCAAAGAGAAAAAAATTTCCATTTTAAAGACATTCCAATATTATTATTTTAATGCCTGATCACTATTAGACAACAGGAGAAACTTTGCTTGAATAAACTGTCAGAGGAGGGCTTGGCATGATTTCACAGTGGAGCTTGTTTCTAACTTTAATGACTAGGCTGAACAAAATTGTGAGTACAGCGTCCCTTTGAGAGCAACCTCTTCTCTACAAACAAACCTCCTGTTTCTGAAGTGGAACAGGGGAATGAGGGGGAAAAATCAAGCTGCACCTCTCAAACTGCTGAGCGTGCCAGAGCCAGCTTGCCCTGAGAGCCCATGGAGCCAAGTGATGGTCTGTGGGGCAGACCTGCACTTTCATCAGATGCTTCCAAACTCTCATCCAGGCTCTTTATCAATCTTATCAAACTAGCAAACAAACAAGCCCAGCGTAAACGAAAATATTTAAAGGGGGGAGGAGAAAGAGAAGGAGAGAGGGAAAGAGAGAGAAAAGGAAGAGATTGTGAAATCAGTGTTTATTTAACCCTGAAAACTCGGGCTGGTTTTTGTCAAGGAAAAAAAAAAAAAAAAAAGAAAAAAATCAAAACCAAACAAACCCTGGAAAAAAACCCACAAACCCTCCAGATAAAAAAGGCTCCAAGCCCCAGTCCCAGGCATCGATAACAGAACCAAGGCGCACCCCCCCGCTCCCGTCCCTGGCCCCCGGGGCTGCTCTTCCAGAGGCCCCCAAGGACGGGCAGGGGCGGGGATGGCAGGGGTTCCCCTCCCCAGCACCCTCCCCATCGCCCCGGGGGCCGGGACCCGCCGAGGGGAGGTGGCGGAGGGCACGGCCAGCCGCGGGGCCACTCACCGTTGAGGCCGTTGGGGATGCTCCGGTGGTGAAGGGGCGCGGACAGGTCATCCATAGACCTCCGCATGGCCCCGGCCTTGCTGTCGCCGGCCTTGTGGTGGTGGAGGTGGTGGTGATGGTGGTCGGGGCTGCCCGCGCTGCCCGCGCTGGAGGTGCTGCTCCCGTCCCCTACGTCCCTGGTGGCCGAGCCGCCGTTGAGGTTGGTCAGGCTGGCCTGGCTGTCGATGGAGCTCCGCGAGCCGGCCCCGCTCCGCTCCTCGTCCAGCATGAGCACCATCTCCTTCAGCTCCACGTTCTCCCGCAGGAGGGTCTCCTGCCTCGCCTCCAGGTCCTTCAGCTTCTGCTGGTACATGCCCACCTCCTTCCACATCACGCTGGCCGTGTGCCTCCCGAAGCGCTGCCATTCCCTCGACAGCTTCTTGCCTTTCTGCCGGTCATCGTCCAAGAAGCAGCAGAGCTCCCGCAGCTCCTGGTTGTCGTCCTGCAACTTCTGGTTCACCTCCTTCAGTCCCCGGATCTCGTGCAGGTGGAGCTGCAGCCGCCGGTTCACGTCCTTCATTAAGTTGCCGTGTTCCACCATTAAGTTCATCTTTTCATTCTCCACTTTCCTCAGTCTTTTCACCAGCTCTTCCTTGCTCCACCTCAGCATCTCCTCTTCCGAAATTTTGCTCAGGTCTTCTTTAGACCCTTCCAGAGAATTTTTTGCCATCATCTGTGCCTAGGCAGCGTTTGCTCTCACACGGTAACAAATGGTTCGGGTTATTCTTCGGATTATTTCGTTCGCCCGATTTCCTGAGACTAAAATTCACTGCAGCATCTCGGGGAAGAAATATTATAGTTCTCCGCAGACCGCTGGACAAGGAAGAAGAGTGACGCCGGACTGGAAGATATGCTCCCCCACAGACCCCATAATAATAATAATTAAAAAAAAAAAAAAAAAAAAAAGGGGGGGGGGGGGAAGGGAAAAAAAAGCGCCCCCCCCAAAGGGGGCTGGGGGCGGCAGGGAGCGGGAGCCAAGCGCTGCCCACCCCTCCAAGCGGAGCCTCCGCACGGGCTCGGCCAACTTACCCCGGGCAAACCAACTGCGCGGCAGCCGCCCCCCCTCCCCGGCCCCGTTCCCGGGCGCTCCGTCCACTTGTCCCCCCGCCCCCCCGCCGCCCGCCGCTCCCCGCCGCTCCCCGCCGCGGGCGACCGGGCACCGCGCACCCACCGCCGCGGCCGCTGCCCCGCTCCGCTGCAGCCTGCCCACAGCCCCGCGGCGGCGCGGGGCCGAGCCCGGCGCGGCGGCGGCCGATGCCGGTGCGGAGCCGCGGAGGAGCGGTGGGGGAGCCGGCGCCTTCCCGGAACGGCTCGGCCCTCGGGAGGGAGAGGAGGGAGAGAGGAGGCGGGCGGCAGCGCCGGGGCTGGTCCCACCTCCTGCCGGGCAGGGGGCGCGGCCCTGCCCGAGCCGAGCCGAGCGGCGGCGGAGGAGAGCCGGCTGCTGGCCGAGCCCGGCCCAGCCCAGCCCAGCCCAGCCCAGCCGAGCCCAGCCCAGCCGAGCCCAGCGGAGCCCAGCCCAGCGGAGCCCAGCGGAGCCCAGCCCGCCCCCCCGCCGGGCGCTGGCCGGGCCCCGGTGCGCCGCGCCCCGCTGCCGGATCCGGTTACCGGAGCCGCGGCCGCCGCAGCCAACGCGGGTCGGCCTGGCGCCTCCCAACCGCAGGTACAAAGGGACGGGGCCGCTCCCGCCCTGCCCGCCGCAGCGGGGCCGGCTCACCGCCCTCCACCCCCGGGTCTTCCACCCCCTCTTTCGCCTTTTTGTTGTTGGTGGGTTTGCGGGTTTGGTTTGTTTGTTGTTTTTTTGGGTTTTTTGTTTGTTTGGTTGTTGTTGTTGTTGGGTTTTTTGTGGGGTTTTTTTGTTGTTTTTTTGTTTTTTTTTTTTTTTAAAGAAAAACTACCGGAGGGAGCACCAGCCCGGGGAAGGGTGGGGTTGGACAGGCAGGAAAACGCTCCCGCCGGGCGGCGCAGGGAAGCGGCGCCGCAGCGGCCCCGGCCCCGGCCCCGCTCCGGCCAGGGAGCCGAGCGGCATCTCCGGGGACACCTCCGCGGCTGCCCCCCCGCCCGCCACGGCCTTTGTCACCGGCACCCGCTCCGCCCGGCTGCCCGCCCTCCCCCTGGGGCGGCTGCCTTTGTCCCCGGGCCCCTCCCGCCTCGGCCAGAGCCCGCAGGTTGAAGGAGCCGGCTCCAGCATCTCTGCCGCCCCCCTGCTCCTGGGGCCGGCGTGTTCCTCCAGACCTCACAGGTGCAGGGAGGAACCGCCCTGAAGATGCAGGTGTCGCTTATTCCTTGGTAAAATCTGCCCGGGTCCTGGAGGTCCTTGCTGTGGGGAGCAGGCGTGCCAGCATCACTTCTGCACGCTCCAGACAGAACCCAGTAAGGGTTACAGAAAGTTCATCAAGTGAATTTCCTCGGCAGCATGTAGGCAGATCTCCTATATCCTTGCATCATATCCCCTGACTTTTAATCTAATGCACTTTTCCTTTGGCTATGCTATCTTTCTGGAGGCTGCTTTTGGCCAGTATCACATTGTAAAAATTAAAGATGAACCAGGACTGAGCAGTTTTGCTAGCTATTTCCCACATAAGTCTCCTTAAAAAGCCCTAGGGAATCACCAGGTATGTGTTCCTGAGGAAGCTCTGTTAATTATTTGACCCCAGGGTTAGCACAGTGCCACCTCAGGTTTCTGACCATGCTGGAAAGCTGGTGAAGAAGACACCCTCTGACTATAAAGAAACATCAAATCTGATGCCAGTGTGGGGTGCGGAGCGGATGGACTGTGCATGGAGGGAACATCAGAACAGAAAGGGATGGAGGGCTGCAACTTACGCCTTTTGGCAGTAAAGCCTCAGTCAGTAAAGCTGCGGTTTCTTGGATGTTATTCTGCACGAGCCTGTGCCCAGTTACACACCTGGCAAACTAAGCTGCCTGCTGAAGAAGAACAGCCGGATGTCCCTGCTCCCGGGGGAGTTCATCCCCTCCGCAGGTGCTGTCGGCCCTTCTCTTCTCCCAAAGTAGCTTTTTTCTCTTCATTATCAAAAGCACAAGAGGAGCTCAGGACAGAGCACAGACACTAGTTCACTTCATTGGGATTTGCAGGTGGTGGATCCCTGGTAACACACCGTACAGACACAAAGATGCAACGAGGAGAGTTCCCCCCTAACACATACCCACACCAGGGCAGTTCCCCAAAGAGGAGGGAATCATGTTATGTACACCAGCGGTGGGGCCTGTTTGCTCCTTTCAGGAGGAATTGCTCCAAATAGGTAAAGCAGGGGCCACCTGGGACCAGCTGTGCTCTGAACTGGGTGCCCACCTTGGTAGCAGCTCTCCAGAAGGTGCGTGGCCAGTCAGTCCCTCCTGAGGTTGCCACCTCAGCAGCAGAGTCAGCCCTTAGGACGTGGAAACCATCAGGTGTCTGTGCTGAGAGGTCACTGCTCCTGGGGTCTGGGACCCCTGTGACAGGTCCCCAACAGGCCACGGCCAGCACAGTGTGTCATCAGGCTGTGCCCCTTCTCACCCCCCACCCGAGCCAGGCCACCAGAAGGGAGCACCCCCTGTAACGGGGCACGTGGCCACTGCTTGTGGCGGCATCATGTCTTGAAGGCACCCAGGCATTTTCTGAGCCAAGCCTTTTATTTACAAGGCTTTAATCACATCCTTCCCCACAGGAAGCGGAAAGTGCTTCTCCCAGACCCTCCCAAGCGCTGATCTGACTAGCAGATCCCCGGCCAGTGGCTGGGGGAAAGAGGAGCAGAGCAGGGGGACCCTGCAGAGCAATTGTTCATCGCTGGCTGAAGTCAACAGGGGAGGAGAAGCCTTCGGCAGCTGCACCACAGACACAGGTGGAGCTCCGCCACGGCGGTGTCCAGCCCGGGCAGTGTGTTGCTGGGCCTGCCTGATGTCTGCTTCATCTTTTCCCCAAGAAAAGCTGTTTTTTTCTATCTGAAACCTTTTAAAGTTGGAGCTTTATCGATGCTTCTGCAGAGGCTGAGCCCAGCAGACAGGGGGTTCCTCAGAGGAAGTGAGGAGATTATTAATATCCACAGAGGAAGTCCCTGTGATGATTAAGACTTGCTTTCAGTACTTGCTGGGTATGTCTGTGCTTTCAGAAATGCTAATGGCACAGATCCACCCTGTCGCCATCCATAAGGGGTTTGCTGTCATTCTGGTGCCCAGGTGGCCATTGAAGCATGGTGACCTGCTGTGCTCGGGCATCCAGGGGCCTGTATGCTCTGGAGGTGGCACTGAAGCTGCCGGGTGCCCAGATGGCATCTGGCCCTGACGAGTACCCAGAGAAAGACTCCTCCATCAGCTATAAAGAGAGCGGGATGGGGTTAGTAGGTTTGAGTGGGCAAGACCTGAAGTCAAACAGACACCATGTTCCCTGTTCTGCTCCCTCGTCTTCCCTTCAAGGTGGACCTTGCATTGCAGTAGAGGAAAATCCCTTCATCTTGGAAGGGCAGGGCAGCCGTGCTAGAGCAGAGGGGAAAAGCTTGCAGGTATCAGAAGATGTCTGTGGCCCAGATGATCTACGGGCACAGTGGAACTGAGGGCTGGGATGAGGTGGGTTTTTAAGTGCTTTGATACCTTGGAGGGAAAGGACTGGGTCAGTGCACAGTTTTATGATCAATAGCAAACCCAGTGTTGCAAGCAAATTTTTAATCAACACAAACAATACATAACATCGGAGTATTTTTGACGGGCTTGTGATTTTAGTATGAGTGAACAAACCTCGTTTCCTGGTGTTGTTCAGAAGGCATTAAGATTTCCCCATGCTGATTTAGGATGAAGCATAGGAGAAGTTGATAAACAACACGCTATGGATTCCCTTTTGTTACATCTGGCCACAGGGCCTTCTGCAAGCTGCCAGTGAAAAGCACTTTTAATATGCATGTCATCTTAAGCTTTTGATGCCCATGTAAGACAGCATCAAAGCCTATGCCTTGCATTGGATCAAATGGACACTTCCACCCTCTTCAGTCAAGGATGAAATTTTAAAGCAAATTATAGCGTGATAGGAATTTTAGAAGAAAAACAACCTACTGGGTAAAATTGCTCTTGATGTTAACTCCTGAACTCAGCAGGTGACACAAAGAATGAATTTGGTCCCTGATGTAACACAGCGATACACAGCCTCATTAAAGTCTTACCAAAGCATTCCCTCTACAGGGCTACATCAGTATTACAGAAGACACCACTGCAGATCAGCTCTGTGCTACTGCTTCCCCCTCGAGAGGGGTGACTCTCCCAAAGCCCACTCATCAGGTGTGGGAGTGGGCAGAGGGGCAGGAGGAATCCCAGTGGGAATCTCCCAGGACCTTGCTTTTCCAAGGCATCCTAGGAAGTAAACACTCCTTCAGTTTACACGCGCTGAAGACCCATCTCGTAAAACGTACTCCATGAATCATTTACATGGGTTATAAATCCATTTTGTGGCCTTGGTATTTTCTCATAAATCAGCACCAAGGACTAATCCTTGATTAATGTTTTGAAATATACAATCCAGATTGCGTCAGTGGGAGCTCTGTTTTGTGCAACAAAGCTGCGCGATAACAAAAAATGCGCAATGCTCCTAATCTCTGCTATCAAGATAGGTGCCTCACTTCTAGCCTGATTAAGCAGTATTTTCAGCCCAAACATTGTTCCAGGTAGCATCTGCCTGAAGAACTGTCATACGTCATTCTTCCTTCTTTTCCCAGATCAGCTGAGCTTTCCTGTGGATAGGCTTCATCCCTCCATTTGCCCATCTGGCTGAGATAGGAGGAAAAAGCAGTCTCTTAGAAGATTATGCATCACTCCTTAATGCTGGCTTCTGGCAATATAACTGGGCCATCCAGTTCATTCACTCTCCTTTTGAAAGTAGTATGTTTTAGTGGAAGGTTTAATCTTGTGTCCACCAAGCCTTTTTATTTTGTGCCCTGAAACTGCTAGTATGATTCTAAAATGCACCAACCTGTTTGAAAGCCTTCAAGATATTCAGAGAGGAATTACGGTTGTGACCAGGGAATTCCTTGGTGTGACAGAAAATCAGGTCCTCCAAAAGGCATAAGCAGTAGCCTCTAAACACTGCTACAAAGAGCAGGATCCAAACTGGATATGAGGGGAAATGGAGAGCTGATCCTTGAAGTAAGGCGTAGAAGGTGTGTGTGCTCAAGGTGTGCCTTAAACTGTAGCTATTTTCCAGTCCATTTTCAAAGTGTCCTGCTTTCACCCAAGAGATCCGAATTCACATGCTGGGTCCAGATCTGCTCTGTGCAGGAGCCCTTACAGGGCTGTCAGAGCAATACCAAGTCAGATCTTTTGTCTCAGTGGCAGCCACAGTGTCGGCATACATGGTATGTTTGAGTCAAGTAGAAAAAGCCCATAAAAATCCCCTCACTCACAGTGTTCACCAAAACTTAATTTTCATGGAAGCTCCTAGCCATTTCTTGCAATGCAATGGAGTTTTTTTCCCTCATCCGTAATCTGTAAAGGACTGGCAGCTAAATCCTAAGAAGCAATAGGCGTATGCTGCTCCTAGCTGGGAGCTGCAGGTGATTGACACTTCCCAAACTCATACATAATAACTAGAGAAAAAATTTTACTGCTAGTTTAGTGTGTGATGGGGATCCAACTTCACTGTGCAGTTAGAAGGCTGCATACAATATCAGAGCGATTTTTTTCAAGTATTGGGAAAAATCCTGAAACTCTTTTTACAACATTTGAATCACCGGGATTGCCAAGTGCCTGTGAGCTGAGGCCATGTGCCGGTGAGCTGAGTCACCTACTCCACCATCATCTACCCAAAGAGGAGTACCAATGAGACCTTGAATCCAAGCGTGTGTCAAGAAATAAAAAAATGACGAAACTTCTTCTGAGTAGGTAGGAAGTCAGTCAGTAACAGGAATAGGGAGGCAGACAGACTGGATCAGGGCACTGGCCCCTGTATTGTCTCTGCCAGTGGCAAATACCAGATGCTTGTGAGAATACTGTAAAAAACCTGCCCATAGGTTGAGTTTCCTCCTCTCTGCCATCTGGTACTGCTTGGCTTCTTCCCAGAAGCATTAAGGTTGACATCCCTTCCAAAAATATTTACCATCCTATCTAACACGGGAAGGAGGCCAGGGATAGCTTGATACATCTTTGCCTTTTGTAAATACTAATTTACAAACACAAGTGATCCAGCAAATAGGTGGGGGAAATGGAAGGTAAGGTTTTCCGTCTGTCCCCGCGTCACTAAACTGCACCCCTCAGTTACCTGGATGCCAGGGTACATCGCTGAGGACAAATTCTGCCCTGAGTTACATGCAGAGCTCACAGGAGGGGGCTCTGTGTATCTGGGGGCAGAACTTGGTTCCCGAAGCCTGGAGGTACTTGTAAGAGGTTGTTTTTCAAGACAAAGACACTCGCAGGTTTTAGTTGCACCTTTCCTGGGTGCACAGCACCCACTTGCTGCACAAGGCCCAAGAAGCTCCCGGGAATTAGACCTGCATCATTTAAGCCACTGGTGATTTAAACATTGGCTATTGCCAAGAGTACATTCCTATTACATGCGCATTTTTTTTTCCCTCAGTGCCTCTATTTGTGTTTTCCTTACAACCAACAACCCCTTGGAGGTGAGACAGAGTGCGTGCTATTCCATGTGTGACAATGAATATTAGACCAGTTTCAGCTGAATTACCTTTGTCACCATTAGTTTAAAAACCGAAGAATAATTAACACAAGGATGGAAAAATATCAGCGCTATTCCCAGGGAGCATTCAGTGTTGTGGTGAGTGGTTGTAGCCCAATCAGTCTCCGAGCTTGGCAGGTTGCCCCCAGGCAGCTCATGCCCTGGGGGTTGCAGCAGCCCCGCCAGGCTCTTCTGGGCTCCACGTACATCCTGCTTTTCCCTGGCACAGTTCCGTACTTGGGCTTGGCACCGGTGCCTACAGAACAGACACCTCGCTATTCAAGCAGATGAGGCCATTGGTATTAGCAGCATGAGGTCGATGAAACCTGATGAGTTCAACAATAGAGAAAATAGACAATGTTACGTTATCCCCTGTCTTCGTTACACTCTCGTTTCTCATTTCCAAACGAATAAATGACCTCTTAGATGTATTGATGCACCAGGGACATATAAATACCTGGTTTTATACAATAAGCTAAGCCTGTTGGTACACTTCACTCAGTGGTAAAGTGTATTTTCTGCTTGCAAGACAACAACACTGAGGACCTAATTTTGCCTTTTATAGCTCACTGAAGCCACTGGGATTTTATAGCAGATGAGAAAGGAGTGTCATGCCCTAAAATGCTGACACTACTTCTATATATCATAGAGATATCTGAATAATTCATAGTGTCAAGCAGCATGTTAAAGGAACAGTGGCATAAGTGACAATATCCAGTTTTAGTACATTCTACACAAAAATTCAAACTCCACAGATTTCTTTCTTATGCAAAAACCATCATCAGTCTTTCCAAGGAAGAATTACAATAGTGTTACAAGATGTAGGGTGATACACCAAACACAGGGATTTTCTTGTGACTGGACACGTTACCCTTTACCTTTGCCTTGTGTGGTATTTGAGATGAAATTAAATTGGATCCAGATTGGAAAAAGGGACAATGTGTCCTTCCCCTCTGCTCATTCTCACACAGAGTTGCAGAAGACCCTGGGTTGCTGTCACAAGTCTTGAGGCTATGGCTCACTTTCTGTTCCTGATAAGGACTGCATTTCAAAACAATTAAGTCCAAAGCAAAGGCTGGAGATAAGCTGTTTATGGTGCTGGTGCATCAGAGAGCCGTGAATTCTGAGGAGGTTTGGGATTGAAGCCAGACTCACGTTTTTTCAAAGGGCCTCATCATCACACCAAACTGAATGAGGGAAAGCTTTCTGGGAAATCGCACTTGTAATTCAGATATGAATGTATCACTTCCAGCTCTTCTTGTCTTGTGCTTGTGAAAATAAGAAATCCCCTGGAGTTTGAAGATCTGTTTTCTACTTTGCGCCTCTCACCCCTTAGTTTGGACCAGTGACCCTCACTGGGTCTGATATTTTAGGCTGGGCGCTGGGAAGGGACCTCCTAACTGGTGCTCCTCTTGGTCAATAAATACACGGCCGAAATCCCCTCCCTGGCCTGGGTGGCCACAGCAGGTCCTGGAGGTAGGTGGCTGCCGCCGCACTGCATTCCGCCCACATCCGCCGGACGGGGACACCGTTACCCACGGGGATGCCACCGGAATACCAGGCGGAGGCAGGACGCCACGCTCTCCCCCCCCCAGAACCCAGGGAGGGCCCAGGTGGTGGCAGAGCAATTGGATTGCCACGGCGAGGCTCGGCGCCTTCCCCCGCATGGCACTGCCTGGCATTATGTTTCCTGCGCCCCTGTTGCCGGCGTGGTGCTGCTTGGCGTTGCCTTCCCCCCCCAGCTTGGCACGTCGCAGCAGCTCTGGTCTGGCTTGGGCTTTTCCCTCCAGCTAGCAGGTTGTTGTGCCTTTGTGTTCACTGCTCATTCTCTGCTGGGAGGTGGTTTACCTCCGCTCCAAACCCTCCCCTCTCACTGACCCACATTATTGTCCACGGCAATCCTCGTTGCTGCAGAAGTAAAACTCTGAAAGTGAGGAATTAATTGCCTTAGGGCTCTGATCATTTTTATCGGTGTGGAGATAATCTGTCAGACCCAGGAACCCTTCTAGCACCGAGCAACCAGAGCAGCAAAGATACCCATCTTTACGATCCTATTTTTAGCCTCTTGTCTTTGTTTCCAGAGCAAATTTGAGGATTCACATTTTGGGTACAACTTGAGTTTTGCTCTGCGGATACTACTTTAAACCATGATGTGCATTGATTTTGATAGCATGTAGGATGTACCAGGCTTATTGATCATTTCTGCTTGCACATTTAAGCTTATTTGCTGTACTCCCTGCTTTGCCTTCATTAGAGGTGAAAGTAATACTCAGGAAATTTTTCAGAATTGACAACTCCGGAAACCGAAGTTCCAGCTGGACAGAGCGAATCAAAGCAAATTTATTACGCCCATGTGCTCCCTGCAGTTTAACCACGAGTCCTTTAGGTTGGCCTTATTGCTGGGATTACCAACAGCACCACCCATGAGGACCAGCCCTGTGGGTGAGGTCACTCTGGTTTGGTCACCTGCCCAATAAAATGTGCCAGTGGCTTGAACAACCCTCCTGGTGCTCCCAGCTGGGCCCTGGGGACTTCTGCAGTCTGCTACTGAGCTGGGCTGGCCTTCAACCAGTGGCTCAAGAGTAGAAAATATGGCAGGGGGTAGTGGCAAATGGGGTAGTGCCAACAAGGGAATAGCACACATTGCCATCAGCAAAAGATTGGGTCCAGTCTGTCCATAAACCTTCCAAAGCTTTATCTTAACAGTTGTTATTTTAATAAGTCTAGCTTATTGTTCTATCCCCAAGAAATGCATTTCTGTGTGTCAAGAAAAACAGTAGTTACTGCTGTACAGAGTACCTCTGTTTTTTTTTGCAGTTGAGGGACCTGCAGAGGACAGTGAAGGAGACTGTGGGAAATGAGTTTTCATGCTACCTGAACTGGGAGGCATATTTCCATGCAAACCCTGTGTAATTAATGGAAAGAGAGAGAGGGATGAGAAAAAAGAGGGGGAAGTTCCCCCCGCAGGCAGTTTAGAGCAGGGGTCTAGGTTAGGTCTAATTCCATCACAGGGAGCCAGGAAAACATCCCCCAGGACCCAGCCCAGTGCCTGGGGAGCAGAGAGCAGTGATCAGAGCCTCTCCTGATCCTCCTGTGCATGGGACAGCCCCTTCAGCCACTTGGTATTTGCTCATCCCCTTGAGCCTGCTGCCAGCTGCTCCCAGAACCACATCTGTGCTATATCTGTGATGGCACAGGAGCTGCACATCCCTTTCTTGCCCCCTCCATCACTGAGTACATGGACATCTTGCAGAGTTTACTGTACCGAAGGATTGCTGTTGCTGCTCTTGCACAGATAATTAAGAACAAATAGTTCCTAGACGCAAGCCTGGTGTCCTTGAGAGACTTGCTGATCAGGGACTGTGCTGTTATCCTGCATGGGCTGGAGTCTGCAGCTGGGGACTACAGAAGCGACTGTCATAAAAATTCTACTATTACTACTACTACTACTACTACTACTACTACTACTACTACTACAAAGTTTTCAGAGACATGCCAACTCCTCACTTACACCTCATCACCATCAGCAGCAGCATTTCCTTAGCTTTAACCCCTGAGCAAAGGTCTCTCCTTACTGCTCGGGGCTGGAGCCAAGGCCAGGGGTGCTGCGGGAGCCACGGGTCACTGCTGCTGCCCCTGCCCCTTCCTGCACACAGCCATGCTTTTGTTCTTCGCTTCACTTCCCTGACCTGACAGACTGGAAAAGCCACCGTGGGGCCTGGGAGGGGACCTTGCCGGCCACTGAGCACCAGCCCCACTGGAAGCTGCATCCATCCCTGCCAGGGCAGGGGCTGCTCGTCTCCATAGGCAGAGCTCAGCAGCGCCAGGCTGAAAGCTGGGGGAAGGGAGAGAGAAGGCTGTAAGGGCTTACATGTAGCTTCTTCAAGTAATGGTTTATTGTCATTTCTATCCCAGGAACAGGTTGTTTCAGGGCCTGTAAATACAGCCTGGCTAGTGCTTGCTGCCGAATATTAGCTGGATCAGACTCCTGATAAATTGAAGCCAAAACCAAAGTGTGCTTGGCTGCTGAAATTTTCATGTGTCTTCTTAGAGGCAGATTATTTTGCAGTCCTTGTACCTACCAGATATGTCAGACAGGTAAGCCTAGTCATTTTAGTTTCACTGGGTGAGCTGAATCCTGTCTTGGGATGCAGAGGAACAGCTTGGCTAACTTGAACAGATTATGTACCTGTCTGTAATTTGGTGCCCCTGCCTCCGTCGCTCAGCCATTTAAAAGGCCACACATAGTGGTCCTAATAAGAATATAACAAAGACTTGAAGCCCCTTTCCCGTTTGGAAGTACGGTGGGCACTGGGATGCAAAGGGACCATAGGAGCCTGCGCAGGGGCTGGAGCCTGCCATGCGTCCTTGTCACCTGACAGCCTGCCCCAGCACTTTTTGGGTGCAGGATGGTGCTTTTAGGTGCTGGACAGATGTGCCTTTACAAACTTCTTCCACTGCAGGTTTTTAGACACATGATCACCTCTTTTTGACACTAATGCAGTAGACATGCTGCAAGGGAATGGGGTGACTCAAGGGACCAGCAATAATGAGATACATGCCCTTTGCCTCTCAGTTCTGTTCAAACCCAGGTGAGACAAGCAGTGACTGGGAGTCATTACCGCCTGACAGCTGCTAAATGGCTGGTGCCAATTGGGTCGGTGTCCTTGGTCAACTTTCTCATTAACAGGTGTCCACATCTCAACACCACAAAGAGAACCCAATTATCAGCCTCATCCCCGACAGTGGTACAGCAGACATAGGGAGACATGGATTACTTAGTCACCAGGATGAGCTTGGAAATACGGGCCAAGCCAGGAGTGAGGTGTGCTGGTGGAGGAAAAATGGTTTATGCTAAATTGCCCCTTCCCTTTGCTACCCCTGGGATAAACAGAAGGGTTAAGCCTTCGGAGGTACTAAGCTTACACTTTTCAACAACTTCACGCATTTGTTATTGTTCCTGCTCTTTACTATGATAGTTCTAAAAGACTCTAAAAGTCTACTGCTTTAATCTTAGGGAAATTGTCCCTGCCCACCAAGAGTCTTCTGTATAAGGCTATAAGACAAGAGATGGCAGATCAATGTCTACAGCAGCCAGAAAAAGAGAACACAAACTAAGGAGACTTTTTTTGATCACATCATTAAAGTGCTTTAAATATTAGGCAAATAGTTTTATTAAAAAAAAAAAAAAACAAACAAACAAACAAAAAAAAACAAAACAAAAAACAAAACCTAAAAGCCAAACCACTAGAAGTTTAAAAATCTCAGAACTGCAACTTTTATATGTTTGCATTTGACAGCTGAAACGCAAGAGCCTTGATATAGCAAGAAATGCAATTTAGACTTAAGCACACTGCAAATATTCATTTGGCTAAGTAAGAATAAGACTTGCCTTCACTCACAGCATGATCAGTCTTAAATGAGTCTTCAATTGCTAGGTGGGAAAGGGTGAAATTAGTTTGCAGTTGATAAATGACATCAGATCTTTTTAATGAAAAACATTATGTTAACTGATTACATTATTATTTAATACTAAAGTTATGATGAGAGGGCAACCTGGTGCCTAAGAGAGCTTAATATTTCCCCTTCTCAGACCCTGTTTTACAATCCTGCATAACTTTGGCTATGAACCTAACACATAGCAATTACTGTAGGAAGAAACTGGACATCTAATGAAAGCTGTTGCCTGTTCACATGTTACTTCATTAGCAGAATTCATCAAATGAGATCCAGGCCTCAGATCATTCATCGTCTTCCACCTGCCACCTATGAGTGGTCAGGCCTTGCAGGAAAGTGTCTCACTGGCAGCAGGCATGGCTGATGGGTGATATTTAAAAGCCTGCTGCCCCTGGGCTGGGCAAAAGCCATTCATCATATTGGGGCAGCCTAGATGATGGTTGTAGGTACCTTCCAACTGAAATATGCTATTCTATCACATTTTGCACGCACCTGTAGTAGGGGTCGTTTGTGTCCAATGCAGGAATAATGCTGAACTGCTCAAAAGTACTTTTAAAATAAACTTTTTCTAGAAAACTAGGGAGATGTTATTTCTGCTACAGAAAAATTGAAGAGGAGGGAAAGTGGAGTGACCATTTTTACATCACATATATAGCCTTTTTTTTTTGTCTTATTAGTGGGAGCTAAGAGCAGGACTCTTGTTTTTAAGTCACTGACTATGCTTAATCACCGCTAAGGAGGGCATCTTCCCAATAACTGGGATGGGCAAAGGAAAGATTAATTCTCTGTGGAAATGAGGAGGAAAAGGGAAATAGAGCAGGATGAGAGGAGAAGGTCTGTGTTACCCAAGGCATCAGGAGAAGAGGCACACTGGAGCTCACTTTGCAAAATAGGCTCTGAAAAAAATAATCTTAAAGGACAAACCAGCATGCAGTGCTGGAAGCACAAGGCCCCTACATCACCATGCCACTCATCCCCATCCTCTTCCTCATCCTCACCGCCCAGGCTGCACCCACAGCCAGGTTTGGGGAACAAGACCCTCACCTGCAGCTGGGGACTAATGAGAAAATTTCCAGTTTGGGTTTCTTTCTTTTACACAGTACTGAAGGTATTACTTTAAGGCAAATTATCATTTTCCTGCAGCCTTGGCAACACTGTAGTTAGAGTGATCATAATACAATTATTACTGTATGAGAACGTGAAATCAGCCATGAACCTGATGAGGTTGTTATAAGTGTCCAAGCTGATTATGTTATAACAACGGCACAGATAGGGAAAAACATATTTTACTTTTTTCAAAGTGATTTATTTGGTATCATTTAAATGTTCTTCTTTGTAGTCTTAAAAGAAAGGCACAATTTTTATAGCTACAATTGTTTTTTTAGTTCAGTAGTGCGTTGTAATGGTTTAACCCCAGCCAGCAAGTAAGCACCACACAGCCACTTGCTCACTCCTCCCTCCCCTCCCAGAGAGTTGAGATAACAACCATTTAAGAATTGAAACATAATAATATTAATAGTAGTAGTAGTAATAATAATAATAATGAAGAAAAGGAAGATAACAAAAAGAATGTGAAATGAAACCCAAGGAAGGCAAATGATGCACAATGCAATTGCTCACCACCCGCTGAGCAATGCTCAGCCAGTCCCTGAGCAGCAATCCGCCCCTCCCAGCCAACTCCCCCCAGTTTATATACTGGGCATGACGTCAGCTGGTATGGAATATCCCTTTGGCCAGTTGGGGTCAGCTGTCCTGGCTGTGTCTCCAAATTCTTGTGCCCCTCCAGCCTCCTCCCTGGCAGGGCACCACAAGCTGAAAAGTCCTTGACTTAGTATAAACACTACTTAGCAACAACTAAAAACATCTGTATGTTACCAACATTATTCTCATACTAAATCCAAAACACAACACTATACCAGCTAGTAGGAAGAAAATTAACTCTATCTCAGCCAAAACCAGGACATGCTTAAAATAATCCCTAATAAATTCCTCATTCTTTACAAAACTCCATATTGCTACTTTGGTGATCAGATAAAATTCTTACTCACACTGAAACAACTGTAAAACCAATTTATTTACAACTGCAATGATATTAAAATGAAACTCAAGCATGAGAGCTGCTTCTTTCTGAAGGTCTCTGAATGTCCTTCGAGTTTATAAGTAATAAGTTCTCCTGGGACATGTGAAATCATGCCCTTAATCCATTCTGACTTTATAAGTCCAGCTTCTTTTATGGAATGTCTCATTATACAAGCTCTTGCTTCAGCAAATGCATTTCCATCACTTTTCTCTGAAGTCTGTTTAATATAACATCTTCTGAATTATTTATTGGGCAAACATATGGATTAAATAAAGCAAACACATCTACCAGAGCTTGTATATGCCTGACAAGCTTTTCACCAAAATTTTCCAAACTTTCTACAGTTTACGGTCTCTGTACAATGGCACAGGCACCCCTAAAGCTGTGGCAACAGATTCTTAGGGATCCCTCTCTACCTTGCAAGAGGAGCAAATTCCAGGAAAGGAGCGAGTCAGGGGTCAGACCATGGACAACTGTCTTGAGGCTAAAGATGGCATCAATTAGAGCAGCTTTCAGACTGTCCCAGGGTGTGATATGGATTGCCCAGGTACACTCAAACTTCATATCCACCCATTTTCCCTGCCCCATTGCTCCCCAGTAGCTGCTGCCTGGTTTTCACCTTCAATCACAGCTTTTTTTTCTACAGTTTACATTTTGTTCACTGCTCTGAAATTCAGTTCTAGATTATATTTCCATGTTTTGGAGTGATATACAGCCCACGGTGAATGTTTACTCAAGTAAGTGTAAGCCAGTCTAGACTCTGCCTCTAGTTTGAATCTAAATCTGCATTTCATTTCTCCTGACCTTTGAAATCTCCCACATGACTACTCATCAGAAAACCCTGATATGATAAATTAGAAATTCTTTTAGATCTTGGATCATATTGGAATAATAATCTTTCTCCTTCCCAAATACCCATCTCGGGCTTTGTTAGTTTGTTTCTAGAAACTGTGGATGGTCTAAGTCACAACAGTTACAGAAATTAAGCTGGCAACCTTTCTACATATGAATTTAAGTGTTTAGGTGTAGAAAAAAATAGCCTCCCCCTTTCATGGCTCTTTCAGACTTTAAATTCCAGACAATCTGACCACAGTTTTAGGTTGTTAGTGACCCTTTTCTGAACTGTTCTGACACCATGGTTTCTTTACATGCTTTGATTAGTTTTATTCATAGCTGTAACTGTGAAGTAAATGCAGCAGCCAGCTGTGTCTGTTAAAGCTGAGAAATTGAACCGGTGTTTTATTATTCATAGCAATTTAGGTGCAAACCAACCAAAATCAAATAAAAAACATCCCTAAAGTAATTGCTGTCTGAGCCAATTATCAAATTTATTTATTGGTGCTGAACAAACAAACAAACAAAATAACAGCTTAAAATGTAACGAGGTATAATATAAAACCAGGCTTCAGCCAGAAGGTGTTGGAGTCTGAGCAAGATGGGCACAGAGAGGCCAAATGAAGTTGGGGGTTGTGCTGCCATTGACTTGCATGTGTGAAGACTGTGCCTCCATGATCAACAGAAAACAGGTCTGAATTGCCACAGCTGTATTTATTTTGGATTTCTTTTCTTGTTCAGTGTCAAAATAATGGAATTACACCTGTGTTAAACAAGATGTTGGCAGTTCTTCATGTGAGTACACAGGAGACAGAAAATCATTTTCTCTCTAAGTTCTATGAAACAAATTCTCATAAATATACTTCACAAGGCACTCTGTTTGGTTTCAGCAAGAGTTCATGGACCTCTTCCCTAATGAACTGTACTGTACAAGTAAATATTATCTCATAGAAGACCAGGTCAGTTCCAAAATTTCACCTGGTAATACTAAGTACACACAAAGAGTTTCTTAGAAATTTATCATTCCTTTCCTGATTTGCCAGTTAACTTTGCATCTCTATAAAGACAACTACGAGTCCAGCATCCTAGAAAAATGCAAATAATAAGAACAATGTAATTTGGAAGGTATTAGAAAAGTAACTTCAGTTGATTTGCATTTGTGCTTGCAGCTAAGTCATTTCCCATTGCTTTTGCAGCAGAAGGTTGCTCCTTTCTCACACACAATTTAATGTTTTACTTTAATGTTTTAACAGTCATTTGTTTGACTTAGGCAATTCCAGTCCCACCAAATACGGTGAAAAAGCAAGTTTGAAAGCCAGGTTTGCATCACTGAGCTCAGTAGGAGTTTGGCAATAAATGTCATGGATTGGCAATGGAGCCTTCAAGAAAAGACAGTATAGCAATGTATTGTATTTACACTGCAAAATTAGCTGATTACTCAAAAAGGTAATTTCAAGCATTTTAATGCTCCTTTCCCTTTCCCTTTCCCTTTCCCTTTCCCTTTCCCTTTCCCTTTCCTCAGTATTTTTTATCTTTTCAGTGATATACTAGATTTCTCTACCTTGATGAGATCTAGTCTCCTGGACATGACAGATTTTTGACAGGGGTGGAGCAGATTTGGAGCCTGACTTGTGTTTTATGCCAAGTTCCTAATCCTGGAGATTTCTGGTCAGCAATTATAAATGTCATAGACATATTATGAAATTACTGAGTGCATCAAAATTATATCTGTAGCATGGTTTAAATTTAATCCATGAGGCTATGAAGTCTTTGAAATGGCCCTAGGTGATCTGAAAGCTTGAATCTGACAAGGTTGCAGAGCTTGTGTGACCCAGTTTCAAAGGCTTGATGCTGTGACAGGGCGGGAGGAAGCTGATGGAGCCTCCTTTTGCCTAAGCCCAGAAAAATTCCCTTTGCATGGGAGGAGTTTCTCACATGTAAAGGACGGCTCAGACATATAAGCAAGAAGGATGTGAAGTTAATAGGGGGAAATAGGATGACAGGAAGGGAGCCTGCATTCATGTGCACACGTGCCCGCACGCAGGAGGGAGTGTGCTGGCTTTATCTGCAATTTTGAAGCATTGCTCTAATATCCACAGACAAATAATCCAAGCATATATTACTGCTCCTCTGCTGTGTTGCTCATTGCACAGACAATGTGGTGATAAGCACGGAAAAATGCCCAGGGAGAGAAATGCAGCAAAACCCCAATGTTCTTTCCTACATTCACATCTATTCTGCAGTATTAGCCAAAGCAGACAGATGCGCAGACATCATCCTGTACCAGCCCATTCAGTGATCTCAGAGCAGCACTAACAACACACAAATAATTGTAAGGCACAAGGTTGTTTTGTTTTGCATGGCGCGTATCTCCATTTGATAGTAACCATTTTAAAGTCTGGAGGAATTTTGCACTCACTAAGCTGATTTTACAAGCAAAGAGAAGTGCTTGTCAGCAAAGGTTAATGTAGCTGTCACTGCAGGAGAGCCCTGTGGGTAGAAAGAGTCTCATCTGGCTGTTTTTTAAAGGGCAAGAGTCATCACTGTGAATGAGGAATTTTTTCCATTTCCAGGAGCCTTTTACATCATTGTAGGGAACTGCTGCATAAGTTACCACTCCTATATAGCTTCTCTGTTTTCATGATTATCAATATTTCTTTCTATTACTTGTATTTTAAAGTCTTATAAGATGTTCTTGTCCAAAATGAATAAAATCTTTATTTGACAACATGAAAAGAGAACTTCTGGCTGTTTTTATGGCTTGCACTGGTACAATATTAGAGTGCTGTGAAGCAGCGAAGGACTATCTCCCCTTTTTAATGGTGGAAACAGGGGCGAGGAGAGACTGAATGCTGCAATTCGACTATGTTCCCTAAGATCCTGCCTTGCATGTCACAAACACCTTTAATACATGGTGGTGTCATTACGAGGGAATTGAATTGAAGTCTTCAGCATTCAGCCCACCTCTTCACAATTGACCAGACTCAGCCTTCCTTAAAGCATCAAAGGTGAGATCCATGCAGGTATGGGGTAAATACCCCTAATTTTTGTACAGCAGTTGTAATAGAGGGAGGTTTGGTTGTGTCAGGCTGGCCTGACCAAGGGAGAGTCTCACACTGGAGGCATCCGAGCCCTGTGGTGAGCTCCCATTTACATCCTCGGGATGTCACCAGTACATCCAGAGGACACACATGCTCTGTGTAACAGGAAAAGCCCAATAGTGATCCTGAAACTCCCAAATAGCAGCTGACTTTATTTACCCCTGGTTGCCAGGAGATGGAGTCATGCAACATGAAGTATAGATGCAGACAACATTTTGCTTCATAGACAGGATCTTTAGTTGAGATATTCAGGAAATCTCTCAGAGCTTCCAGAGAAGAAAGCTGGAGATGCTGCACACTTGAATGAAGAGACATGGAGGGGGAGAACTCTAACCATGGGTGCTCTCCTGTGAGGACAGGACTGTGGACAAGCCAGTTTCCCATCTGCAGCAAGCTAGAATAGAGTTTAATAACGATACCGTTGGATACAGCTCACGTGGCAGCTATGTGTATGGTAACATCTCTTAGGTGTTACTGAACTGGATTTGAGGCAAAGACTCTGAGGTGAAACCTGGGTTTAGATCCACCAGAGACCACAACACTGTATACATGTTGCATAAAGAACAGGAGAAGAAAAAAAACTAAAAAGGACTAATACTAGACCCAGATACATCCCTTTAGCTCTCCCACATCAGATACAGAAAATATCCATGTGGTATCAGGCTATGTGGTGTTGGGCATCTCCACAACCTGCCTGAGACTCTTCTGGCAGAAGTGGTTGTGCCCTGGTGGAGCTTCATGCATGAAACCTCAGCATGGCTACAAGATTTGCATTATCCCAACAGGCCAACCATCTCCTCCAGTGCAGTCCAGAGACAACTCATCCCAGAGCATCTCAAGGCCTGCCTTGTGCTTGGAATGACTCTGCAAGGCCACCTTTTCTGCTGCCCACATGAGAGCAGTTGGGGGTAGTAAAGAACTGAGGGCCCCTGAGAAGCTATTCTCAGTCAAGGGATAAATGGTGGCTTTCATGCAGCATTGACTGGGTTTCATAAAACAGGGTCAGAGTTTAGAAACAGCACCGTATCCTCCGCAGCTGATGAATAGCCAGAGCACCAGGAGCTGCGATGCTGTTTTTGCTGCTGATGCTTGCTCAGAGGGGATTTCCTTCTGCTCCTGACCCAGATGTTGGTACAGTGAACCAGGCTCCGCTCAATCTAGCTTGGGTTACTGCAGCACGCCCCAAGGGCATCCAGAAATAGCAGTGCTGTGTGATCTCCAGTGACCTCCCAGTTATCCCTGTGTGTAATTCAGGCTGTTAATTTTGACATATATTATCTGCAGTTAGTTCAAGACCTCCTTACCTCACCTCCCCCTCGCTGTGATGGCTTGGCCGTTGGGACTCTGGGAGGAGATCAGACCATCGATTCCCAGATATGACCTGCTCAGAGCTTGTGGCAGCTTCCTGCTGGGGAAAATGCTTTTGCTCCCAAGCTTTTCTCCTTCCTGCCTGCAACGGCCAAAGCTGCTGATGCTCGACCCCTGTCAGGCCCCCACTGGAAATGCTGTGGTCAAAGAGGATGCAAGGGAAGAGCCAAGGGTGGAAACTACTTTAAACACATGTACTCCTACAGCAACAGATACTACTGCTTATGACTTAAGCATCAAATAAATCTAGTTCTTAATTTACAGTTGTTTCCAAGAGATCTTAGAAAACTCTGCAAACATAATTCCGTATAACACCTAGAGTTTGTACCTGAGCCTTGGACCATTGTAATCGTGCCTTTTTGGCTTTCACTGCTACGTTGCTAAGTTGCTTTGTGAGTGCCACATCTATTTTAGCATTTTGAGTTATATCAGGTTGTCTCATAAATCATAACTGATATGCATAATATGAGACTTTTTCATTATGGCAAAATAACTAATTGTCTGAAAATGCCATTTTTTAAAAGCTTCGGGCTTAATCCTATGATTTAAGTCAGTAAGAGTTTAGAGCTGTATTTGCAAAGGTCTAGAGGTGTGTACGGACAGTGGGAATGCCAGCGATCCCAAAGCACGTCAGACACTGAGACTGTGTGGAGACCAGTGGAAGGCAGGCACCTAGTCCACTTAAGACTCTTTGTAAGAGGCTTTTAGTGATGAACTTCTACCCGAGTCTGGCTATGTGAGAATTTAACAGCCTACAGTACTGTGGCAGCCCTTTCTGCGCAGTAGAACAGCCGACAGAGAGGGAAGCAATCTAAACCTCTTCAGAACTTCCCTCAAGTCACCGTTTATTGCACCCAGAGCAGGTTTTGTGAGAGGCTACAAGCCCCTCTGAAGCCAGTCAGAAACTCTGCAGTGTTCCCAGACCACTGTGGCACTCGTTGTTACCAGGAGAGGTGCTTGATGATACCCCCACAGAGAGCAGTTCTGGGGCCAAAACCCTCCTCAGCTTTGGGGAGGGAAATGGTCGCACAGGTTTCTTCCCGACTTTACCCAGAGAATGTGAAAGAAAAGGCACCAAATCATTGGATGGAGGAGCATGATCCCCTTGGCCTTCTTTAAATGCCATACTTCTCTAAATAAACTGAAAATTTGCATATTCCCTTAGCGGAAAATGTCGTTCCTTGCATATTTCACAAAGACACTGGATCTGATTGGAAACCAAGGGCAGTGTGGTTACCAGCTGCCTTCTAGTACTGGGACAGTTATGCAAGGGACATAACTACCCCAGAGCTGCCAATTTGGGTCAGGATTCTCCAGGGGGTGCTACCCTGTGCATAATCTGCACTTCCATGGTCCCTGTCCATCCCGAAGAGAGCCAGCTAGGCTTTTCATATGAACTTGTGTAACTTCTGCTTTTTTCCTTCCTCTTTTGTCCTTCCTGGAAGACTCTTTGGTCTCCAGATATGTCTTTTATGAAACACATGTCTGAGGGCTTGGTAGAGCTGCCAATGTTATGCACCTCGTAGTTCAGTCAGAAAGATTTCATTAATACTAAATTTGCCATCTCTGTTTCTAGACCAGCAGCTATTCTCTTTTCCTGCAAGACCTGATTACTTTGGGGAAAAATTTTTTGTTACAGCTTTTATTGGCTATGACTTCTATTTTCAGCTATTAGAAAATATCTGAACAACCTGTTTATTAGCTCCTTGTCCTTCAACAGGGGTGGAATAATGGCAGCATTGGCTGCTGCTAGCTTTGTTCCATAAAAGTGATGTTTTTGGGGTTGTTAATCAAAAAAGTCCTTATTCTCTCCAAACTAGAGATAGGGCTAAATGATCTTGGCACAAAGGCATGGATCCAAACTGGATTCTTCCTTTTCAGTATGGGTCCAATCTATGATTAATCATCTTTTCTTTCAGTGGAATATACTTGCTTCTGCAAGTGAGCTTTTTCACCTCTCAGAGGGAACTAAAAAAGCAGGGTATTTTATTATGTCTTGAATCACTGATGAGGAAAGCCTCATTTGTACAGCTAAGTGAGCAAGTCTTTTGGTCTAGTTCTTGTTATAGACAAATTATATGGTTATATGTAATCTCCAACACAAAGCATTCAGATGTTACATAAAATCAATACAACACTTTCTCAAAAGAAACGTACGTTTTAACGCCTTTATTATTTCTTTTGTGACCAAAAAGGGGGAAAGATCCATGTGCTGTAAAATAGACAGAACCCGTTCAAGGCCTGTTACTTATTGTTCTATTGCTGTTACTGCAGGGAAAATAGTAGTAATTTTAAAAAATCATTTCTGCATGATCTGCTGTTGTGTGAGCTGATAAGAAAATATGTTTTTCTGTATGTGTGACACATAAGGAATATTTACTGCCCATATGGTCTCTTTAGAGCCTAGAATTCCTATGGTAGCAAGTTGTGAAGCAAAAGAAGTGAGGGAGTTGTCTGATTGCTGTAAAAATGTGACGTTTACATCCTGCTTGTTTCTAAAACGAGCATAAGAAGGACAGGAAAAGCATTTATCAGTGTGCCACCTATCTGAGAATCCTGGATATCATATGCTATGGTTGAGCTCTGCTGATTTACATTGTCTGTGGGGCTGCCCCAGTGTTTTGTACAAACATTTGCTGTGACATATGACACAGAGCCCAGGAATGTGCACCAGAGGGTACTGCTGAAGCAGGAGGAGGTGCTTCATCACAACAGGATTAAAGAATATGAAGGACTCGCGTGGTTCCATTACCAGGAGAAATTAGGTCTTCGATGCTGCAGTGGTACGCTTCATTCCACATCTGAGCCATCCCAGCATGTCTAGAGGCAGCAGGGTTTCCGCTTATCGAATCCTCTGACAATATTCTCCATATAGCACGTGGTATCGCCTGCACTGGGGTGGCTCCTCGGGTTTCTTGCATTAAACACTTCCTCAATACCAAAATGTGCCGGTAGGTCTCTCACAGCCAGTGTGACTTCAGCTACCGCTCAGCATATACTTGTGTTCCTTGACAAATCACCTTAAACGAGAAGATGCCCGTTTGGTTTTGACTGTGCTGTAAAACTATTCCTCCATCTTTCCAAAGACTTAATAGCTTGTTTTCTGTTGTTCATGTAGAACGCTCAAAGCTGTGTGACTGAGCAGTCTCCATGCCAGCGGATCACTTCCACGCTGCCTAGTGTGGCTTCTGTTCGCTGAAAGGCAGGCGTTACCTTGCTCACATCTGTGGGCCTGTGTGTATATGCTGTGTGCACGCACACACACATCTTCTTTCTTTTGTTCTCATAATAATAATCTGTTCTCATATCTCTGCCAGTAAGGAAAATAAAACACTTAGAAGACAAATGAGGAACAGAAGGGTTTTGCGATCAGACGCATAATGAGAAAGCAAAGCCTAATTTCCCCTACAATGAGTTATAGCTCGGTATTTAATTCCCGACTGTTATGTTTTTAGGGATGGTGTCCACAGTTGTCTTGGGCAGGAACAGTACATATTTTGGCTGTTAAAGCTTAGAGCATTAAACTCCTCGCTGCTGATCCGAACTGCCCTTGAGGATGGAGTTGCAGTCACTGGGCCAAACCTTGGTCATTTGATCAAATGTGATTTGATCATATTTACAAGCAATGTGCCCACATTCCCTCTGTCCTGTGAATGGTAACAAATTCTAACGTATGCAGAAAGAGTGAAAAAATGTGGATGCTACACATTCAAGGAGTCCAGCTTGAGGGATATAAGACTGTCTTTTTGAGTTGCAGAGTATCTACAACTATCAGTCGCTTTAATTGTCTTAATGATTTCAGGTTTGATACCCCAAACTGATAGACATTTTTTAAATGTAAGCTTTTTCTGACCTCATATTGTGTTGCTTGCAGGCAAATACTGCATCTTCACACCTGGCTCTTTCAGTTTCATCCATCAATACACATGCTGATTTTGAGAATTAATTGAAGTCAACTGGTAAAACTCCTACGGACTGTGGCGGGAATAGGAGCAATCTTAGCAAAAAAAAAAAAAATACAAACAAACGAACAAAGACATGTTTTCAATAGCTGATATATAGCACAAAATATTCAGTTGATTGAATTCAGGTCATTAAGCACAAGGACAAGTGCTCAAATAATCCAAATTAAAAATTAGTAACTTTAATACAAAACCCCCTGAGCGGAAAGTTCTCAAACTCCCGATGATCTTGGTGAAACTGCCTACATCAAACCCCATCCTCATTCCATAATGGCTCTACAGATGCATGTTATTGCCCTCAGGTAGCAACAAGGGCAACATTAACTTTAGCACTTCAGGTCGAGGGGAACAGTTCCCCTTCCTGATCTTAGTTGAGCGATGGCTCAGCAGAGAACTCATAAAGAATTACAAAGCAGTAATTAAAAATATCAATAAACTACACTTTGAAAGATTGTCATTGGGTGGGTGAGCATGGACTATCCTCATTTTACAAATGGGAGAATCCAGGAAGAAAGATAGGAATTTGGGAACGATCACACAGCAAGTCTCCAGGCAGCACAGCAGGGATCCCTCAAGCATGGCCCATGAGCTCCTGCTTGTGGCCTGGGAAGCCTCGAAATACAGCTCACAGCAAGAAGTAAAACAGGCCATTCTTGACAGAACTAGCTTGTTACCAAGGCCGAGGCAGCTATGGTCTCCATTTTGGCAGTGCCTTGCTCGTGAATTGATGTGCAGTCCCTGGCCCGAGGGGGAACCAAAAAATTGCCCTGCCCGAATGAACAAAACACTGGGAGTTCTGGCATGGCAGCATGTGTTGTAAAGGCACACAGAGGACTTCCCAAAGGCATTTTATTGTTCAGTGATGAGCAGATCAAATCTACAGTTCTTGCTCTACAGCTCACTGCTAAATATGCACAGCATTCTGAAATGTTGCATGAATGCCAAACTAATCAAGAGGCTATAGGATAAATCTCATTTTCACAGAATGTTTGGTTACTGCAAGCCATTCTTTGTATATTAAGTATTGTTGCAATACTAATTAATGATGGTTAAAAATCATCACAACCGCTGAGACACCAGCCAGTGTTAAGCACAGGAATAATACATTAACTGGGATGAAGAGGAAGATGCATTTACATTGCCTGTTTTTGCACAAATATAGGATTGCATAATGGCATACTCGTTTTTTTTGCATGGCATGCAAAGTTTTCAGGGGCAGCAGCTAGATCATGTGCTTTCCAATGTACTTACCGAGGTTATCCATGAAAAAGTGGTTTTAAATGACCAAAAATAAAAGGGCAGAGAATTCTCAAGTGAGATCATCAGGTATTCTGGTTGTCTGCACATATGCAAAGTTTTTAGTGACCTTAGCAGCAGTTACATAAGCATATGGAGAGAAAAACAAACTCGTATTAAATGCTGTAACACATATGGTCTCCTGACAGGATGCTCCAAGCCACGCAGGGATTTTACAGTCCATATGCACCATACAGCAGTTCTTTGGTCTCAAGGCAGGAGTCAAAAATAGCTTATCAGCATGAACTCCGCATTCTTTGTCTTTTACGGGCAGTCTGTCTGTTAATATTGAAATACATAATACACTGTGGCTGAATTGAACAGCGAAAAAATGCCATCTACTTGAGACTTGATCTCACTAGCTGATAATGTCACATATGATATATGATGTGCAAAAAACCAGCATTTGGTGTAAATATTTTCCCGGGGCATGCCACGAGGCTCTTTAAGGTAAGGAAAGTACCATCAGCAATTTTATTTTGTTTGGGCGGGGAGTTCCTGGACAGCATGGAGGGAGTACCATCCTGAATGGGAGGAGTATCTTCACAGAGGGGGAATCTGTCGCCTGTGCTACCTGGGGCCAGACAGTGTAAAGACCACAGCAGACCGCTGCTTTCCAGCCTCAGAGCTGAATCTAATCAGAATCTCATCCCAGGGAGAGATTGCCAAAGGATGCCAAGGGACGTAGAAGCACTGGTTGTACTGACGAGAAGCTTTCTTGGTTTTAAATATGCCCCTCGGCCGAATAAACCCAGGGTGCTATTCTCTCTCCTATTTTCGCCGTACAAAAGGTTCGGCGGCAGAACCGAGCCCTGCAGCCAACGCTTGCGGAGTCCGCCCGCGTCCCCAGCGCGGTGCGCCCGGTGTCACACGCTCCGGCGGGACCCCCGCGCCCCCGCCAAACCGCGCCCCCGCCCCCCAGCTACACCCGCCCGTCCAAAACCACCCCGGGAGCGCGGCCCGGGGGAGCGCAGCGGGGCCGACCCGGCGCCCGGGGCCGGCGCTGAGCTCGGGGCGGCCGCTCTCCGCGCCCCTTCTGCCGCGGGGGGGAGAGCGGCGGCGGGGCCGGCCGACCCTCCGAGACCACCCCCCCGCGTGGGTCCCCTCCCTTCCTCCGCCGGGGAGCAGCGCTGCGCGGGGCCGCGCCCCCCCGCGCCCGCGGAGCTGCCATGCGGGGGCTGCGCGGGGCGCGGGCGGCGCTGGCGCTGCTGCTGGCGGCGGCGCTGGCCCCGGGGCCGGCGCGGCCGCACCCGCAGTGCCTGGACTTCAAGCCGCCGTTCCGGCCGCCGCGGGGCCTCGCCTTCTGCCGCCGTTACGCCGATTTCGGCTGCTGCGACCCCCGCCGCGACCGCGCCTTGCTCCAGCGCTTCTACCGCCTCAGCGCCCGCCTCGACGGGCCCACCTACGCCGCCTGCGCCGGGCACCTGCAGGACCTGCTCTGCCAGGTGAGGCCGCCCGGCCCGCCTGCCCCGGGGGGGCCCGGGGGCTTCTGCTGCGCGGAGGGGCTTCAGCCACGCAGGGGGCTTTGGCTGCACAAGGTGCCACAGCCGCGCAGGGGGCTTTGGCTGCACAAGGCGCCACAGCCACGCAGGGGGCTTTGGCCACGCAGGGGGCTTCCACTGCCCAGGGGGCATCTACAGCACCGGGGGACTCAGCCGCGCAGGGGGCTTCCACTGAAAAGAAGGCGCCAGCCACAGAAGGGGCTTTGGCTGCACAAGGTGCCTCAGCTGTGCAGGAGGCTTTGGCCGTGCAGGGGGCTTCCACTGCAGTGGGGGGCATCAGCCGCGCAGAGGGCATCAGTGGTGCAGGGGGCATCAGTCGCAGGGGGGGCTCCCACTGCACAGAAGGCGTCAGCCACAGAAGGGGCTTTGGCTGCACAGGATGCCACAGCCGTGCAGGGGGCTTTGGCCGTGCAGGGGGCTTCTGCTGTACAGCAGGCATCAGCCACACAGGGGGATTTAGCCCTTGCACGGTGCTGCAGGCTTGTCACAGTGCTTTGGCCCAGGTGTGGGTACATTTGCACACACAGGGCTGTATCAAGCCCAGGTATGGATGCCACAGTCCACGTGTGGGTGCATTGGTGCAGGCACGCGTAGTTTGGACCTCACAGAGGTGTATGAGGCATGTCATGGGCACATCAGCCCAGGAATGACTGCATCCACCTGTGCAGGGCTGTATCAGCACAGGCACTCGGGCTTTGGAGAACCCCAGGGTGTGTGAGCCATGGGGTTTGTGCCCAGCTCAGATAGGGGTACACGGACCACCCCACAGGTGCATCAGCCATGGCATTAGTGCCCGGGCACAGGCATGGGTGCAGTGGCCCACATATGGGTGCATCAGAGATGAGTGCAGAAGCCTAGGCATGTGCTCCCAGGCACTGTGAGGGGCAATAGTCCATCATCAGGTGTTCCTGCGGAATTTTTGTCCTTTGGCAGGTGTCTGTAAGAGTAATAGGGATGTTGCTCTGCTTTAATTTATGAGCAGCAGTGCTCTGAGATGGGTATGTGGGCAGTTAAAATTTGCAGACTTCCTTCACCCTCCCAGGGTTAGATCACTGGACCTGGTGAAGACACCCAGGAGGGGACCTGCCTGCACAAAATGTGCTCCTTGTTATGCCCAACTCATGGGATCAGCTGTTTTTTTGTACTGGGTTACAGCATCCTGAGATGCTTTTAACATGTGCCAGGTGCTAACAGTCCCAATGATGGGTGCAGAGTAATGCCTAAGGATGTGGCCTAGAAACCCCTGTGGTGACCATCCTGCACAGGGGGAATTTCCACTCAGGGTTGATGTTCTGTGGCCAGATAGGATAACAGGGTGATCACAGTCTGCGCAGAGCAAAGTGTCTGATCCTATCATCAGTGGTGGCCTCGTATGCATGAAAATGCCCTTGAGACAGAGCAGTGGCAGCTCTGTGCTGTGCAAGTGTAAATCTTAAATTAATTCAGACAGTGGAGTCTCATCTGCTGCGCTCAGATGGGATCAAAGTGGCTTTTCAGAAATCATGCTCTTAGCATTTTGCAGGGTACCTCTTGTGTTCCTGGAAGCGTGAGGAGAAAGACAACCCTCTTCCACATCGGCTTCTAGAGATTTGACTTTTATTTCATCTCACATGGTACTGGAAGCAAAAAACCTTTGAATACATTCCTGAAACAAGCGGTATCCAAAAGTCCATTTGCAGATAGGAAAACAGTTAGCTGTTCCCGCTAAGCGCTCTTTCCCCCTCTGGAAGTGATAACCAAGTCTCCTGCATACATCAGAAACCCAACCAATGAAAATTTGTTCAGAAGCAGTGAAATATTTCAATGTGGGAAAAATGACTCACTGAAATGTTCTGATGAGCTCAGTGCATCACCAGCCCAGATGTGGCTACAAACCACCACCTCTGGCCACGCAAGCACGAAATGGAAGTTCAGGCATTGCAAACACTCTAGAACACTCTGCTTCCATTCTTTTATTATACATACAATTTATATCCTAGACTTGAAATAATAAGTGGGTTCCTGTGACATACTTAGCACACTTCTGTCTCCTCCTGCTCACAATTCGTGATTTATCTCAACTATGATCAGGTTATTTTGACAAGTGACTCGGCATGTGCTTGTGGTGAGGATTCCCACCTTCTCTTAAATGGTGATTTGCTATGTGATGCTGTTTCTGTTCCTTGTGGAAGAGCAGCAACATCCTTCAGTACTGCCCTTGATCCCCTAGCCCCAAAATACATTTCCCCCACCTAGAAGTAGGCTGACAGGATGCCTTTGGCCGTGGGAAGGAGGAGGGCTGTGGTGGGACATGATCCTGCCTGCTCCACAGCTTCAACACCCAGGGGTAATTTAATGGTGCCCAGCTCAGATAGGGGTACACGGACCACCAGGGGTAATTTAATGGGGGCAGCAGGCCTCAGGGGACATGTGTGGATGTGGATTATTTTGTGGTGGGATACAGGACTCCAAACTGCAGGAGAACAGATGCCTCGTTCTGCTTCTCAGGGAACATCTTACTTAAAGGCTTGAGTTTCCAGATGGAGGTGGACAGGGAATGGCAGGGATTATGTGAAAGTTAGATGTTTTCCTAAGAAGTCCTGTTGCTTCCTCTGGGCTGATAGCAGCAGTGAATAAGCTATTGTTTGATGTGGGTGTTCATCTAGACTCAGGCTGTTGCAATTACTCAGATAAATAGCTGCCTCTGAGTTCCTGGAACAGATAGGATGGATTTGGCTTACTTGTCTTCGTGTTACTTGTTTTATTTTCTGATGAGTTATTTTAATGGTGTGAGCTTGTTCCAGCCCTACTGAAGTTACTGATCATCTGCCCATTAGTTTCCTTGGTCTTTGGACCACATCTTAGTTTAAAATGAATGAACAGACCATGTCATTTGGAAATGAGAATTTAGATCTATCAGTAATACTGGGCTGTAACCAAGTGTAGAGTTTCTTGGTGTTTTGAGTAAGTGAGTGTGACAAGACGATGTGAAAGGTGAAGGACCACAGCATTGGATTCAGAAGCGGGGAAATTCAGGGTCAGGCCTCAGGCTCCATCTCTTGAGGAATAAAAGTTGGAAAATATTCCACATACGTGTGGAAAATACCTTACCCACATGCTTGGGTACTGTCTTTCTAGTGATAGATCTCTGTACATCATCGCCAGCGTAATGCCACTGTAAATAGCCATATGCCACCAGGAACGCGGTAAGGAGTGAAGAAGTCACCCACAACTGCTATTCCAACACACCTGAGGCTGGGGTGAAGAGCCCGCAGCAGCAAAGACACAGGGATACCATACCTCTGTGCTATTTTTATTTCCGATGCTGAAGCCAGGACATTGCTTTATAATGAAAAAGATCACTGCTTGCTTTGAAAGAGGCTCTGAGAGAACCAGGTACACCCTGGTACTTGGGCGGGGGGGGTGCCTCCTCTCTCTGAATGTGAAACCTCTGCAGGCAGCAACAGACTGAGCTCCCACCCAGTCCTGCCTTCAAATTCTCTGTCTCATTTTAATTTGTTTTCTAAGGCCAAATTTTCAGTCATAACAACTGCATGGGCAAATGTTCAGACTCTTTCTGTCCCTGGCACACCTCGTGTAACTGTGCCATGTGCCGTTACCCAATCTCCCTGTGTAATTTCAGTGTTTTGTGTCATGCACAATCTCCTTTTTACCACATTAATTGCTGCTCATTTGAAGGCATAATAACCTTCATTTTGCAATGAATGGCTTGACGTTCCAGGAGGAAAGCTTATTGTACACTAATGATCTGTTATATGGCCTCTCAGTTTATTATGGTATGTAATGGAAAATAAAATAAAAATTAAATATTGTGTGTACTTATGAGCTAATTTACATACTTCCATATTGGATGTTACATCTTTTCAGCTACTGAATAGTGCTGTAATCTGCAATAAGAAATAGTTCCCTATAGATTTAGAAACAGCTCCCTATATATATATATTTTTTTTTTAAAGTAAGCTGGTTTTGCTCAGAAGAAATGCCATCCAGGAATTAAAAAATACAGAATTTATTCAAGAAGGATAGTTTTCTGTCCTACCTTTCCTGCCTCAGTTATTTGCCCTGTGAAAATAACTGAGCCTCCACTGAGTCATGTTATTTGGAGAGCACTCTTGAGATGCATGTTGGGAAGATGCATTACAACCGGAAAATATTGTGTGTTTATTACAAGGAAAAGCCATTGCAAAGCAGAACTGAGTCACTCTTGTCAGTTTGTAATTTACAGGCAGTTTTGCTGGATTGCAGTGGCTTCCTACATGAGGAAAATGTGCCTGTCGGAGTTCTTGTAGTGGAGCATACAGTGAACTATGTGAACTTGATTCGGTCCTTGGGTAGATTTCTGAGGCTGCACCTTCCATAAATGAGGGTTGTGCTGCATCCACTCCTGGTGGGCCCTGCCTGGATTGGTGCCATTTAGCGCTCGCTGTCTGAAATCCTGTAGCCTGAGCCTCCCCCTGGCACTTGGTCACCAGTGTCATGATCACGAGATACTTTTCACCACTTCTGGTCAGGTATATAAACTGTCTGTAGGCAAAGATCCACCAGCAAAGGCATCTGGACCCGAGCGAGGATGGTGTTTGCAGTGATCTCATCCCAGGGCTGGGTGTGCTGCGTGGTACAAACAACGAGAGTCTTCTCTCCTCCTACAGCTTCTCATTCCGCTCCTTCCAGCCTGTAAATCACATCTGTGTTTGAGGTGCGTGTCTGGATTATCAGACCAAGAGGTATAAAAGCTGCAGGCTTTGGCCCTGCTGACCTTTCCTATTTCTTCCTCAACTTAGAGATGCAAGACCTGAATCTTCTCAGCTAACTCTTTGGTTTTGTTTCTGTGATATGATGAATCTACTCATTATTTCATAGATGAAGTCAGATCATCCAAGATAGAAGTCTCTTTTTCCCCAGTACAGTCTACTAGGGTGATACAGCAAGATGTGTGTCATTGCTGGCTTGCTTGAGTTAGTGCTGTGGTTGGAATAAAGGAATAATAGTGTGAGGAAGTCAGCTTTCACCAAGAAGATTGAAGATTGGTTCTGCGAATGCTGAGTGTCCTGGTTCGGGCTGGAATAGTTTGTTTTGGTAGCTGGAGGAGTGCTGGGGCACACTGAGATCCCAGAGGCTCTCCGGGTTGGAGAGCCCTTGCCTGTGCGCGGGGGCGAGGGGAGCACAGCTGGAGTGCTGGGCCCGGATTGGCTGATATCCCATGTCATGTGATGTTATGCTCACTATATAAAGGCAGGAGTGAGTTGGGAGGGGCTGCTGCTTCTGGGAGTGTGTCTGCGGGGTCTTTGTGTTCAGGATTGCCAGGTGGGTGGTGAGCAACTGTATTGTACATTACCTGTTTATACTGTCATTGTATTATTCTCTCACTGTTATTAAACTGTTTGTATCTCAACCCGCGAGTCTCCCTGTGTTCTCCCCATTCCCAAGTGGGGGGAGGGTGGGTGAGCAGCTGCATGGTATTTAGCTGCTGACCAGGCTCAAACCAAGACACTGAGATAAACCTCCCCTTCTAAGGTCTTTTTCCTCTGTTAATATATCTTCAGAACAAATCACAGCACATATTGTAATTAAGGTGAATTTCCTCAAATTAGTATTGCTGCTCAGCTGTTACAGATCTGGTCCAAGAGGTGGCTTGAGGCTTTTTCTCTCTCCCTCTAGGAATGCTCTCCATATGCAGCTCACCTGTACGATGCCGAGGATCCCTCTACCCCTGTGCGGACAATACCCGGACTTTGCCAAGACTATTGCCTGCAAGTGTGGCAAAAATGCCGCTCCATTTTTCGCTATCTCTCTGCAGACCAAGAGTTAATGGCACTGGAGAACAACATGGCAAAATTCTGCCACTACCTGTCCTTGGAGGACACAGACTACTGCTTCCCACAGCTGCTGGCTAACCAGAACCTTAACCAAAACCTGGGGTTAGTGACTGCGGACGCGGAGGGTTGTCTCCAGCTCTGCCTCGTGGAGGTCGCCAACGGGCTGCGCAATCCCGTAGCGATGGTGCACGCCAACGATGGCACCCACAGGTTCTTCATTGCAGAGCAGGTTGGCCTGGTGTGGACCTACCTCCCCGATCGATCCAGGCTTGAAAAGCCATTTCTGAACATCAGCAAAGCCGTACTTACCTCACCTTGGGAAGGAGACGAGAGAGGTTTTCTAGGTATTGTCTTCCATCCTAAATTCAAATTTAATGGTAAAGTGTATGTCTACTATTCAGTTGAAGTCCGTTATGAAGAGAGAATCCGAATCAGTGAGTTCAGAATTTCTCCTGCTGACATGAATGCTTTGGACCATGGTTCTGAAAGGTACTGTGCACACATTTCTCTGGCAAATGTATTTAAGATCTCAGAGGGCAGCTTGTACATTTTTAAAGGCTATTAATGAATGAGACTTATTTAGCTTAATATTGTTCTTGCATTCCAGTGTGTTAACATGTTAGTTCAAGTCCGTGTCTAGCATATTGAGATAGAGAATACGCATGTCCTCTGAGGATGAACTGCAGGTGCTCAGGGATAAAACAAATTTCTCAGTTCTGGTATGTCGGAAGATTTAACAGAACATTGATTAAACATTATTTACCATTAGTAATTTGGGGTTGGATTTTTTTTTTGGTATTGTAATGATTACCCTTTAAAACAGACTTCTGCAAAGCACGAGTGAAATTCATTCTGAAGCCAAAGGTTTCCAAAATCAATATAAACCAACTCAGTGATAGTGGACCAAAGATGGAATTGGCCCCACACTTCTTTATCTGAATGACAGCTCAACCCTGTGATATTACAAATTTAGTATCAAATTAAGTAAAATGCAAACCACTGTGCTATTACTGAGTGCATTTGATTGGAAATTTCATTTGTTTGAGTCTGATCCTGCAGCTGATCCACATTAATGTGCACAGATAATTAGAGGTTTGTTTGTGGAGCCAGTTATAGATTTATAATCTGGTGCAGAACCAAGTAACAGAACCACTGTTTTAAGAGACCCTTGAATATTACTAATTTTAAGATTTTTGCTTTGTTGCATGGTTTATATTAGGGCTTTCCGAATACTCAGCAGTGGATGATGCTAGCTCAAAAATCCATGTAGCCTAACAATAGAAAGGGGATGCTGGTTTATAAAGCAATGGCAGCAATTCAGTGTAATCAGCCCTGTAGATGACAGGTAAGGAGAATTTAAACATGGACCTCAGGAAAGCGAGTCAGGAGCTTAAATCTGCATATATCAAGGCCCACAAGCTGTCTTGTTTAAAAATCCTCAGGATCTATGTTTGTAACATTTTTTGTGCTTATTTAGCTGATGGTTAGTACAGTGAAAGCTTAAGAAAACAAAATTGTGGTCCTGTTGTGCTTGTGTAGGCACAGGTCCCACTGACTTCATCTTGAGATGCTGCCCAAAAGGCAGGTTTGGCCAACACATGGTGCGCATTGCTTTAGCAGGAAGGCGTATCTCTGTCTGTCTGCGGATTTTTGCTCATTGTGTTTTGTTTTGTTTCCATCTTATTTGAGATGTTGAGGAGGAATCACCTTTAGGTCTGTACAGGATCCTCCCTTGCTCCTGCTGCCGGCTGGAGCCTGTGCTCTCCTGCAGTTACCCTATCTCACAGGTGGTGATGTTCAGCAGCAGGTGACCGTAATTGCATAGTTGGGTTCCCTTCCACTTTTTACAATCTGATCACGATTGTAACCATCAGTACTTTCAGAAGGGAAAAAAACTGGCTAAAAGGGATGTGATATAAGTGATTATTATAATTTGGTTTTGCAGCTCCTAAGAGGCACAGTCAGCATGAAACCTGGACCTTCTTAGAAGCTGGAGTAAACTAAACTTCAGTTATTGTATCTGGAAACCTCCACTGCATGTATATGTGGCTTTACCTTTCTATGAAGTTATAATTCATATATTTCACCCTTTTCTTACTATGAAAGGAATGTCAGGTGCATAAAATAAATAGATAAAAGTAAGAGTTTGGGTTTAAAATTAAGGGAAAGTTTGTTGCTACTGCTTTGAATAACCTTTGTCAAAATGTTAATTTGTTGGTGGGGCTGCTTTTAACCACTCTTTATAAACTCAAAGTCCTATGTATGTAATTATCATATAAGGATTATTCCTCCTTTAAGAATTTAATTATTCCTTAACATTTGAAAAGGTTTGGGTTCACCTTGAAAGTGCCTGTCAGGATTGTGCCAGATGCTGTACAGATGCATAAATGGACTGGAGTCTTTTTTTCTTGCAGTTTACAACCAGATTTAAGCTAAGATGACTTTTCTTTTAAAAAAAAAAAAAAAATTTAACAAGGAGGAAAGAAGAATCAGAGGAAAAGTCTAATTATATTCTAGCGTGTTTTCCCAGATTTTTCTTGTTACACTGTTTGGTGTTTCTGTAATCTGGAAAATATGGTGGAATTATTTAAGGTTAAAAAATCAGCTATGCTCAAGTAAAATTCAGTAACCTGGATATGGAGGAATTTGCATCAAACCTGACCTGTCGCTGTTTCCATGTGTCAGGGGCAACACTGGCATGCCATAGCTCTGCCCTTTGCTTCAGGCTTGTGCAGTAGGTAATGCCTCCTCCCTGTGTTCACTTAGGATAATCCTGGAAATAGAAGAACCCGCTTCCAACCATAATGGAGGAGAGCTGCTCTTTGGAGATGATGGGTATCTGTATATATTTACTGGAGACGGAGGCATGGCTGGGGATCCTTTTGGGACCTTTGGCAACGCCCAGAACAAGTAAGAGCGGACCCATTCCTGGGGCAGCTCCGAGCCCCCCGTGTGCGCCCACGGGGCAGTGGGGTGTGGGGACTCACAGCCCCGGGAAGTCTGTTCGGTGGCCCGAGGCAAATGAAATCGTCTTGATATGGTTGTTTTCTCAGAGATACTGGAAGACTTGTCTTTCCCAAAACAGAAAGAATGAAAACCTAGACTTTACAAAAACTCCATCTCTGATGTTTAACCAAGGTCTAGTTTTATTTCTTTTTTTTTTTTTTTTTCTTTCCTTTCTTCTCCCAATACAGATCAACGCTGCTGGGCAAAGTGCTGCGGATTGATGTGAACAACAATGACCGTGGGCCTTTGTACCGAATCCCTCCTGACAACCCTTTTCTTAACGACCCTAAGGCTCGCCCCGAAATCTATGCATATGGAGTGAGAAATATGTGGCGCTGCTCTTTCGATAGGGGTGAACCTCACACCAAGGAAGGGAAAGGGCGGCTCTTCTGTGGAGACGTGGGGCAGAATAAATATGAAGAAATCGACATCGTTGAGAAAGGGAAAAATTACGGCTGGAGGGCGAGGGAAGGGTTCAGCTGTTACGATAAGAAACTTTGCACCAATTCTTCAATGGGTAAATAGATGTGCTCTGTACATTACCTGCATCTCCCACTGTGCAGTTTTCTGCACCATCACTTTTAATTCCTGCCTTCAAAGCCTGGCTGCCTGGTGGAAAACATACATTTTTGAGATGTAAATCTATACTGTCTCAGTCTAGAAGGGAACTGACTTGGGAGTAAATATTGAAAGTCTAAATTTTACCGTTTTTGAGTAAGGAGGAAAATGGAACATGCTAGCTGTTGTTTTTCTAGGCAATCTGTGGTGTTAGTCAAATTGTTTGGTGATTCTGTGATTTAGGAGGACAATTTCATCTCTTCCACATAAAATAAGCTCTCCTGCAGAAGCAAGAAAGATTTGGAGCAACTGTATTTTTCTCTATAACTCACAAGTACTGTCCTTATTTTAAAAAAAAGAGAATGTATTGTGTAAACTGGTCAAGCAGTATGCACAGTGCCTGCTTTGCAGGCAACTGAATGTACAGTGTATTTTTGTTTCTTTTAGCTATGCCAAAAAGGAGAACCATTTTTATTAATTTATTTTTATTTTTTTATTAACTTTTCCAACCTGGATTCAAGGTATTTGGCTGGCTAAATTCCAGTGCGTGTGTGAAGTCAGAGTGTATTGTGTTGCCAGGTCTGGTGTGGACCACATCTTGTGCTGAAGCATCTCCCCAGAGATCCAGGGGGACCATGGGTTGGCACTGATTTGTACTAGCTAAGTTGCTGATTTTTTTTCCTCTTCTACATGCTATGTGTTGTTTAACTTCCTTCCTTTTTTTAACTTAGCTACAAGTACAGTGGTAGTGATTGTTTTTTATAAAATTTTGGAGAGCGTAGAGCAGATCTTTTGCACTCCCTTTGCTGAAGCAGTTGTCAGAGAGCCCTTTTAGTGCTCTCCTGTGTGACAGTGCCTGCGTGAGCATTCATGACAGACACTTTACTGAGGTCTCCAGGGATTTGGAACAATTTCTGATGCCTTTAGAGACTCTTGTTAGAACAGTGAAATGTCACAGCCCCTTTAAAATGAAAAGTGCAGCTGAGGTGTAGAAAACACCTGTTTTAGATGAAACACCCCTGGTGCAGGTTCCCTACTGGCAGAGCTGCTGGGTTTGCTACTTGAGGCATTTGCTACACAGGCAGGGAGAAAGGCTGTGAGGGTGAGGGGGGGTGGGTACCACAAGGAGATACCTGTGATCCAGATGTTTCAAGAGAAAGGGGATGAAGCATCTAATGGACACCTTCAAAATCAAGGCATCTCCCTCTGTTTTGCCTCTCTTTTTTAACTTACATTCTACGATGACTATGTTAGTACTACATCTTGCCTGTGCCATACCATAAATACTTGATGGCCCTTTCAGGTTAAGCTCCCCTGTCTCAGAGATACAGAAGCTATTCATGCTGACATCTGACATACCTTTTCATCAGTGCCTGCAGTCTGGAGTTACCCATCTCTTTTTCTCCTTTTCACCACTGAAACAAAGCTGCCTTGGACAAACATCTCCTGCATGGATGCAGTGACTCAAAGTAAACTGCAAATCCATGGCAAAAAAAGGACGGTCTGTGTATAAACGGGCCAGAAGTGGCACTAACAGAGCTGGGTTGCAGCGGGAGAAGGGGTCAGGAGAACAGTGAGGTGTCTGGGTGATAGAAAGCATGCAGGCTTATCAGGGATTCAGCTTATATGGCAAGTGAAACACTGCCCAGTCTCACTGAGCTACCTTGTCTGTGGTTAGCACAGCCAGCTAGGCAGGGCTATCAAACGTGGTTCTGAAAAGGTGAATATCAAACTAATGTGACTCCATCAGCACTTCATTTAATGAGAAGATGCTCAAGTGAACCTGATTGTGTCATGCTAGTCTCAGAACTATCTAGATAAACAGATATTCTGCATCATGTGTAAAACAAGGCAAGTCGCAGATCTTTTTTCCCCTACAGATGATGTGCTTCCAATTTATGCATATCCACACAAAATGGGGAAATCTGTTACGGGAGGCTATGTCTATCGGGGTTGCGAGTCTCCAAACTTGAGTGGCCTGTACATATTTGGTGATTTTATGAGTGGGTAAGTAAATATTTCAGATACTCGCTAATCTGTACCCCCCGCCAAAGTCCTCCAGCGATACTACACCTGCCTGCAAGTGCTCGTGCAGTCTGACAACTGAGGTCATGCTGCTGCTTGCTGGTTGCAAGCACTGCGCAAAGCCTGACTGCTCACTACAGAGGGCTCGCGTGGCAGGTTTTATATAACCTTTATACCATGGTGCTGTGCAGGAATGCAGTCTTTGCATTCCAGCAGTCCTCGATGGCTGTTTCACATTGTGCCAGCACAAATAAAGGGGCAATGATATGATGTTCATTTAAAGTCCTGGAAGTGATGTAAAAAAGGATTTGAATACGTCCTAAAAAACCCCAAACCGCTCTGATGCAATGTTTCCAGACACTAAAGATATTGAAAGAAAATACATTTTTGTCCAGCAATGAGTCTGCTGCAAACCTGTGATGAGGCAGGCACGAGATTGCCTTGTTTTCCCCCCACCTCCTCTGCCTTTGCTGTACCTGCATCTCCCAGGCCTGTCTCATGCAGCCCCTGCCCCGGTCCTGGGTGCAGGAGAGGCCACAGAGTTGAAGCCAGGCACTCTGCGTCCCTGCCAGGGTCCCCCCCGAAATAGTCTGATATCCTTAAACCCTCCTCAGTTGTTTTTTCATGTGTTTGTGCTGCCCTTGAGAGACAAGGTGTCATGGGAGTGTATCGTATATTTGTTTTAATATTAGCAATCCTTTGTTTTTCAGAGGAGCTGCAGTTCCTATTGCAGCTAATGCACGTAGGAAGCATTAAACATCCTTGGAGGTGTCCTCCTTAATGTTCATAAATCAACTTCTTGGTTGTGTTGTGGAAGTGTTCTTTTGTCTTGCAGACGCCTGATGTCTTTGAAGGAAGATCGTGCTACCAGAGAGTGGCAGTACAGTGAAATCTGCATGGGGACTGGACAAACATGCATGTTCCCTGGGCTTATCAATAACTATTATCAATACATCATCTCCTTTGCTGAAGATGAAGCAGGTAATCTTTTCACTTTGTCACACTGAATGGCATGCTTGTGGTTTCTCTTCGGAGTAAAACACCAGAGGAGGGGTCAGGGAGGGCTCCTGGGGGGCAGTGGGTGGTGGGGACACAGAACACAAGTCTCTCAGTCTGGAAAATGCCAGTCGGTAAGACTCCCAGCATCTCCCAAATATCAAACCAAAGTGACAATCCTAATTTTGAGGGCATCATGCCACGCAGTGCCTGCAGGAGGAATTGGAGAGGCAGTTCCCTGCAGGACTGAGGCTGGGTGTGCTGCTGCCTGCATGGCTACCCTCTGGAGGGATGGGGAGAAGCGGGGCGGCAAATACAACAAAGAACGGCTTAGAAAAGAAACCTCATTCTTCACGGTGCTACGCTGTGGGGAAAGCAGGCCCTGAGAGGCTGATACCCAAGTGAAAGCAAGTCTATGCTCTTGGCTAGCCGAGGCGGCTCTTGGCATTATTAATGGCTACAGGGAAGCAGATGTAATGAACAGTAATTATGAACCTGCTCACCCTGGCCTGGAATATTTGTACCTCTCGAGATGAAGCAGAATGAAAGCCCTACGTTATGTCTTGAGTAAGGCATCAGCAAAAGGCTGCTTGTAGTCCATATTTTATTAGTGCCAGCTGGGATTTTGCCTTGCGTAGGACTGAAGGATGTAGTCTCAGTGGAGCTTTGCATAGCTGTGTTTTAAGACCAGAGACATTTTTCTTCCTAGGAAGGAGCCACTGCAATTTGAAAAGGAGGAAATAGAGTCCTAGGTGAGAGCTGGTGGTGGCTACCTTTGTTTGTACAAGGTTATGGTTAATTTCCCAGCCCTGTGGTGGGGCAAGGAGAGCGTGCAGCTTGTGACTGAGGGCAGGGAGAGGATGAGCCCCGCAATGTTCAGCCCCATTGCTAAGTAGGCTTGTGTGCAACTTGGCAATGCAGGAGTTTGTGTTCTGTCCCATTGCAGGGAGGTTCTGGCTCATGGTCACAAGCACCTGCTTCCAGAATGTCCCAGTTTTTAAACTTCTGGTTTTCCCAAAGATTATGTCAGGCATGGATATTGCACAAATGCAACATGCGTTGCATATCATATACATGCAGATTTTACTATGTAAATGCGAATCATATATATTAAGTACTAGCTCAAAAGTTTGACTTTGGAATTTTAGCTTTTTTGGAGTTAAAATCCATTTTCTTTAAATAATTAATGTTCATGGAAGGTAGAGCTTTTTTGTAGTGCTGTGGCACAAAGGATATCTTACCTTAAAACCAGAATGATGTAGTATAAATCAGCTTTATGCCAATTCAGAGGGCTGCTGAGAGCAGTATCAAGCCATTAACTGCAGCCCTTGCTCATGGACATGAGGACCAGCATTTCCCTCATCACACGCCTCTGGGCAGAGTCTGTGCAAAGCAGAGTGAGACGCCCTTCTTCTGCCCTGTGCTTTTCACACATACTTTGTGGAAGTCTGAGATGGGTGGAAATTTGGGCTGGAGTCTGTTCTCAGAGGTAGTTACTTGCCTTGTGTTTGCTTTATCATAATGGAAAGAAATCTGTTGATAACAGTGTAGTGAGGTTGCTTTATCTTCAGCGAACAGCCTTCTCTTGCACCTTTTTGGTGTGCTGGGAATCTCAGTTTTTACAAGTTTATCACAGTTTATTTTAACAAGCTTTTCTTCATGGAAGCATTTGCTTTTAGGGGTTGTCACTCTGATGAATGTTAATGCGGCTGGTGCAGTGGATCTTTTTATGTGGTGCGGACAGCTATATTTTTGCCTCACTGCACAGCCAGCACCCCTGTCCCCTGGCAGCTGAACGTGTCAGGGACACCTCAGGCACTGTGCTATGTCTGTGGGGCACAGGTGTGATAGCCTGTGTGCTTCGTGGCCTTGGAATCATATTTCTGCCTGATAATTTCCAGGAAAGAGGGATGGGATGTAAAGCACATGTCACTGCATTGCAAGATGTAATGCCAGATGTTTCCCATACCTGTTTGGATCAAAGCTGCTTCTGGCCTGTAGTTAGAGATCACCAGAAAAATCACAGAATGGTTTGGGTTGGAAGGGACCTTAAAGATCATCTGGTTCCACCCCCCTGCCCCGGGCAGGGCCCCCTTCCCCCAGCCCAGGGGGCTCCCAGCCCCGTCCAACCTGGCCTTGAGCCCTTCCAGGGAGGGGGCAGCCACAGCTGCTCTGGGCACCCGGGGCCAGCGCCTCACCATCCTCTGTTGGGGACCCCCGAGCTGGCCCCAGCACTGCAGGGGGGTCTCCCCAGAGCAGAGGGGGACAATCCCCTCCCTGGCCCTGCTGGCCACACTTCCCTTGGTGCAGCCCAGGACACGGGTGGTTTCTGGGCTGCAAGCGCACGGTGCTGGCTCACAGGCAGTTTTCCATCCACTAATACCCCCAAGTCTGTTTCCACAGGGCTGCTCTCAGTCCATTCTCTGCCCAGCCTGTGTTTGTGGTTGGGATCAACCCAACCCACGTGCAGCACCTTGCACATGGGCTTGTTGAACTTCATGAGGTTTACAAGGGCTCACTTCTCAAGCCTGTCAAGGCCCCTCTGAATGGCATCCCTTCCCCCCAGCGTGAAGAAAAGGGAAAAAAAAGGAAGAAACCAGCCAGGGGTGGCCAGAGGCAGCTGGTTTCTTCACTGGGAGCATCCGGAGGAGCTCAGCCCAGGGCAGCACAGGAGAGCAGGGAGGAGGAGGGAGGCTCAGCAGTCAGCCCACCAACTGCCTTGCACCTTCCTTCGCTCACTCTGACCCCTCTGCTCCTTCCCCTGTTCCCCATGGGGTACCCACAGGATGCCCAAAGAAATCTGCCTTACTCACTAAGCAGGTCTCTGTTGTCTCTTTTCCTGCCCTCCCCTGCCCCCCCCTTTTTTTTTTTTTTGAATACTGCATATTTACTTTTTCTCTCCAATCCTTTTCATTCTGCTGCTCAAGCACTTGAGCTGGCAAAAGAGAAAGGAGAGTGCCAGAGGGATTGCTTATCCTGGCCTCACCTGCACAACTAAGAGAAGGATGGAAATGTAGTTAAGAGAAAATAAGTCAAATAAATGGTGATGGACATTGTTTGGCTGAAGGCTGAGCCCTATCCATGTGACCTGACAGAGCTGTGATGAATCAGATGCCTTTCGTGTGAGATACATCTCACTTTGTGAGTACACTAGAGAAAGCTAAAGCACAACCTTGTTCTTCTGTAATTCACCCCAAAGGAGTGCTTCATCCAAAAGAGCAGGAGGCAATGTGAACATTCTTAATTTTCTTTAAATTCATGTTGACAAAGGGAATTCAATATTTTACTGTTTTGTGTTAGAGAAGGTAAAGGGCACAGATCAGACTGAGATGGCAGCTAAAGTCTGGGCAGCTGAACCTCCAGTGGCAATTTGTCGAAATAATGTTTTATGACAATATGTAAAAGCTCCCATTCACTAACAGTATTTTATGCCACTGAACTGCAGATGAACTCTCACTACAAACCCAAATACAAACCTGCCTTGTTTCCTCCAATAGCCAGATCTCCACATTGGTCCTGGGTTTACTGGTGCTCTTTCACCTGTGAAGCAGGTTTGTGCTGTACAGGACATGGAGAGTTTTCATGGCAGTGTCCATTTGTTTTCCCAGGGGAACTTTACTTCATGTCTACTGGCATACCAAGCGCCACGGCTCCCCATGGAGTGGTGTACAAAGTGGTGGACACCTCTAGGTATGAGATGTTCTTGTTGCAAAGCCCGAGTGTGGTGCAGTGTGTCCAACTGTTGCTGTGATGAGTGATGTTGGCTGACAAACTAGCCCTTCTCCTGTGCTGGGCCTTTCCGTGGAGCTTGAGCAAGGAATGACTGGCGCCACCCGTTGTGGTGCTGCTTTGCTCCTGCAGTCGTGGGAGTCTACACTGCCTGGTGATCACCAGCTTGTTATGGGGCCTGTTGGTGTTACAAGGGTTGGGACATTTGTTCCTGAAAGCTAAAGGAGTATTTTGAAAGGCTTGTCTTTCTCAGGCAAAGTTTCTCTAGATTCCTGCCCCAAAAGAGGCAGTTTTTCTCAAGGTGCTTATTCTCGGTTCCTCTCCATCCCTTGTAGCTGGCGGCATCTCCCATAAAAGCCCCATGCCCAGACAGCTGCAGCCAGAGCTGACCCAGCATGAACTGCAGTGCTTTTTCAGGCAAAACAGAAATTAGTGTCAAAAAGTACATTCTCTTTTGTATTTCAAGGAGGAAAATGGCTTGGACAAGGAAATAAGTCCATTGTTACACCTAGATCCCACATGCATGCTTCTGAGACCAGGCAAGGCAGGGAGTTGCTGTGTTTTATGGGAAGGCTTATAGCTGTTTTTTTCCATCTTCTTGTTTTTTAAATGTTACTATTACTGGCTAAACATCAAACTACATTCAGCCAGACATGCAGAGTGAGACTTCTGTAGCTTTTATTTTTTTAAAAAACAGATTAAATTTACAGCTTTATCTATCTGAGAATTTTGAACCAAACCACTTCTGGTTTTATGTTGGAACCAGACCCCAAAGTTAAACAGCCCCCAGAGCTGCTGTGTGTTTTCCTCTGACTCTCTTCTGTCGGGAGCATTTTCCATTATCTAACACAGTAGAAGAGTTCCTGTAAACTGTGTATTAAGAAACCGGTATTACGCAACCTTTGCAAAAATAAAGCAGAAGTCAAAAGCAAGTCATAAGTTTGAGCTTAAAAAGAAGTTTCTTTCATGTGTAGAATACAGAAAAAACTCACAGGAAAATTCATAAAAGTAGGGAACATCTCTGTGTAGGTAGTTGCAAGAGAAACTCTTTGCCTTCCACAGAAGTGCAAATGCAAACAATCCTAATTACAAAGGAATATAACTTCCAAATGCAAACATCTCACATTTTTGAACCAGTTTGAAAACCTGAAGAAGTCCACAGATTAACAAAGCAGCTGTCATAGGAAAAAGTGATGATGAACTGAATGTACCTTCTCAGAAGTGAGGTATACCTCCATGGCAAACAAATTTGTGTCAAAATAATGTGCCATGCTAAGAGGGAGCCTCTGCATGAGATACTTAGAGCTCTTATTTGAAACTAATGCATTTTTAGCACTACTTTTGTAGTCGTTAGTCTTTTGTTTGGGCTCTATGTATGAATAATAGTGTGTTATTTTGCTTCTCTGAAGGCAGCTTGGAAACTTGCATACACATGACCTTTATGTCAAATGTTCAACATACACGGTCTAGCTTTTGATTTTTATTTTCAGTTTGATTAATCTCTTTCTATAATGCTTGAACCTGCCAGTGTTTTATTTCCTTAATGAATTCAGCAATCACGAGTGAAAACACAGCCAGAGGACTCCACTGCCTTGTGAATACATGGACTTTGATCAACAGAGATATTGTGGTTTGGATCGTTTAAACAGACATTTATTTTTTTTCCAATGAGCATTACATTAATGGAAAAATGGGAAGCAAAGCCTCACGATGCTAGAGGAAAGGAATTAATTGTGCACTGTATGTGTCCCTTTTTTGCAGAAGAGCACCACCAGGAAAATGCCGAGTTGAGCCGTCACCGGTGAAATTAAAAAGCAAGCGCATCCAGTTTGTGCCAAAGGAGAGTAAGTGTCACTGTTGCTGTTTATTATTGGTGCATGTTAGCTAGCAGTAAATACAAACTCCAGGCTCCCACTATCTCTTTATGCCTGGAGACCACCCAGAACTTCAGAGTATCCTCAAAATTAATTCTTACCTGCTGTTTTGGATCAAGAGTTGATTCAAATAAGGCTTAAGGTATTTCCCCTCACCCGGCCATGTGAAATCTTTTCTGTAGTTTCTGCCCCTGTACATTTTCCCTTTTCCATGCTACATCATACCTGTTTCATTACCACCAACTTGGTTTCCCGGTAACTGTTTCTGTACTGAGATCCTATGCTCAATGGTGCTTTTCAGTGATAAGTGATTTTTTTGCAGTGCCTTCAGGTAGTGATGAGCACTTCAAAAGCCGAAGGATATGATGGCTAAACAGTTGGGAAATGGTTCATTGAGCAAGATGTGGGCTGAGTCACTGTTAGTTGTAAGGGAGAAAATATGGGGTGAGAAAACACTCCCAAAAGAATCAGAGTGATCAGCCATTCAGGTGAACTTTTGGCTTATCCAAACCCTCTAGGGCTTTTTGTTTGCTTCATACTGAACGAAGTATTGTACTGCTAAAGCTTGAGTAGTCAACAATGTAGCTGAATCTGCAGCAAGCTAAGTACTATCTATATTAAGTGTAAAAATCTAAATAAACTACTAGGATCTCAAAATAAAATTAGGCAGCATCACCCTTCTTTTTCCCTGTGCATTTTGTTTACACAGGTAAGTACTTAGGGCGGTACTCTAACAACTTTGTCATGAAGTTAGTATTACTGTAAGAAGTCTAATGTCAGAATACTTTAATTTTAATTACATTAATCATGTTTCACTGCATTTGAGTCATTGACAGTTCCTACAGGTTTGACTTCAGGGAGGAATGAGGGCACTCAGCACCTTGCAAGACTGAGTCTTTAAGGTGGAACAAAATCTAAGGCTAATTATTAATTGTTGACATGTCTGAGCATTCAGCACATCTTCAGAAACATTTTAGATTGCAAGCTGTGCATGCAGTTTCCAAACATTAGTAACTTGGTTTGTGTTCAACCAATTTTGTCTCTGCTTCTGTTTATGCATTATAATCTATGCAAGTCCAAAGTTCAGATTTTTAAACTATACGTATAAATAAATCTTTTGGGTTTGTTGACGAGGTAGTTTTCATCATAGATTAAAACCTAGAAACGGTGGGAAAGATTCTGCTAAGTGTCTTAAGAACTAAACTCACTTTTAGGTGAAAACTAAGAAAGTTTTGATTCAGAAGCATGTAAACAAGGATGTGTAGCTGTAAATATTTTGCTGGTTTGGTTAGTGTTTAGTGTGAGTGTAACAATCGCCAAGGCATGCAGCTTTCATTAGTTAGATGAGTGCATTCGTTGGAAGTGTATTTAATAAATAGCTTGATGAAGAGTAATATATGATAGCAACTTGATTCAGTGAGGTGAAAAGCACTCCCAGGTGACCATTAGCTTTCATGCAGTCCTTTGTATCATTATACGAGTATACTTTGCCAGATGAGGCTCCAGCAACTGAGGTGTGCACAGATAAGGCTTTCATATCTATTTTTTGTCTTCAGAACTTCAGCTTCCAAAGAAGGGAAACATTTTCATGCCACAAATACAATTCCTCTCCAAAGAGTGTTATTTGGAAAAACTGGACCATTGCAAGGGTTTGTCTTTTGGGGACAATAGATATCAAGCACAAAAAAGACAGTTATATTTTCCTCATCTCTCTACTACCAAGCAAATGATGAATGAGAATGGACAAATCTAGGATATAATTTAAAAAGTTGTGATGTCTTTGCATATGCCTGTGACACTGTCCCAGCTCAGCTGATTGTTATTCTGAGCAATTCTGAATTGCTTCCTTCTGACAAGCTAAAACTTATTTTTAAGCTAAAAATAGACCACATGTGAATAAGCAAGTCCAGTAACGCCTGGAAACTGTGACAGGAAAGAATTTTCAGCTCTTCAGAGCTCAAGACTCTTTTATTTTTTTCATAAGGAAGAAAAAACACAACCCCAAATCCTGTTTTATGTGTTGTCCTGGCAACTTCATTCCTTTTGCACATTCCAGTTGCCAGAGAGAATTGATTTTGAATGTTCCTGATTTCAGCTCCTCTGAATAAAGCATCTGGCCCAGTGGGGAGGCCGGCACTCTTGGTCTGGTAACGATCCAGTCATTAGTAATGAAGAGAAGAGCAGAAATAGTGCCTGTCTTTAAAATGCTTTCAGCAGGGGAGAAGGGTACTGTGGGGAACTCCTGACCATGAAACTGCAGCTCCCGCCCTTTAATGGCCAGGCTGAAGCTTTGCCAATAAACAGCTTGGAGTTTCCTTCTTGGGAGAGGCTCGCTTGTTGGCATTAAGCCCTGCAGTTGTCTCTGCTAACTAAAAGCAGCCGACATTTTTCACCGAGGAAGTATTGGCTCACCGGGAGCGTTGATGCTCCTCAACAGGATCAAGTAAGCAAATTCCAAGAAACAAGTTAAATAAGTGAAAAATCGACGCTGGTTTCATATCGTTGTCTTTAAGTATTGTCCACAGAGTGGCAGACTCATGGTTTCACGTTTTTTTTTCCTGAACAGAGCTTATTGTGAAAGCACCAAAGTCGCGTCCCCGGCTGAAGGCCACAACCCAGGCCCCCTGGGGAGGCAGAGCAGACCCCCACACGCCGGCTGTGAACTGGGTGGGCCAAGCCTCACTGCCACTGGGGAACCGAAGCCGTACACCCACCACCCCCACGCCAGGCGGCAGGACCCCCAAGCCCAGGAAGGGAGGACAGAGGAGGGGACAGCGCAGGAAGAAGAAACCTCCCGGCCGGGCCCCGCCACTGCAAAATGGCGCTGTGAGGCTGGTGGAGCAGCAGGGCCGCGGCCAGAGCTGGGGCCGGGTGGAGGTTTACATCGATGGCGAGTGGGGCACGGTGTGCGACGATGGCTGGAGCTTGCCCGCTGCTGCCGTGGTGTGCCGCCAGCTGGGCTTCCCCTACGTGGTGCGGGCCAGCAAGAAGGCAGAATTTGGGGAAGGGACCTCCCTTCGCATTCTCCTGGATGACGTCCAGTGCTCCGGGCAGGAGAAGACGCTGCTGGAGTGCGCCCACGCTGATGTCGGCACACACAACTGTTCCCACGAGGAGGACGCCGGCGCGGTGTGCAGCCGGGAGGAGGTGGCAGACTGGTGACAGAGGAGCTGGGGAAGGTGCTGAGGGACTCGGAGCACGTCCCTTTCTTGTCCAACCTTCTGAACCAACACCGGTATTGAGGAGGGTGTGCTTTGCCTTGAGGATGCTGCATCTGTTCAAAGTAACCTGCGGTTTTCTTCATCCCCATGCGTCTGCCTTGGCGGGAAAGAAAAAGTAAAATGGAGCAGTGCCTTGAGTATGTCATGAGCAGGGACTGCATTTGTATAGGGTTTTTTAATAGGAAAACCCCAAACATCAGCCATTATAGATTAGAAGAGAGATACATCCTGTTGCCATTTCCCCTTTTGAAATACAGCATTCCTCAGCTGTGCTTCACAATGTTTTGCGGAAAAATAAATTCCCAAATAACCATCTTTTGCTCTTATGGAAGTGTTTGCATTGTTTGTCTTGCTTTGCCACCTGCAGCTCTGAGTGGTGGCTTCTAAGCATGTGTAAATCTGTGCCTTCCTTTGCAGAATACAAAAGTAGAATTTTTTTTTTAACTTCCCATGCACTAGTTTAAAGCAAAAGTATTCTTCTGTAATGTTTTTTTATTGGTATAAGTCTGTTGGTTATCAAAGATAACTGTGTATAAGCAAAATCAGATAAATTAGAAAAAGTTAGAGCATACTGTCTGGGAAGTATTTCTGCAGTTTATACTAGCCTACATAACAAGAAATTCTGGCCTTTTTTATATGAACCAGATCCTTATCCAGTTTAACCCTGAAGATACTTTGTACTTGTTTCTCCACTTTCCCAAACATTGTGAAGCCACATGTTTTTGTGTTCAGTTTTCACAGGTGTAAATGACTAGACAAGAAGTAATTGTACCGGGGTAATAATCCTGTAATATTTACCCCTTTTTAAAGGATATTAAAAAAAAACCCCAAACTCATTTTGTCTGAAATCTGGTTTTCACCTGAGTGGTGATTGGAGACACATGTTCTCCTCATGTGGTCTCTTTGCATTTGATTGCATTTTGCCTGGTTATTTTTTTCCCCAGTGTAATCAGAATAGGTTTTATCTTGCTGCTCAGTCAAGAACATGAGTGAGACAAAATGAAACAAATGTAAAATGACTAGTGCATCCAGAAAAGTTCACAAGCAAAACCTTGTATCTAAAGCTCTTACTGTGGATATTTAATTCCCCAATTTCAAGTTGACAGAGTTCTCTTAATCCTAAAACATTCATGTATATAGTAAATGAATTTATTTTAAATATTTTTCCTAAACTTTCTGCTATACCCATTAAATACTTTTTGATATTAGAGAACACCTTCACTATGCAAAAACAGAGAATCAGACAAATAGCACTGTTTCCCTGCTTCCTATGAAGTATAAAGGGGCAAACGGATGTCTAAAGTGCCTTTTGCAAAGTGCTACTCTCATTTCATTAGAAAGCCTACAAATGCCGTCAGGCCTCAGACTGTCATTAGGCTTTTCCCATTGCAGTCAAGGTGCAAACGCATTTGTTTGAAGTGTAGAAATTCACTTCAGGCACATCGAAATGTTTGGGGAACAAGAGAGTCCTTTGTAAATTATTCTGTTAAGAGCTGGCACCTGTTGAGCTGATGGGATTAGAGGGCTGGAAGAAAACAGAAAGTGGAAATCTAATCTTTCTTCTTCCAAATTCCTCTTCCGCTTCTTTTGGCTCCTTAGCCAAATTTCAGCTCTCTCTAGCTGTGAGATTTTAAGGAGAATCTTGGTCATAGTTATGCTTAAAAAATTCTGGGTAGAAAAAAGACCTGTACAACAGAGGTTACTCTAAAGGAATTGAGATGATTCCAGGATGTCTGCCATAGACCAACTGGACGTGAATTTCATTGTCGTTTTCCAGGTACTTAAGTATGCTTTTCTAATTTAACTAGTAGTTACCCTACAGCTGCTTTAGCCCATTTGAACCTCCTGAGCATAAGCAGAGGTTACCTACATCTTGGATATTGCTGGTGGTGACTGCCACCAGCCTCTGGCTGGCCATTCCTCAGTGGCAGGCAGGCGCTGGTGGCATACGGAAGCCAGCCCACAAGAAGCAGCCCTCGGCATGAGCTTGGCTGATGGCAAACACAGAGCCGTACACCCCCAGTGTTTGCTGCTGGCATTATGTGGGTGCTGCCAGCTTCACAGGGGAAACAGTTATCAGCAGATATGACTTTCAAATAAGTGGTTTTTTCTCCCCGTATCCTTTCTCCCAACCTACACTAAGTGGGGAAAACATTCAAGTAGGTGTGTGCCAGCTCAGTACGCATGGATGTGTGTATGTGCCTGCCAGCTCATTATGCTGTTAGGATGCTGGGAAGATATTTCTGACCATCGTGCTCCCTTCCAAGCTTAAAACATATCTGTTCTAAATCCTGGTATTTGTCAGTCTAGTTCCATGGTATTTAAATAATGAGTCTGTACTATTCAAAGCACAGAAGTACATGTGCATTTAAATACCTAACATATCATCTGGTGTTTAACAGGATTCTTATTGATATCTTTTTTCTTCATTTTAAAATGCATTTATATATCAGGATGTCACACAAATTAAGCTTCAGATAAACTAATAAACCCTGCTGCTACATTTGAACATGCCAGTATACTGCCTGGATGCTGATTCAGGATAAAGGTCTTTAAATAGCCCAGAATAATGCTGATTACCACGGTGCAACTGCTCTTATGTATGTGTTATGTGGCAGTCCCAGACTTTTGTCTAGTAGCAGTATGGTTTATTGCCTTCTCTCCTGATTCACCTCTGTGACTGAGATTGGAGCATCTGCATTTTTCCCTCCGTATTTTTCTTGTCCTTATGTTAGCACAGCGTCATCACGTGGAGGACCCAGCATATCGCTAAGGGAAGAGTGTAGACCTAGCTTTGCTACCTCTTTTTCCCTACCTCCAAAGCAGCATAGCTCTGTGCAGAGCTCAGGGGCTTCACTTTTCTTCACTTAGACTGCTTCTGGTACCCAGCAGCCAGCCCAAGGACTGCCAGGCTGTGTCGCAGTCTGTGGTATAGACATTATCCTCAAGCTGAAATTATTTGAACTTACCATGTTCTTTTCAAGGCATCCAATAGCCAAATCCTCCCACAAGTATCTGGGGAAAAACTTTAAAGCTTGCTGCCAAAGCAATGGAGAGATAGTGAAACAGGTGGGGTGTTGCAGTGGAGGTGCTCACTCAAATGCTGGCAAAACCCTTCTGGGTGCTGAGCCCTGGCTGGAGCACGCTGTGAGGACACCCCCTGTGTGGTTCTCTTCTGGGCTCTACCCAACTTTTCTGTGTCAGGTTGCAGGGTATGAATAGCACAAGGCACATATATCACAGTACTAAGCACAGTGGCCTGTAATTAAATAACACTGAAGGCATGACTCAAGTTCAGAAAGCTCAGCGGTGGCACTGTAGGGTCCAACTTCACATGCTGCTGTGGTGTTTCTCCTGCCTTCATCACGCCTACCAGCCTCTCCCCCCACCTCTCACCAGTCATACCTTCGTGTTGGGCCTCGGCATCGCCAGAGAACATCAGCTCACGTACTACTACCCCACAGCCCCAGCACAGCAAAAACCGAGCAGAGCCTGCCTCTTCTTTAACCTGTTAGCATCAACATGGTTGGGGAGGAGTGGGGGGTCGTCTCCAGTGCAAATCTGTCCCACGGTGCATGAGCTCAGCCCAGTGCTGTTTGGTTATATCAACATAGAAATTCAGCAGTGCAGAGGAGAAAACCAGTCACAACATATCAAATCCAAGCCTGCTTTTCCTCTGGGAAAGATGCCAATAGACCTCTTTAAAAGGTCAGCTTGGCACATGAGATGCATTGGTCTCCTTAGATGCTTTCAGACATTTTTCTGTATGAAAAGAGATTTAAGCATCATTTGATATCTAATAACTGCATTCCAAATTTATGTTTTAAGAATTCATAGTTTTTTCTCTGTAAACAAATAAGACCAAAAGCCCATTTGCTGTGTGTCCATACCTTGCTGCCTTGTCCTTACCTGCTGACTTTCCCAAGGTTTACATGTCCAGACTTTACCCTGTAGCACAAGCGCAGCTGTAGAGCTGCCTTGAGCAATGTAGTAGTCAGAAAAGCCATTACGATGGAAATGTCAATCATTCCTTAACAATTATGTGGTAAATAAAGACGTTATTTTTAAGGGACATAAGTCTCTAGCAGTCGTAAACACTGACATCAAGTAGCTTGTTTTTCAGGGGCATTAGCTGTTGGCAATGACTAAACCCTCGGACTGTTTTTGTTATTATTAACCATCTTGCCAATTACTTGCCCATTCCATGCCAGAAAATATTATTGACTGACAAGGATCAGGACCTCAGTATGTGTCTGAACCAGGTGGCAACCAACTCCGGGTGAAAATCACTGCAAAGGCCTGTATTTGGCAGTGTTGGATAAGTAACATCTAAGCCCACTGTAGACTTTGTTTTGCAAAGGTGTGGTTAACTCCTATATCCAGTGTAGTTTAACCTGTGGCAAAATGTCTGGGTTTAGGTCTGCTCATTTATTATGAGCAGTTACTTTTTCTCAGAGTTTTCCTGTCCACATGTACCAGGCATGGACAGGAGACAGCAGTACAGCAGTGCATCTCAAGTTTGAGCGAGGTGGCTCTGATGGCCTTGAAAGGTGCCAAGGTACAAGTGCTGCCCATGAGTGACCTTATTTCCACCCCCCCCTGCAGAACGAAACAGCAAAAGGCTTTATCCTGATTGAGTCAGGATGTCATGCCGGAGAGCCAGAAAAGATTGGAGCGCATTTGGTTGTCAGTACCCGCAAATCAAGGATTTTATTTTTGCCTGGTAAATGAAGGGGCATCAGGAAACATTCCCTGGCACCAGGAGGCAATGAGCTGTGCTGTTAAACGTTCAGAGCAGCCCCCAGCACACCTATGGCCTGTGCTAACCCGCACCCTCAGAGATCACCCTGGGCTAGGTCAGGAGTCAGGATCAGTTGGCCTGACAATCAAGAAATGACCCTGGTTAATTTACTGGTGTAGATGAAGCCTTTGTGAAATCTAAACCCAAGGTGGCTGTTTTTTCTAAGGGACTGAGCTTCCCATTGCAAGACCACATAGGCCTTTTGATAATTTGTTTTTCTGGATGATACAGAAATAAAAATCTCTTTGGAGCTGACCAAAAGCATAAGGAGACAAAATGATGGCTTCATCTTTTTGCACCTGCTTTTTAACACAGTGAGTATATCACTAGTATTTGGACTGCTCGGTGCTTTTTTCCCCTTTACTTTTACAGTGTACAGTGCATTGTGGTTTTCGGAACATGCCAGATGAGTTGCAAACTGCGATGTATTTCATCCCTATGCATGTAGCAATTCTTTAAACCAAGATTGCAGACAATTTGTGCTGTGCCTACCTTTCCAGTATGACATTTAAAGACACCTTAGAAAGAAAAGGAGTTTCTGGAGGAAGCAGCAAGGGCTGTTTTGGGAGCCATGGTCCCAGGGGCTCATGACGTGCACAGGTTGATGGGGAAAGTCCTGAACTGCGAAGGTATTCCAGGGCATCTGCAGTTCTACATAGGCAGGTTGAGAAGATCTTGCATCACCCCAGGTTTTGTTTTGGAAGAGCGGTGGGAGAGGAAGAAAGCTCTCACTTCAGATTTTCATCTGCCTCTACCTGCACGCCATAGCTTGTGACATGACACAACGTGCTGTTGTGCAGTCTCATCTCACACAGATGTCCTCCAGCCCAGCCCAGCCCAACCCAGCCCCAGCCCTCATGCCCCAGCAGCCACCCTGGTCTTCCCCAGCAGGTTTTGTGGCTTGGGACTCTGCGCTCAGGGAGCTGATTTTCCCAGCATTAGACAGAAGGTCAAGTTTTTGTTATTAACTTGATGCTACTTTTCAATTTCCCATTCCTTGCTAATTATGTTAAAATAATGGGTCATTTTCTGTTTCCAAAACCATTATAACTGCCCTTACTAGCTTTGGCTTGTCTGGATTCAATTATTATTTACACTGATATGAATAACAGCAGAGTTGGGCTATTGCTTTACATTTTGTATCTCTCTATATATGTACACATATGCTGAGGAAAGTTATGTACTAACTTTTGAACAGAACGAACATTTTCCTTTAAATTTTATTAGTAACTGGATTTAAAACAGGGTCATGTACTGAATTGTGCTGGTAACACAATTCAACTCCACACTTTGTAGTACTAGTTATAATATTACGATTTGGTTTATGTAAGAAAAATAATCAGATGTTTACATAAAAGTATGTTTGTTTGATTTTTTTTTTTCCTTTGAGCTCCTGTATGAACGAATGTAACCATAAGCACACGGCAGCGAATATCTCCCCATACCTTGCAAATGACGAGTAACAGAGAAGCAATCACTGACTGTTCAAGTGAAGGGAGGTTAAGGTAAATGTCTCTCTTATATTTGGTGAAAAATTCTGTACAGTCTTACTTTAAATAAGTTCATCTGCCTCACCATTTTTCACACTGGTTGTCACAATAATAGTAAAAAAAGAGGGAGATCAGATATTATTACCTGGCCATCAGAAGAACAAGATAGGTTTTGGAAGTGTACTTCAATTAGTAGTTTGAAATCCAGTTATATTCCTCTGCCGGTGTTGCTCTGCACTGGATAATGGTCTGCTGGCATTACAGTGTGATATGTGAAATACGAATTTGTCTGAATTCTCAGGCTACGGTAGATTCAATGTTAAGCTGAGCTATAGTCATGCAGCAAGAAAGCCTGAGAATATACATTTTCTGTCCTGAACTTTACAATCCTTGGAGTAGAGAACTTTATCTTTTGCACTATTAAAAGCCACATTTTAGGCACCATTATTTTATAATAGGCACCATTATTTTCCACAATTTAGAGACTATGATCGCCACAATATAGTGACTATGATGATCAAATTGTAGTGACATGAGGTGATCAAAAGGAGGAAAGTGAAGGCACGCTGCATACAGACGCAAAGGATATGTGGGACACAGTGCTTCCAGTGGGATTGCCCACATGTGGCAGAGCTGCTAGAGCTGGGCAGGAGGAATGAAATCCTTAAACAGCAGTCACTCCGTGGATTCCACCTGGACAGTGTTTCCACCTGGGAAAAGAGGAGATGCCTAGTAAAACCAGTCCTGAAGTTTGCATTTCTGCTGGAGATGGATGAAGTACAGTGCTCATGCTAGTCCCAGACCCCTACTAGTTCCATATGGGCCTTCAGGCAGGGAGTGAAGTCTTAAGACTGTAAATTCTCCAGGAGAGGTACCAATTTAATGACCATGTGCATTTAACCAGTAGCACACAACAGATGGAGGCATTTAGCAATAAAATTAAAAGCTCTTTATTTAGAAATGTGTTTCATTGGTAAATTCTGACTGTCCCAGGATACCTAGCCCTCTGCATGCTGCAGAAGGCATTTCCCAGCACAAGAAATGTCTATGCTGTGCCTTCTCTTTGCTGTCCTCACTTCCAGCCTATACGATGCTGGACCAAGAGAGAGAGAGCAGTAAATGTTTTCAAACCTAAATAGCTATGAAAAGACAAGCAAAAGAGAGCAGGAGTTTGGACAAACCCTGCGTCCCATCAATTTTTCAAATTCACCTTGTAACTTCACACCATTTGATGGCTCCCAGCTCTCTGCTCCTCTGTTCAGCTCCCACATCTCTCTCGCTCTTTGTGTTTATGGGAACGTGCAAGTTGGCAAAATGTCCACGCGATGGCAGTTCAGTCCCCAGCAGAAAGGTGACAGACAGAGAAGTTCAGCATCACCAAGCCTGCACTCCTTCCTTAGTGCAGTGTGTGCCTTCCAGGTGGATAATAAACATAACAGTGTGGTCCCTTGGTATCATGTCCTTCACTCAAGGGTGTAGAAGCACATTAGCATACAAACAAAAGTTGTTATTAAAGCTTGTTAGAATACAAAAAAAAAAAAAAAAAAGGTTTTATTAAATTTTATCTTTAAAGCCTGAAATATAAGGTAATTCCTGTAATCTAACCAGGCTGGATAATTAGTGAAGGGGAGTTTATCAGCTGATAATTACATCTGCATGAAAAGATATATTCTGAGACCTTGCCTGTTCTAGGCAGGGGTCAGAACTATATTACATGGCCTCTCTATCCCATCAAATGTCTAAAATGCCAAATATTTTATCACTTCCCTGTGAGCTGCTCACAAACAAGGTACAAGCAGGAATTTTCCGCAGGAATTATTCTGAGAGTGATTTCAAATGAAAGAACACCTTGCAAATAGTTACGATCTATTCTTGAAATATGCTGAAAAAAACATTGATGAAACTCAGAAAATCAGTGTTTCATCAGGAAGTTGAGTGGCTTTAAAGACATGGTTTCATTAGCTAGTTTTGGATTTTAAGCACTCTCTCTGGGTGGTGCTATTCTTGTGATTAGTTGTATCTTTCCTAGTGATGAGTATTTGTATCGTGAGATCACAATATATAGTGCCTCACCAAAGGGGAAGGAATGTTAGCTTTTTTTCTGAAAACAAGAGGTTATAAAACTCTAGCCTTTACAGGCCAAAAAAAAAAAAAAATCTAGTTTCAATTAAGATAAACAGAAGCAGTAGTTAGATAATATTGTTGGTCTTTGAGAACATAACAACAACATAATTTCCAGATTAAAAAAAATCTGTGCAAAAGCATGTGTACCCAAAACAGAAGGGAAAATAATTTCAGGGTTGTTGCAATTATTTCAAACCACCAGTTTAAGTAAAATCAATATTAAGATTACATGTAACAGAAACTAAAACAATATTTTAAAATATACAACCAGCTTTAGCTCCATTCTATACTGACAAATGGTTTCTAACATTTTGTACCATTTGACCGCTATCACCAGTTAGTGTTTCTCTGAGGTTATAATGTGACATTACCACCAAACTCTTCTGCTATGCCATGTAAAGCCAGGAAGACAATGCTGGCCACTGAGCATGTCCAGCCAAGCTGCGCTGCCCACCCGCAGGATGCAAGTCCATGGATGAAGTGATCAGGTGGTTTTGTTCTCTTAGGGTGCATCAGTTGTCCCTCCTCCCCTCTGCTAAGGACCGTGGCCACCGAAAAGTAAAAGCCCAGGACCTCCCAACAGGCTTTCACAGCTTTCACAGTTTGATGACAACTTTCTGGTCCTTCTACCTCCCCGGGGACTCGGTGGGATGACAGCACCCAACTCCTGCCCTGCCCAGGCCAAAAAACCCAGAGGTGAGCAGTCTTTGACCATGTCTGCTGGGAAACATGCTGGTTCCTAGGGACTTCAAAAGAAATTCCCTGTCATCCTCTAAGGTCTGTAATACCAAAGCTTTCTTTAGCCTAGCTCACACTATAAAGCCAGTGCAACTTCTTTCATCTGCCTGGGTTTTGAGCATCTTGTGATCTGTGTTTCCATGGCAAGTTTCGTTGAAGTTGTCCAGTAGGTGTTACCCACTGGGTTCCTAGTGGGCATGCACCCACACAGGAAGGCAGCATAAATAAGGCAGGGAGACAAGGCTGCTACAGGCGCTCCTTAAATTCCTAAATTCCTCTTCACCACCGACTCCCTGCTGCCTCTCTGTCTTTAACAGCCCGTTCAAAATTATTTACGGTTTGAAAAAAAAAGGTAACAGAGATAAAAATCTCTCGCCTTACACCAGCATGTGCTGTTGTTGCTTTGATAGCATTCTCTGCTCTCTCTGATTTGCTAGTTCCAAATGCATGCAGAAATGACACAAGAAAACCGAGTAAAACCCGCAGATTTTGGCCTTTTAGCACAGTCATTGCTTCCATTTGGAAACCAAAGTGAGCTGACTCTTGGAGGTGCTTGGCAGATGATCACTGCATCAGATGGACAAAAACAGGGGGTGCCAGGAATTACATCCTCTCCTGCTGAGAAGAGGCACAGCCATATGGGAGCTGCGGTGGGAGGGGAGCAGGGAGAAAGGCACCCCATTGGAAATGTCAGGGATGAAAAGTCCTGCAGCAGCCTCACATGGTGCTGAGAAATGTCAGTGATCCACAGGCAGCAAAACAGACATGATAAAAATCCACGTAGTTTAGTACCTTGTCTCCAGCCAGTTGAGTAAAGCTTTTATGGAGAAAGAGTATGTGAATGGAGCTGTCTTGTGAAAGCCTGACAGGCAGGTGGTGTGCTGCTTTTCTTTAACAGGCAGCAAGGTGTCCTGCTTCTTCCCTTGATGCAGCCTGAGTGGGAATGGTGGAGTGTCTGCTGCCTGGCATGCAAGGTGGGCAACCTCTGAAGGGGTGGAGTGGGCACAGGATTCAGGAGGCAGGGGCTGCAACATGGGGAAGGGGCCCCCCTCTCTTTCCCTGGCTCCTTGTGAGACGATTTATTAATTTAACCTCCACAACAGATGTTTCAGTTAGTTCCTCCATTTAGCAATTTGTTGTGAAAAATCTCTTCCTCTTCTAGATCTGCTGCTGGATCACTTCAGTGGGTGCCTCCTTGTTCCCGAATCATACAAAGTAATGATTAGTTTGTCCCTATTCATCCCCAAACTACTGATGGTTTTTCAGACTCCTGTCATAACCTCAGTCATCCTTTTTCCAGTTTGGAGGCCTAATCTCTTCTGTCTCTATTTCTAGGAGGAAGAGCACATGCGGTATGCATACACAGTGGTTGTGCTTTAAATTTATAGAGTCCTCTATATACTAATATAGTCAGGCATCTTGTTTTGCTCACTCATCCATTTCTAATCACTGCCTGTGCTCCACTTGCTTCTTTGATCTGTACTGAACATTAAGCTGATGTTTCCTGAACAGGTGCCACCACTGAATATGTGTGTATATACACAGTTTATCTTTCTCCGTGCATTACTTTTAACTTACCAGAAATTAATTTCTACCATTTTATGCCTTGGTCCCTTGTGTCCTGTGATCCTTACGCAATTTGTGGCGGTCAGCTTTAGATCCCCTATTTTGAATAAAACTGTATCAGCTCTCATGCCCGTGCCCGAGTGATGAACGAGTACATTGTGTAACACAGGCCCCAAAGCAGACCGCTATGAAAAATCTTCAACTATTGATTCCTACAGACATCAAGAGTATATATTCCCTCCGCGTCTTGCATTTTATACAGTTAAAAGTCAACGCAGAGCCTCTGCCTGCCTTGCGTTGCGAGAGCCTGGTTTGTCTAAGAGCCTTCAGCAATAAGCCTTATTTAAAACACTCCTGTAAACAAACACATGAAGGTGCAGCAGCCCTCCCGGCCTCCTCACGCACTTGTGCGAAGCTCCACCTCCACCGCGTGCACCTATACATACACCGCTACAGACACCCCGGCAGCTCCCGGCGCGGCGGCACTGGGGCCTGCGGCCGGGCCCCACGCTCCGGGCGCCCGCCGGGCCCTTCGAGCGGCCCGGCCCCGCCCCGCCCCGCCCCGCCCCGCCCCGCCCGCAGGCCCCTCGCTCCCCCGGCCGCGCAGGCCGGCCCTTGCCCGGGGGAGGGGCGGAGGCCGGTGCCGGTCGCCCGTGGGCGGTGGCGGCCCTCTCCTTCCTGGCCTTCGGGCTGTACTGCTGCTACGTGAAATACGTCCACGCGAAGTACGGCCACATCCCCGGCTCCCCGCGGGAGAGGTAAGGGGCAGGCGAGGCCCCGCCGGCCCGGAGTGGGTTTTTTCAGGTGTCTGCAGGGTGAGCCCCACCGTCGGTGTCCCGGGGGGCCGGGCAGAGCGGCAGAGCCAGCACCCCGGCTGTGCTCGCTGCCAGGCTGGGGCCGTGAGGAAGGGACAGGGCAGAAAACAAACGCTCCGGCCTGTATCTCTGCGGGGCCGGGCCTGGCGGGGTGCGATATGCTGGCCTGCATCCATCTCCCCCGAGGGCCGCTCCAGCGGGCTACGGCAGCATGAAACGAGCGGTTTGGAGGTGCCCGTCAGAGCCGCGCGTTTGCGCCTGATGCCGAAGAGGGATGGGACGGGCAGTAGCAGCCATGCAGGAGGGGTTCTCTGCACTGGACCAGCGCAGCTCCAAGAGGCACACTGACACGGAACTCCACCAGGCACCTTCCCTGCTCTCCCTCATGAGCCAGGTGTTTGGCTTCTGCCCCAAAAAGCCTTGTTTTAAGTGCTAAGGGGCAGTGAGAAAGCTGCCAGCAAGGCAGTGGTGGCACTGTCACAAGGAGACACAATTCTTGCAGGAGTATGTGAGCTTCCCATTCAACCTCACCTTTGGGAGCACATCCCCACTGTAACACACCACAGGAAGAGGCACTGCCCCGACGCTCTCTTAGGCAAACAGGGATAGCAGTTCCCAAGTTTCAGCCTACCTGGGTAATCAGGGTCAGATACTAAGATTAGAGAGAGGATGGATCTTGTCATACCTGAACCTGCTTGTTCTTAGGCTCGTTTCAAGGTGTGAAGTAGCACCTTAGGGTAAATGTCAGTTCAAGGGACCCTGTGGTTGATTTTCTGCCCCTGCTTCAGGGTTTATTGAGCCTGATGTTGGTGATCAGCCCAAGATCCTTCTTGGGAAGGTTTCCGGTACTGATATGTCTTGGTAGAAGCTTGTATGTCATGCGAGACCACAGTACTTTATAGCTTTTCAAAAGTGTAAATTGCTAGGGACTGACCAAGACCCCCATTTCAGTATCTGTTGCACAAACACGTCCACTCCTAAGTGCCCAAGATAAGGAAAGTCAAATACCTCCACCTCTGAAAAGTGATTTATTAAAAAAAAAAAAACAAAAACAAAACAAAAACGATAAAGCCAGGTGCTGTGTGTGGTGGTGGTCTCCCCAGTACAAGACATTGGCAAGCTGGTGAGCCCAGTGAAGGGCAGCCAGGATGCCCAAGAGGCTGAGAGCTGGGCTTGCTTTCAGCTACTTAATGGGTGGTTATGAGAAGGTGGACCTAGATTCTCCTTTGAGTTGCAAAATGCAGGACAAAGGGCAATGGGCACAAGTTGTCTCAAAGGAAATCCCAGTTTAGGTAAAAGGCAACAGCCTCACTGTGAGGGTGCTCAAACACTGTCACGGGTGACTGGGCAAAGCCATAGCTCTGACGTTGACTGGCCTGGAGCAGGGGACTAGACTGGTGGTCTCCAGAGGTCCTTGCCAACCCAAATTACTCTAAAAGGGTAATTTCATCCAAATCGAAACACTTCTCAGCTGAAGCTGTGTCTGGTAAACTGGAGAAGAGCAGCACCAGCAGCAAAGGCTGGCTTGTGTCCAGCTTGCTGCCCACAGGGACCAGCCCCCAGGTTGTGGTCAGCACATCTGCTCCCCAGCCAGGCAGTCCACAGCCTGTATCCTTTCAAAGTGTTATTCTGTCCCAGATGCATGACTTTTCCTTTGCCCTTGGCTCTTTCCCTTTGATAAAAGCTTGTGAAAGCCTTGTGTTAGTATGAAGTACAACAGGATCTTATCAAAACCTCAGACTTTGTCTAAGGTCTTATGGCTGGATGATGACAAGATTACATTAACACCTTTGATTTCCTGGGCTGATTTATTGTATCATGACTGACACAGCACATCTCTAAAGGAGACTTGTGCAGAACAGGCTGGAAAAGTGAGTCCTAGTGCCTTTGTGTCATTTTTACTGCATGCATGACTCGCCAGTGAAGAGAGGGGTTTGTTTCTTCAGAAGCTTGTTTCATATTGAAGATTTAATAGCAAGAAATGGGCAAAAGGGATTTCTTTGCAAATAACGTGTTTTCAGATCATAGTGCCACATAGTTACATATCCCAAACCAAGCACTTGTTTATTTTTTTTCATGGCATGCAGTAAGTAATTGGGACTTCTCATTAGTGGATTAGTGTCTCAGGCCTGTTGTAACACCTCAGTTAATTAGGTAGTGGTGTCACACAAGGGGAGCCATGAGCAGGACCTTGCTTTGTGTGCTTCTTCCTGCATAAATGGTAGTTTATGCATGATCTCTTCCTGCAGTGGTAAGTTGAGCCACATCAGTGACATCGAATGGGGTAGCCCTGTAACACGAATTAGGAAATTAAGGCACGGAGGCCCTGAATGACATATTTAGAGCAGTTTCCAGAGGTTTTGCTAATGAAGAGCTCATCTGTTATATCTGGGGATTTCACATCTTTTTGGAGTCCAGTTAAACGGAGGAGTCAAGTGAAGGATTAAAAGTTTCTGTAGATACTAGATAACTTTGCGTGCTTATTATTTTAAGCATCTCCTGGTTCCAGCAGAAATAAGAACCTGTTTTTCTGCTATTTCAAATTGGAAAGGATGACAGCGTGGCTGTCTGTCAAGTAGAAAACAGATCTTGAGCGCAGCTTGTTTCATTTAGAGAGAAGCTTGTCCAAATCTTCAGATGTATGCAAAGCCAGTGGGAATTCTCCACTTGCAGCTGAAGGAAGGAATTTATCTCTAACTTTTTAATACAGCTGTTGTATTTGAAGAGTTAACCTTTTTTATTAATTTCTACAACTTCCATATTAACCAGTGATTATCCTTCTAGGTTGTCGTCTGTTTTTCAGCATTTGAGCTGATATGGCTTTAGACAGGAGGAGACCATTCCTAATTTTACTCAGTTTAACACCATTGACAGAACCGAAGTGTCACTTATCAGAGCTCAGCATGTATTAAAGAATATTTAATGCAAATGTCAGTTGCATGTGCAGAAACGTAATAGTTGCAGTTGAGATTCAGTCAGCTAGGCAGAGAGCAAAGCAGTTTGCAGGGAGCTCCTACCTAGACCCAAACATCTCCTATAATACAGCAGCAAAAAAGACCTTGTCCTGCATCTCTGCTCTGGTCTTCCTGGCCACCTGAGTGCACCAGCCTGACCCTGGTCCCCAGCTTACCTGCTTGAGGGCTGGGCATTGGCACAGCCTAGGTGTTATTTTCATATTTCCTTACAAGGAGGAAAACAGGAGCAATACTCACATCGCTTCACTGAGCAACAAGGATTACAGTCTATACAAAGCCCTGTGTTGGCATCCTCGTGACAGTCTTAACCTTCATTTTCTGCAGCTTTTTATTTGGACATCTGCTGATCTTGTGGAGAATGCTGAGGAAACAGGAGTTTATGTATGTTCTCTTCCTGCAGTGGTAAGTTGAGACACATCAGTAACATCAGATGGGGTAACTCTGTAGCACACATTCGGAAATCAAGGCACAGAGGCCCTCAACTGCGTATTTAGCATCATTCACAAAGTTGGTAGAGAAGCTAGAGAGAGGACTGATCTTTGTCTTTATGGCTTTATTTGCTGAATTCTGTAGTAGTTCCCAGTACCTGCTACTTTGGTCCTTTGAGTTTTATTAAGCCTGAAACGTTACATGTTGGTGATTTGTACCATAATTCTTTTTTTATTTCTTTTCTTGTAGGGCAGAGAAATATGGACCTATTGTACAGCTTAATGCCTTTCACAGAGTCTCAGTAATGATTCTGGGTCCTGAAGGAGCGAAGATACTGCAAAATAAATCTGAATTGACAGTGAGGCTCAGCCCGTCACTCCAGAAAGAGAGAGGTGGTGCCTGACGCTCAGGGCAGCACGGTGCAGCCAGCCTGTGCCTGTAGGGAGGGTGGCTCTGGCCGGGTTAGGAGGGTGAAGTGCTCAGCTCTCTGGGCTGTCCTGATTTATTTTATTTCTTGATCAGTTCATTTACTTTGTTACCTTTATTTAAGCAGTAGAGTGAGCATCCACCATTTCTGAAAAGCAGACTCTCTGCAAGAGCTTAATATCTCAAACGAGTGAGGCACAAGGGACTGAATTTATTCCTCTAAATATTTGGAATAACCACAGAGTGATATTTCAGGTCATTGGACAAAAAGTGCCAGAGGCATGCAAAACAAGCTAGCAGCATGGGAACGGGGGATTTGGGGCACACCAAATAATTCATCTAGTCTTCAGACTATTGCTACAGGAAGAAAATAGTGAATGTGTGAGTGGCTTTTTATGTTTTGTCTGAGAAATGGATCACAGTCTGTATTCACTGACCTGAGATTTGATTTCAGGAGTTCTTGATGTCACCACAGTACTCAAAGGATTGGCTGGTGTACGGTCATATCTACAACTTATCTGGTGAGAGGTAGGTGAAACCCATCTGAAGCCATTGTGATCTGAAAATAAGTGAAAGATTAATAACGTCACAGGCACGACATTTAGTTTGACTCTGACCAATTACCTTAGTGTGGGGATTACTGACTAATTCCAGACATACGTAAGCAGCACATACGTATTAAATTATGTGGTAAGTCAGATGTCTTCCCTCTGTCAGGAAGGAGGTTATATTGGATTTTTTTTTACTTTGGTCATATATTTTTTTTTCCCCTGTAGATGTTCAGTTAGTCTCAGAATAGTTTGCTCAAGACCATCATCAAACTTCTCACTTAGATTTTAGAGAACTGAATTATTCCTTAAGGCATGGGAGTTTCCATCTCCTAAGCTCAGTAACAAAAAAGGGTTTTTTTTCTCTGTTAGCCTGAAGCTTTTAAAGATATAATAATCCAATTATTTTATTAATTATTTGCATAACAGCTGTAATGAATCAGCATCTTATTGGACTCAGCGGTCCACACCTACCATGCAAAACAGTCCACAGTGATGCAACTGTGTACTTAAAGCAGCATGGTGCTCCCAACACATGGGAAAAATACAAGAATGCAGATGCAGAAGCATTGTCTTTGTGACTACGTATGGTTTGGCTGGCTCCCTTGCTGAGAACTGTTCCTTTCCTTGTTTTCCTAAACGCTAGGTTTCTAGGGAATGGCTTAATAACTGTTTGCAACCATGAGCATTGGCACAAGCAGCGGAAGATAATGGATCCAGCTTTCAGCTGAACATAAGGCAAATGTCTCTGGGATGGCCTAGCTGTTATTTCTACTGTATTTTCACGATTCCCCGTCATTGATCCATTGTTTGATATTTAGAAAGAGAAGAAACCCACTTAATGCCCAAATCATGTTTTACTCGGAGTTCAGCACACCATTTCCATGACAAGTTGTCCTGGGTTGAGTGAGTGGTAGAGTTTTTTTGGTGGCAGGGGAGGGGCCTATCGTGGCGGCCCCCTGTGAGAAGCTTCTCGAAGCTCCCCCAGCTCCACGTCAGCTCCACTTGTTTGGGAAATTGAGCCAATCGGCTGCGCCTCTGCGATAACGTATTTAAGAAGGGACGTGGTGACGGGCAGGGGGACTTGTGAGGAGGAGTTGCTGCAGCTGCGTGAACACCAAGGTCAGTGGAGGAATGGAGGAGGAAAGGAGGGGGGAGGTGTGCCGGAGCAGAGACCCCCCTGTATCCTGTGGGGAGACAGCAGGGCGGCCCCCCCCTGCCACCCAGGGAGATCTACAGTGGAGCAGACATTGATTTATGGCCTGTGGCTTCTGCTTGGAATAATCAAGGTGCTGTGCCCGAAGAAGGCCGGGGTCTCATGGGAAAAGGCAGCCCCGCTGCTGTAATTCAGCGCTGGGAGGATTGCAGCATGCAGGGGAGTCCCACACCGGAGCAGCTCGGGAAGGGCTGCAGCCGTGGGAGGGAATCCAGTCGGAGGAAGTTAGTGACCCATGACGGAGCATTGTGGGGAACGCTGCGGCCCATGGGAGGAACTCATGTCGGAGAAAGTTTGTGGAGGACTGTCTGCTGTGAGAGGGGGACCACGATGGAGCAGGGGGGAACAAGTTTCGGACACTCCCCTCACCAAAGATGAAGGAAGTGGCAGCGCTGACTGCACCCCCCATTCCCTGCCCCTGCGCCACTGGGGGAGGAGGTAGAGATATCGGGAGCAGAGCTGAGCCCGGGAAGAAGGGAGGGGTGGGGGGAAGGTGTGCTCAGGATGTGGCAATGCTTCTCACTGACCTACTCTGTTATGTCTTGTTAGTGTCTGTAATAAATGTATGTTCTTTTTTTCCTTCCCCTAACAAGTCTGCCTTTTGCTCGTGATCATAAAGGGGAATTTCTCCCCATCCCAGTCCTATCTCAAACCCCAAGCCTGGCTCTCTGTTCCTTCTCATTGCCGGAGGGGAAGGGAGAGAGAGCTGCTGCATTGTGGTTGGCTGTCAGTCAGGCCTAAACCACAACACAAGTATAATTTATCTGGACTTCCCAGGGGTCAGCGACACCCCTATGAGCTCAGCGGCAGCAGAAAGGTCCCAGCGTTGTGTCTCCAGGAGTGTGCTGATGGCTGCCTTATCCTGTCAGAAAATGGACCTCGGGGGTTTCACGTGGGCAAGCCTCATCGCTCATCCGAGTGATTCCCTATGGGAGAGATGGTGTGATTGATAAGCAGGGGATTGGTCTGGTTTGCCTGTGTTTTGATGCATTGGGTTTAGGGTCTATAGATAAAGTGCTTTTGCTTTGGCATGCACAGGCCAAAGCCCTTTGCCACGACAGCTGTTGTTTACATGGCAGGATGAAGTAGGGCTGCTATAAGAAGAATTTAGCTCATTTTATCAGTTTGCTTTTTAAAGTATTAAGAAAAAAATATTACAAATAAAAAATCTTTACAATTTTCTACGGAAAATAATGAAAGTAATTTTGCCTGAGCAAGGGTGTCCTCTCCAGAGCCCCCATCGCTCATTTTTATTGATGATTCAGCTACCTGAATGGTCTGATGGAAACTTTTAATGAAAGAGGAGCTGATGGAGAAGCGAGAGGAAAAGGCAGATGGAAAAAAAGAGTTTAGCATGCTGACAATGATGAACCAGGTGACTGTGGTTATCATTGCAAAGGTACCAGCTGCCCATTTCCTTGCTTCTTCTGCAACTGGCAGGAAGGAATGGGAATAACGGGTACCAGCAGCAGGGTGGGATCAGGAGCTGGAGCCAGGGAATAAGACCTTTACCCAGCAGTGCCAGAAGACCCAAAAGACTAACTGTGCCACTTCCATTCAGGCTGAGCCATGGGATGGGGCAGTTAGGGAAGGGTCTGCACAGCCAAGGTGTGGCGTGCAGGATGGGGACCCTCTGCAAAAGCCCTTACAGCCACATACCTGCCATGCCTCCGTGCCAAAAGGGGCACACCGGTGCTGGTTCATGTGGGGATGTTGTATTCTTACCATTATATGTTAGCATGAAGTCTGCCTTGTGCTGGCCTTTCCCTTCGGAATGCAAAACAATTTCAGATGAGTGGAGAGTAATAGTAAATGATTCATCCCCCCAAATAAGCAGGGAAACCGTAATGTAGGTATTACCCTTCCCTTGCAGCCTCCTGCAAGGCAGGATCCAGCCTAAGGTATTTTTAGGAGAAAAGGTGGCAGGGTGAGGCTGTCGTCCCCTTTCACCCCAGCCCCAGGCAGCCAGGAGGATGCAGCCAGTTGCCTTTTGCTTTTCTGCTCCTCAGGTAGCCTTTGGCGTAGAGTTAAATGCACTGAGCGATGACCAGACACCTTTCCCACATGCTGTGACCGTGGTTTTGGAGGGAATGACCAAGGCACGCATACCCTTCTTGCAGGTCTGTAGGCTGCTCACTTCAGTCCTCTCTCCTGGCGTCTAGCTGGAGCCTGTGCTCCTGTGAGGGTTAGCAGGCTGGAGCTGTGCGCGGTCCATATATGATGGGGAAACAGTCATCAGTAGCTCTTTCCCTCCAACACGCATCAAGATAAAATTCATTCATGCTTTAAAACACTTGCAAAATAACATTCACATTTAATGCTTCCTTTCTATCTTTCTGCCTTCTGTTGGCCCCTGCATGTGTCGTCTTCGCATATGATTTTACACTTTCACACCCATCACTGCAAAAATTGAGTTTTTTGCCATTTCTCCAAGAAGGATGGCAGCCTTCAGTCAGTGTGGAAGAAACATGAACGTTCTTACTCTAAAAAAATACATATTTTTCAACTCAAATTCATTATGGATGTAATATGAAATATTTAAGTTAGAAATCATTCCGTAATTTCTTACGAAAGTGGTACTTCTGGCTTTTAGAGCTCCTGTTTCCCTTTTGGGGCCCAGAGGTGAGATTCTGTGTTGCATGTTTCAGTTTCTTTCCATGGAAAGGTGAGGAATTTTGCTCATGGTGCCCAAAATATCAACTCTGACAAGTCAGGACATCAGCATGCACAGATTGAAATATTTCTCACTTCAGCCCAAATCCTTCACCTTGGGGACGTTCACTTTGTTCTGTGGAAAGCAGATGCTTTTGTGACAAATGTCATTTAGCAGAAAGCAGGGTGCTCGCTTGAAAAATAACACTGGCAATATTTTTCACCATTGAAAGGAATAAAATGACTGAAGAAATTCTGTATACAGTATATACCAGGGAAACAGAAGCTGGTAAAGGAGGTCAAGGAGAGTGCGAGGCTGCTGCGGCGTGTGGGGTAGGAGTGCACTGACCGAGGAGAGAGGCCGTCCAGAATGGGAAGGAAGCCACACTGGATATTCTGACACAGATACTGAAAGGAGATGGTAGGGGACACCTTGCTGTTCGAATTTTTCTGTGGCATGTTTTGCCATGAGGTTTTGGGAGGACTGTTACGGGGATCTGAACTTTGATCCTCCTTTAATGTCTTTTTCACACTGAAGACAGTGAAAGTTGCTTTGAAAATTCCCTGTTTCTTTGTGTTGGATCAAACATTGGTTGCAAGTCACCGCTAAGTTGCCCACTCAGCATCCCCTTCCAATGCCACCTCAGTCAAAATGTGCCAAACTGGGCAGAGCATTCTGGCTGTTCCAGCTGGGGCATAAGGGCCTTTTGTTATCTCATTTGCTTTTTTCTCTTGACAGCTCTGGAGGAAAACTAGAGATGATGAAAACATTCTGGATAACTTTATCACTTTCTTTGTTGCGGGTTGGTAGCTATTTTAATGCTTGCATATGTCCTGTGGGACACTGTACTCGTTCTTGGGCCGTCTACAGGGTCACGGTGGACTTCCTTGCTCACTCCACGTGATGCCACTGTAGCCAGGAGTCACTTGGCTGGAAGACAACAGTGTTACACTGGTGTAGGACCAGCTGGGTGAGGTTTTCTCAGAGGCAGATGATGTGTTATCCTCTTTCAGTCATATCAACACGGCAAATAATGCCAGGCCAGTGGTTTCCAACCTGTGGTGCAGAGGGCAGCACTGCCTGCTGGGATGCAAGGCTATTCCTGATGGAGTTCTGGCTCTGCCTCTCAGATCCTGCTAAACCTCACTGAAAGCATCTGTAACATATTCCACATGTCTTTACGTCACCTCACCCACACAGTTAAGCGTCATTCTTAAGAGCATTAGTCAGCGCTTGGTAGGTGAGGGCACTGTCAAGCCTGTCAGAAAAAGCAGGGTCCAGGATGGTACGGGAGGTAAACAATGTAGAAAGATTGGTCTTGCAAGCCAGTAGGATTTAGGTTCCTAAGAAGGTGAGGTCAAAACATTGCTCTTTCACAAGAAAGATATTACTGCAGTGTTATAAAGAACAGAAGGATTTTGCTTTCTCTAAAAGTAGTTAAACAATTACTGAGGCTAAAGGTGTTATTAAATTAGTGTTGTTGAAATTACAAAAGTTAAGCAAGCCTTTTTTGATCACAAATTAGTGATTAGTGATTAGATCAACAATGGTTGGGCATTGTGGGGAGTTGGGCAAGCAATAGGATGGGGGGGTGGTCTGTGGTTAGGTGTCATGTAAAGGGGAACCTGGATGGGAGGGGCCGGGGAAGGATGGAAGACAGCAGAAAAGGAAGCCAAGAACTCCTGATGAAGGGGAACCTGGACTTCGCCGTCCACTTCCACACCCGCCCGAGGGCAGTGGAAAAGTACTGAGAGAGCCTAGAAGAAACAAAGAAAAAGGAGCTGCGCAGGTGTAAAGAGAAAACCCGCTATTTTCGCTCAACCAATGAAATCTGGTTACTCTATAAAAGAAGCCCCAGCTGGGGCGGGGTACGAGCCCCTTCACCCAGCGCTGCAGTCTTTGCTCTGCTTTGTCCCCAAATAAAACTTTTTTTTTTTTTTTTTTTTTTTTTAAATATATATATGTGAACTTGTTTCTGAGATACTGAAGGCAAAGACCCCAGCACTTGAGAGTACTGGTATCGTTTATTGATACAAAGAGTGTGATTTTATGCTTTCGCAAGAAGGGGAGGACCCTTTTTTCTCCCAATGGCACCCTGTTCCCAGGTAGAAATAGAATGAAGGAAAGGGTCCTTTGCAGCTGGCATCCAAAAGTGTGAGGAAAGTCGTTATGTTTTGAAGGAGGTGGGTTTTGTTCCCAGGCTTCACTCAATTGGTTGCTTTAACGGTAGTTGCCCTTTGTTTTTGTGGTCTTGTTTTGTACTGCAAAGTCTCACGCTGCCAATTCCTCGGCAGTCAACATGTTTTTCATCTTCCACAGGTGAGGGGCTGTGAGGGAACCCCGAGGGGCGCAGGAGGTGATGCGCTGTGGGGGTCGGGCACTGGCCCCCCTGTTCCTGCAGAGCTCCAGCGGCGGGCCAGGGCTGGAGAAGGCCCCGGTGCGGGAAGGGAGGCGGGTGGCAGCAGCCTCTCGGTAAAGGGGTGGAGGCGGTGGGGCTGCTGTGGAGGGCGCGGGTGGCCGCAAAGGCGCCCGTGTGAGCCGAGGCGGGCGGGGAGCGGCGCGGTGGCTGCGCGTCCTGGAGCTGCGGCTGCAGCGGGGCCGAGCGTGAGCGGGAGCCCGCGAGCGACCGGAGCGGGGCGGAGCGGCGGCTCCCGGGGAGAGCCCCGCGCAGGGGGGCGGTCCGGCGGGGCGGGGCGGGGCGGGGGAGCGCCGCTCTGGGTCGCAGCCGGGGACGCCGCGGGGCGGGCTGGCCGGAGCCGCGCTGTGGAGGGGGGGGGCTGCGCTCGGCGGGAGGGGTGAACAGCGGTGTCCCCGCAGGGCGAGAGCGCAGGGCAGGCTGCCTCCCGCGGCATGCCGGGAGCTGTAGTCTTCCGGCACTGGGCGGCGGGCGGCCATGTTATGCTTGCCTCAGAGCATGCCGGGAGCTGTAGTCTTCCGGCATTGGGCGGCCATGTTATGCTTGCCTCAGGGCATGCCGGGAGCTGTAGTCTTCCGGCACTGGGCGGCGGGCGGCCATATTATGCTTGCCTCAGGGCATGCCGGGAGCTGTAGTCTTCCGGCACTGGCCGGCGGACGGCCATGTTATGCTTGCCTCAGGGCATGCCGGGAGCTGTAGTCTTCCGGCATTGGGCGGCGGGCGGCCATGTTATGCTTGCCTCAGGGCATGCCGGGAGCTGTAGTCTTCCGGCATTGGGCGGCCATGTTATGCTTGCCTCAGGGCATGCCGGGAGCTGTAGTCTTCCGGCACTGGGCGGCGGGCGGCCATATTATGCTTGCCTCAGGGCATGCCGGGAGCTGTAGTCTTCCGGCACTGGGCGGCGGGCGGCCATGTTATGCTTGCCTCAGGGCATGCCGGGAGCTGTAGTCTTCCGGCACTGGGTGGCAGGCGGCCATGCTGTTCTTGCCCCAGGGCATGCCGGGAGCTGTAGTCTTCCGGCATTGGGCGGCGGGCGGCCATGTTATGCTTGCCTCAGGGCATGCCGGGAGCTGTAGTCTTCCGGCACTGGGCGGCGGGCGGCCATGTTATGCTTGCCTCAGGGCATGCCGGGAGCTGTAGTCTTCCGGCACTGGGCGGCCATGTTATGCTTTCCTCAGGGCATGCCGGGAGCTGCAGTCTTCGGGCATTGGGCGGCCATGTTATGCTTGCCTCAGGGCATGCCGGGAGCTGTAGTCTTCCGGCACTGGGCGGCGGGCGGCCATGCTGTTCTTGCCGCAGGGCATGCCGGGAGCTGTAGTCTTCCGGCATTGGGCGGCGGGCGGCCATGTTGTGCTTGCCTCAGGGCATGCCGGGAGCTGTAGTCTTCCGGCACTGGGCAGCGGGCGGCCATGCTGTTCTTGCCCCAAGGCATGCCGGGAGCTGTAGTCTTCCGGCATTGGGCGGCGGGCAGCCATGTTATGCTTGCCTCAGGGCATGCCGGGAGCTGTAGTCTTCCGGCACTGGGCGGCGGGCGGCCATGCTGTTCTTGCCCCAGGGCATGCCGGGAGCTGTAGTCTTCCGGCACTGGGCGGCCATGTTATGCTTTCCTCAGGGCATGCCGGGAGCTGCAGTCTTCGGGCATTGGGCGGCCATGTTATGCTTGCCTCAGGGCATGCCGGGAGCTGTAGTCTTCCGGCACTGGGCGCGGGCGGCCATGCTGTGCTTGCCCCAGGGCATGCCGGGAGCTGTAGTTTTCGCGGACCCGGCTGCCGGACAGCTGCGGTGCTCTCTGTGGTGTGCGGCTCGGCGCAGTCCTCTCTTCCGCCGCGGCCCCCGTAGCGCGGCACGAGGTGCAGTTTTGGCGCCGGTTTTGTGTGTTTTCCTGCGGGCTCTCGGCTGACCCCCTAAAAGCGGCGCGCCCGTGCCGCCTCCATAGCGCATGCGCGGTGCTGCACCGCCCGCAGCCTCTGCGCCGTCGCGCCCCCTGCCGGACGCAGCTCGGTACTGCAGGAGGGCGCCGCTGTGCTCGGCCCTGCTCCGCGCCCGTAACGATAACGCGATGCTGCGGTGTGGACGGTCGCTGCCGCCGCGCCCGTCGCTGCCTCCCAGTGAGGAGCCGCCGCCGCCGCCGCCCCCGCGCGCGCGCGCTGTCGCGCCGAGCGCGGGACTGCCGCGCCGGTGCCGCCCCCGGGCACGCGCCGCCCGCCGGGCGCTCCCCGCCGCTGCCGCCACCCGGTGGGCGAAGCGCGGTGCTGCGGCACCGGCACCGCACGGGCGCGCAGCAGCGGCACCGCCGGCTTCGCTGCTGCCGGTGCGCGGCGGCTCGCTGGGCGTGATTCCTGGCGGTGGGTGCCGGCCAGCACCGCTAGTGAGGCGAGCGAGCCCCTTTGGCTGGTGTGGGGGTGTCTCGCTCGCCGGCCGCCCGGGGATGGTGGGACAGGGAAGCTCCAAACCGCCTGCTGTGACAGGCTCCCGGTGCACTGGAAGCGAGTGAGTGGGGTCAGGGCAGCCCCAGGGACTTACCGGAGAGCTGGTAGAAGGGAAGAGGTGAAGGAGGTGGGTGTTCCCTCAGGAGCAACCCACCTGAGCTCCCCCTGAGCCTCCCCTGGCCCCACTGTCTCTGTGCAGCTGCCCCCAGCGCCAGCACCACCCCTGAAGCCTGTCCCGTAGCCCAGGTGAGCTCCAAGCCCTGTGGTTACAGCAGAAAGCTGGCCCTTGATGCATCTCCAGAAGCCCCTGTGCAAGGAGGGGCTCCGGCCAGAAGAAATCTACTGTAATCATGGTCACTGCTTCTTTCTCTCTTCCAGAGGCTGCAGTGAGAACACGCTTGTCCGTTCCTCCATTGTGGATGCCGTTGACTGCAGCTGATACCTGTGAACTAAGGTTTTTAGAAAATAGATATTTGAGGGATAGAATTATTAGGAACAATTTAAGATGTTTTAGCCATTTAATCATTGTGCTGTAGAACAAATACTAATCTTTTGAGGAATAGTTGGAATAACTGTAGGATAAGGAACTTATAAATAATCTTACTGGAGACGGTTTGGTCTTGTAGTGGCAAGTGCAAAGAAACATAAAGAAGCTGCAAATTAACAGCAAAGCAGACCAGGCCAGCCTGGAAGGACAAGGTGTATGTGACCACAGGACTGAGTTTGCACAGCAGTAAGGGTCAACTGTCAAACACAGTGAAGAAGACTACGAGCGTTCATCTGAAGACCCCGACGACCACCCGAAGACTCCAACTGACATGTGCAAGAGACATTAACATATTCTAAATGAGTTCCCTGAAAATTTATCAATATGATAAAAATGCAACGAATATGTATGATTAAGGTGGTATAAATGCTTGTTGATTTCATTCTCACACACACACACATTAGGAGGAGCTATTCCCTGTGTGTCTGGTGCTGTAATAAAGAATGCCTGCTTTCTAAAACTCCAAAATTGAGTCCTGGAGAGTGAATTAATTACCACTTTCCAGTTACACAGCTGCCTCAGCCTTGTGTGGGTTGTCTCTGCTGGGCCTTGCACTTCTCACGGCATGGCAGTCAAATGGAACAGGCAGAGCGCTTACCAGCTGTGGACAGCGGACAGGAGCTGCCATGGCTGAGGCTGGAGAGGCCAGAGGAAGGCAAAGAAGAAAAAATTGAAGTCTATCTGGCCAGCAGCAGCCTCCTGCTGCAGGTAAGAGTAAGCCCAACTCTCTGGGGGAGGAAGGATCCGCTTTGTAGTCCGCAGCAGGCCTGGCCGCCAGCGTGCACCGCATAGACTCTATGTGTCACCCAAAGCGTGGTACGGCCATGTAGTGCATGAGCAACCAAGACTATGAGTGTAGGAAGCCTTGTCTCCTAAGAGCTGTGAGACACCCATGTATTATTTTAGGTGGAGGATATCCAAGCAATGGGGGTTTCAGCTCTGTAGTAGAGCCTGGAGTCTGGGGGAAGACAAAAGATAGGAGGTGCCTGCAGGATGCAGTGCAGGGCTCAAAAGAACATCTCCCACAGAGTAGGTGATGCAGGGGGCTCAGGGGTGCTAACACAGGGCAGGAGCTGTCAGGAAGGAGTGGGGTTCCTTCCCTGACAATTCAGGAATAAAGAAGGAGTTTCTAAAGTTCTGAGTTGGGTGAGTGGTTGTGAAAGAAAGGAGGGTTCATCAGCCTTTTTCTGGCCAGTTTTGCAGTTGGATTTGGATGTTGATGAGGTCTGTTCCATTTAAGTCTCTCGACAGCTGATGGGGGGATATGACAAAGTCATGAGAGATACAGCATAAACCGTCTGATCCTCTGCATTTCAATATACAGGACTGAACATCAGACAGTCACATCTCAGAAAGCATTACATGCATTTCAGTATACCCTCCAGAACTGTGAGGCTTCTGCTTCTCTGGGCCTTTTACTTAATTCTCGGAGTTAATTTTTGAATCCATCCCTTCACTGTCTAATCTGGATGTCACAGTAGTTGTTCCTTAGAGAAATTGACTGGGCACTTATTTCCAGTGCAAGTTTGGGTTGCTGTCTTCCCTGGAATTTCTTGGATGTGTATTATTTGCGCTCGTAACAATCTGCACCCAGGGGTCTTTCTTTTATTGCAGTCGTGGGCACGTGAGCTTTTTCTGTTACTTCAGTTTTGCCCCTCTCCTTAAGTGTCCAATGAGATTTGCTCTAGTATCATTCATGGCAGTTACGTCTTCTTATTCTTGTTTATCTACTGTTTTTAGCACCAGTTCCTGTAGTCGTGAGGTGTCCAATTTAGATCTTTGAGTCGCCATGTCCTGCCATTGTGGTTTTTCTGTCGGTTGACCACTGCTGTAATTCCTCAAGGACTTTTGTAGGTAAGGAGGTATTTTGTGTCACTTCTGTGTACTATAGTATAGGTATTTGGGTCTTGATGTTCCCATTGGGTTTTGTGTGCTAGCTGGGTAGCCATACCGAGGGTCTCGTGTGCCTTGGCTCATCAGTGTAGTGCTAACCTAGCGCTTCAGTTCTCGTATTAGAAGCTCAGCGCACAGATCTGTCCTTGCCTGGGTCACGTCTGAGAAGTTTATGAATGGTCTTGTCTCACAGCAGTTATCGTGGATGTGTCAGCATATTTGCTGTCGAGCGGTCTGTTTTCATGGAGACCTTTTCCAGGATGACTTATTTTCTGCATCCTTTGAGTCATAAGTGTGGAAGAGCCTGGCTTCTTCCACATCCATTGTTGCAGTTGCGGCCATATCTTTTTGTCATGGGCTGTGGTTTTTGACCTCTAGGTTGTCTTGCTTAGCAGCGTCTCCTGTCTGGGAGTCATTCTCAATTAGAGTTTTCTCTCATTGTTGAATCACACCGTGTGTACTGTCGTTCTGTGCATGTGTGTGTTTGTCTTGGAGGTGCTCTGCCCAGGGGTGTAGAGTCAGGGGTAGGTTGTGTAGCAGTAGGAGTCTGGGGTTAATATGTTGATACACTTAGACCATTTCAGCAATGTTTGCATAGTCACCTCGGATCAACTAGCCATCAGCAGACTGTGCAGATGGTCATTTCTACAGCGTTTTATGGAGATGGTTTGAGCTCTGTGGGAGGGGCTGTTCTGCAGTAGTGAAGCAGATTGAATCTCAAAGGTGTTGAGGCTTGTAGGTGTGGGGTTGAGAGTTCGGTGTGGGAGTTGGTTTTGTTTTTTCAGTGGCAGGCTGTAGTTAGACTCTAGATGGTATTCCTAGCTGGAATCAAGACCTCGGGATTTCTTAAGCTATCACTTGGTATCTGGGTGACTCATCTACTAATTTTTCTCAGGTGCGGAGCGATGAGATGCACACCAGAGTGATGGAGGAGGTGAGCAGAGCTCCATTAGAAGGTGGGTCAGTGAGTCGTATAGGAATATGGGACTGGTGCTATGACTAGCTTATAGGTTTTCTTTTTGTGTGATTTTTTTTTTTTTTTTATGTCGATGATGGAAAGCTGTGAGCAAAGTGGCATATTGGCACGAGATCTGGCTCAGGAAAAGTGAGCAAGGACTAGGGGCGTGAAGTAGCAGTCATTTTCCAGGTGTCCTATCGTTGGTGAAGTTAGAAGCATCCCTTGTTGTTTGTGTCTTACAGGTGGTGTGCAAACTGCAGAGACAGGGTGGGTGAGCGGCTAAAGCAAAGGAGCAGGAGATGGCAATCGGTATGGGCAGGTGGAAGTTTCAGGCAGTATCTCAGCATGTGTGCCTTGCTTTGGTTTTGGCAGGTGCCGCAGGTAGCCTTGGAGGGGCAAAGTCGCATGCTGATAGGCAGTCCAAGAAGGTGAGGAGGTTGTTGTCTGGGCTGGTGTCTAATAAAAAAGTATTATATGGCAACTTGGTTAAGCATTTACCTCAGTTTTGCAGGTGCTGTGGGAGCCACCTTTGGAATTGGATGAGCCTTTGAGGTGAGCTGTGGTAGTAACAAGGAAGATCATGGGCCTTACAATGTCTTACAAGTGCAATGGTAATTTTGTCCCTTGGGATCTTAGGTACCAAAAAGTGATGATGGCCACAGTGTCTGACTCTGAAATGAGTAGGTGAGCGGAGCTTCACGGTGCTTCTGAGGGAGGTGTTGTGGATGATGTAGGCATTGACTGCTGTGATGCTGACTGCCAGCTCTGTTTTGTCTTTTGCCTTTTTGTTTTTTTTATTGCAGGTAAAGAAGAACCTGGCCACTGCAGGAACATCCCAGTTAGCTGATATGTTTCTTTTTGTCAAGGATGCATTCATACCTCCAGCCCTCTGAAAGCTAAATTGAGGGACTGGGGCTGGGAGGAGGGGACCAGGTTGGGAATTGCAGGGAGGGGTTTGAAAGTTAGTGTAGGGGAGAGGGCTGTCCAGGAACAGCGCCCTTTGGGCAGGTAAAGGGAGCAGATTACTTTTCAGCACAAGACTACCATGTGCCAGGCACGGTGGTTCTTGATGGTGTCTGTGTTTGTGTAGTCTGTCTTCTGTGTCTTAGATCTTCCTCAGTCCTCAACGTCCTTGTTGCTCTTTGCTTGACAAACAAAACACGTGCCTTGGGCGTCCTCCCTAGGGTCTCGAATGCCTGTCCTCATTGACACAGTGCCAGTTGGATGCTTCATGTTCTCAGGTTTCAAGCATAGAGCACGGATAGATCTTGGAAGTTTTCAATCAGTTCCCCTTTGCAGCTTCGTTCCAGGCTGTGGCATAAGCTCTGTTCTCTAGGCATCCATTTTCACAGACTGGGAAGTCTTCTCTGCATCCTTACATTCTTAGATCTTGAAGCCAGTTGTTTTGCGCGTTTGTCATGTCTGTTTTGACAGTAACTTCTTGTAACAGGCCATTGCATTTGACTCTTTCTGGAGCTGCCATAGGGCCTCTTAGCCTAATGGTTGCGACCATCTAGGTCTTATTGCACAACAGCATCTCCCATCCAGGAGTCATTCTTCTCGCTTAGAGTTTTCTCTCATCTTTGAATCACACTGTTTGTAGCGTGTTTTGTATAGTGTTGGTCTGGGCATGTGTGTTTAGCTTGGAGCTGTTCTGCCTGGGCCGTGTAGAGTCAGCGGTAGGTGGAAGAGTGATAGAAGTGTGTGGTTAATAGACTGATAAGGCTAGACTGTTTATGCAACGTTTGTACAGTCACCTTGGCTCAAGTAGCCATCGGCCGGCTGTGTGGACAGTCATTTCCATAGAGTTTTAAGGAGGTGATTGGAGCTATGTAGGAGGGGCTGTTCAGCAGTAGTGAAGCAGGTCGATTCTGAGGTGTTAAGGCTTGTAATTGTGGGCCTTACAGTTTGGTATGTGGGGGATGGTTTTGTTTTTTTTACTGCCAGGCTGTTATTGGACTCTAGATAGTATTCCTACCCAGAATCAAGACCTCGGTATTTCTTAAGTTATCACTCTGCATTTTTTTCAGGTGCAGAGGGATAAGATGCATACCAAAGTGACAGAGGAGGTAAGCAGAGTGCTGTGAGAAGGTGTGTCAGTGAGCGGTGTCAGAGGGAAGATGGGACCAGTGCTATATGCCTAGCTTATAGGTTTTGTTTTTGTAGGTTTCTTCTTTTTTTGAAGGTGTGAAGCGGTGAGCAAAATGGCATATTGGCACCAGAGCTGGCTCAGGCAAGCTGCCTTTGGAATTGGATGAACGCTTGAGGTGAGCTGGGGTAGCAGCAAGGAGGATCACGGGGCTGGTGACTTCTCACAAGTGCAATGATAATTTTGTCTGTTTGGAATCTTAGGTTCTATAAGCAACAATGACCGTAGTGTCTGACTTTGGAATTGGTGCAGAGCAGGGTGAAGGGAAGTGACACAGTGCTTCTGAGGAGGGGCATGTTGTGGATGATGTAGGCATTGACTGCTGTGATACTGACTGTCAGGTCTGTTTTGTCTTTTGGTTTTTATTGCAGATGATGAAGAGGAAGCTGGCAACTGAAGGGACATCCCTGTTAGCTGATGTGGTTTTTCTGTTGAGGATGGATTCAGACCTCTGGGCCTTTGAAAACTATGATGAGGGGACCAGGGCTGGAGAGAGGGGCTGGGAGGAGTGGACAAGGTCAGAAACTGCAGGGAGGGCTATTAAAGTTAGCGTAGGGGAGCGTGCTGTTCAGGAACAATCTCCTTTGGGCAGGCAAGGGAGTGGGTTACTTGTCAGCATGACACTAGTTTGTGTTGGGCAGGGCCGGTTCCAGCCTGTGTCCGTGCACGTAGCTCATGTAGTCTGTCTTGTGTCTTATACCACACTGTCCTCGGGTCTTGATGTCTCCATAGCTCTTTGTTGTCAGCAGGCACCTCAGTAGTGCTCCTGAGAATCTTCAGTGCATTGCTTCACTGGCATAGCGCCTGTCGAGCCCTTCTTGTCTAGCAATTGTTGCCTAAAGGATGGATTCATCTGGTGTGTTTTGCATTGTAGATGTTCTTGAGCGGTCACCTCTTGTGCTGTCGAGCTAGGCGATGCCTGCAACTCTTCTGTTGAGAATTCTGTTTGCACACAGTAGTCTTCCAGGGTTTCATCCCCGTGTCCTTAATGATCCTAAGTCTTGAAGCCCAGCTTCTCAGGTATCCATCATTCCGGTTTTGATGATAGCTTTCTCTCACGGGCCACAGTAGTTGCCTCTCATTCCGGGGCTGCTATAAAGCATCTGCACTGTCATGGCACCGTAGAGCTCTTCTGCTGGTGGCATCTTCCCTATGGTGGCAAATCTCTCTCACGATCTTCTTGTGTCTCACAGTCATGTTGTTTGTGGTGTCTGTCTGTGTCGGGGTTGGAGCTGCCCTGCCCAGGGGTGTAGCAATACTAAAGATAATGGTAGCACAGCTTTTTGGTTGTATGTTGATCTGCCCCGATCCTTTTGGCAAAGACCATACGGTCCACCTCCGGCCAAATAGCTGTAGAGAGCTGCCGGAGTTGTTTTCACTGTGTTTGGCAGGTGCCAGAGGTTGGACTCTGGCCTGCTGGGAGTGGTGGTCTGTGTGGTAGTTGACCGGGTTGAATCTTAAAGGAGCCTTAGCTTGTATGTGGGGTTCAACATGTGGGGTTGGGTTGTTTTAGCTGTAGTTAGAAAGCATATGCAAAAAGAGAGACCTTTGGTCTTGTAAAGCTATCGGTTAGTGTCTGGGTGACTACCTTCACGTGATTTGGGTTTCTCAGATGCAGAGTGACGAGCCATGTGCCGCAGGGTGACAGGAGAGGTAAGCAGAGTGCTGGGCAAAGGCGGGCCGGTGTCTGATGTCAGAGGATAAGTGTGACTGATAGCTCTGATGGGATTATGCTGTTTTGGGTTTATTTACTAGGTGTGAATAGATGAGTGAAGTGGGATATCTGTACCGGAGCAGACTTTAGCAAGGCAAGTGGTGACCAGTGTGCCGAAGTAGTAGTTTTTTGAGGTGTCATACCCTCTCTATTATGTACATACATATCCCTATCCTATAGGGATGGGGTGTGTAGACCGAAGAATCTGATTCTGAGCAGCTGAGGTAAAGGAGCAGAGGAGAAAAGATGTGAGCAGACTGAGGACTTGGGCAGCATCTTACCATGTGCTTTTTCTTCTGTTTTTTGGCAGGTGCTGCATTCCTTTCCAGAGGGTTGAAGCTGCACAGCTATGAGCAGTTTGAGAAAAGGCAAGAGAGTTAAGTGGTCCACTTGGGCTGAATTGCTTGAGGGTCCATGCAACTGTTTGCGCAGGTAACAGTGGCATGAAGTGATTAAAGGAACCTTGCATTTTGGTGACAAGGCCGCTACTGAGGATGGCTACTAAGTATGGACCGTGACCTGTGGCACCATGAAAGCTAAGTAGTGGGACAAATCTGTGGGGAGTGGAGTCCATGTGTGTCCAAACGTTGGCATAATGGGAGGGTTAGTCTGTGGGGAGTCAGCCTCGTGCAAGTGGAGGGAGTGATACGTCTCGTGACGTGTGCCCTGGCAAAGCAGCTCTGGGATGAGTTGGTGGAGTTGTGTGCAGTATGTCTAGTGTGTGTTCATACGTGTTCCTTAGTTACCTGATGTGTTAATGTTCATCTTGGCCTTCATGTCTGAGAAGCCTCAGGCATACTCATCCTACTACAATCACAATAGCCATCCGTTGCATTTCTGCAGCCTCCCGTTATCGGCACGGTACCAATTCCGACTTGTTTAGCAGCATGACATAGAAGCTCAGTGCTGCCGGTCTGGTTTAGCATTGTGGGTGCATTTGTCCAGTCTTTCTTGCAGCTCTGGCTTGGGCCTAACCATCAGGTCTCATCTTGATGACTCTCTTTCTTGAGACTGCTTCCAGAGTGCTTCCTGTGTCATCCTAGTCTTCAGTCTTTCCCAGCAATTTGTCTCCATCGGTCACGGTAGGTTTATCAGGCCAGGTTGGAGTGTGTGCGTCACGTGGCCTCGGCACTGTTGTGCGTGCTGTCATTCTGTGTCTTTTGGTCTGGCATTAACTCTACTCTGTCTGGTATTCTTGCATCCTTAGGTCATGTTTGTAGTTTGTATAGTGTGTGTGTGAGGTGGAGCTGCTTTGTCCGTTTGTATAGCAATTCTTGTTGATGTTGGAAAGATCCCAGCCTGGGATGAAGTGATGATAAGCATGGCCTGTTTGGGTGGAAGTTGTATAAGCTGGTTTTGGGGATAGCCTGTAGTTATTGGTGAGCAGGTTCTAAAGTCCCTTCTTTTATCTTTTGCAGGTGTCTAGGGCCATTGGGATTCTGGGAGCAAATCCTTCCGTGGGGCTTGCTGGAGTGTGCACTTCAAAGCACAGGAAGAGTAGAAGTGGTGCAAAGAGGGAAATGTATCCCTCTGCTTCCAGTTAGGAAGGGTAATGCTGTGAAATCATGTGGACTGGTGATGTTGTGTTGAGGTATATGGTGATACGGTTGCAGGGATGGTTATAGAATTGGGGTGATCTGCCACTGGCAGGTGACGAAATAGACATGTTTTGAGTGAGGGGTGGAATGAGCAGATGCCAAATGAGTGTTAGTTTTGGAATGTGTCTATCCTTGTAGGTGTGGATTTCTTCTTTTTCAGGTTGTACTGAATGTAGAGGTAGTTAATATTTTCTTAACAATAAATAAAAAAACTCCTCAAGCTGGGTGGTGTGTTTTGATTGTGTCTAAGTTTTTGTTTTTTGGTTTGGGTGTTGTGTGGGGTTTTTGTTTTTGTTTTTGGTTTTTTTTTTTTTTGTGTGTTGTTTTTTGTTTTGTTTTGTTTTGTTTTGTTTTAAGATTTTCCCTGTGGGCTGTATGTGGAGTTGAGATTTTTTTTTTTTCAGACACTGTAGGAAGAAAACCAACCCACCCAGCTGTGAGACTGTATTGTTTTCTTTCCCAGCTGGTGGTTTTATCCTGGTCCTGGCTGCTCTGCAGGGTGACGTTCATCACCGGTCTTTGGATGGAGGTTTGGCTTGGGCTGGGATTTTTGCAGGCAAGGTGAATTATGGAGGCCAATGGGAATGCTGTTCCCGGGGAGCGTTCCCCTGGCCTGTGGCAATTGCCTGTCGTTTCAGGGAGGTGTGTTTAGTGGGCAGTTGGAGAAGATGGTTGTGCATCTTGCAGTAGAAGGGTGTGGGGAGTTGGAGTAGAGGGCTCCAGTGCTGAGGAGGGACGGCGTTGTGAAGCAAGGGGGCCTTAATTTTCCATTGGTAGGGTTGTAAGTTCTTTCAAGGGGTAGTGTAGCGTCTGAAATATTTTTGAATTTTGATCTCTGGGTGCAGGCATGGAAGTTGTGGGCCTGTTGAGATGAGCAGAGCTCGCTTGCTTTCTGGCTGGGAATGCAAATGGTGGAGGTGATGTTGCCTTGAAAACTTCTATACGTGAAGTGATAGACTGAGTGTGTAATGGGAGTGAGAAACGTGGAGAAGACTCTAGCTACCTTGTAGAGAGGTGCAGGCACTAAGTAGTTGCAATGAAGGTAAAGCTGGATTTTTAGTGGTTACCTGTATTTATTAAAGTGACTAAAACGTGAATGAGTGTATTAATAATTACTCAATGAAAGGAGACAGTAAATACTTTTAATCATTGTAGTACAAGACCATGGTGGAATTAAGGTGTATGGAATGATGCCAGCAAAGTGCTTTAGAGTCAGTAATGGGCCCAGGCAAAGATAGAGATGGTTTAAAAAAAAAAAGAGATAAGCAATATTCTTTCCCAAGCAATAAATGCTTATAAATAAAAAGTTCCTTGGCTGCTTCTATCTTCCTGTATCTACACAGCATTAATGAAGGAACTGACACACCCCGATTACACTACAGCCCTGCCACCTCTCGTCCTGTGGTGCTGCAAAGCCTCCTGCCCAACTGTCAAGCGTAACACCCTAGTCCCACCCTAAACAGCTGAAACTATGCCTTAGACTGCAAACATTACCCATAATGCCAGAAATCTGCCCCAATTAAAACCTTCGTGTTTAGGGCAGATGAAAAGGAAGCTGTGAACGTCATGAACAGCCTGGTTAGGCAATGTGCAATCTAGAAAAAAGTCACGTGTCACCTTTGGGTCAGATAGGACCAGAGGCTGTGGGCACAGAGCTCAAAGATCATCAGAGGGGACAGAGGTCAAAGGTCATCCTGGGGTCAGAGATCAAAGGCCACATGCGGTCAGAGGTCAAAGATCACATTGGGGCAGAGGTCAAGGGTCACATGGGACTGGGGTCAAAGGTCATATTGGGGTCAGGGTCAAAGGTCACATGGACTCAGGGGTCAACTGTCATCATGGGGGCAGAGGTCAAAGGTAACATTGGGATTCCAGATCAAAGGTCATCTTGGGGTCAGAGGTCATGATGGGCCCAGGGTCAAAGGTCAACATAGCGCATAGGTCAAAGCTTAGCCGGGGGCAGCGTGCAACTTGGGGTCAGAGGTCAAAGGTCACACAGGGTTAGGGGTCAAATGGCACAGTGGGGTCAGAGGTCGACGGTCAAGTCAGGGTCAGAGATCAAAGAGCAACTCGGGGTCAGAGGTCAAATGTCATCCTGGCGTAGAATTGAGTTGTCAGCTGGTCAAGCATCAAAGGTCACCCCGGCTCAATGTTAAAACCCTGCAGCTCTTCTGGCCCATGTGATACCTGCTAGTGGTTGGCCCCGCCCCTTTCCAAGGGGATTGTGGGAAGGGTGGTGGGTGGGGCCCAGGCTAGATGAGCCCCAGCCTCTACTCAGGGAGCTCCTTCTGCTCCTGGGTTTCTCTGGGCTCCCCTGTTCCTTCCCTTGATGGCAGCTTTGGAGCTGCCTAAGCTTTTGGACTGAGGTCTTTTGACCTTCAGAGGAGCACGCGTGTTTGCAGTAATAGCTTCAGGACTGGGCAAGGTTGAGCACTCTATGGAGTAGAAAGTAGATTCGTTTGTTGCTTTTTTGTTGTCTTTTTTTTCAGGAGAATAATTTTTGCTTGAGCGTTCAGAGGTGGCAAGATGGTTTAATAGATTGCTCTTCCTTTTTAATTTAGGTGCTATTTAAAATGTTTTCCGTATTTTCTTAGTCCCCAGCGCTCTCAAAATTTTCCTCTTTTAAATGTTTTTTCCTTGTTTTTCCTTTAGGAAAAAAACAGGTAGGTAGCAGGGTGTCTGGTTGGGGTGCAAGGGGACCAAGCAGGATTCAGGGGGTCTGGTTGGGATTCACAGGGCCTAGAGAGGTCACGTGGTGTCCGGTGAGGGTCACAGGGGGTCTTGTTGAGGTTCAGGGGACCCAGGTAAGGTCCAGGGGGGTCAGTTTGGGGTGCAGGGGCCCCCTACATGGGTGCTGTGCAGGGGGGCTGTTTGGGCTGAAAGGGGGTCCAGACAAGGTGCAGAGGGTCTGGTTGGGATGCAGGGTGGCCAGACAGCATGCAGGGTGTCTTGCTGGTGTGTAATTTGTATTGTAACTGTATTATAATTGCTGAGCAATCGGTGCCTAATAGGAGTATTTGGAAAAGCAGCAACGTGTGATTTGGGTGTATAAAAGAAGCACCTGCCGTTAGGTGTGCTCGATTCAAGGAAAATCCCCGGAGCACCCAGGCCCAAATAAAATACAGTATCGTTCCTGAGCCTGTTCAGCTGGGTGTATTGCAGGCCGGGTACCGACAGCCCCCCGCTCCCCACGGGCTCCAGCTGTGGGCTGGGGCCGGGGCAGCTCAGGTGGGACCGGTGAGGTGAGGATGGGACCGGGCCAAGGTTTTAAATAGGCTGCAGCTGGGGCTGGACTGGGGCAGCCCCAGGTGCAGCCGGTTTGGCTGAGGATGGGGCCAGCCCTGCCGTGCCGAGGAGCTCTAGCTGGAAGTCGGGGGCGGGGGGGCTGCCCGCCCGCGGGAGCTGGCCGAGGAGCGGAAGAAAGAGAGTCTCAGCCGCGTCTGCCCGCGGCCAGGAGCGGCCGGTCCGTGCGGCGAGGAAGGATTCCTCCCGGCCGGCCCCGACGGGGCGCAGCACCGGCGCCGGGAGCTCGGCGCCCCCGAGCCGCCGGGTGGCCGGGAAGCCTCGCGGGGGAGGCGCTCGGAGGCGCGTGCCGCCCGCCCCCGCGTGGGTGAGGGTCGGGCAGCCGGCGCTGCGGAGGTGGGAAGGGGCGGAGGCGGAGAGACGAGCCCCGGGGCTGCGAAAGCCTCGGGCCGGGGCCGGTACCGGGAGCTGCGGCGGGTCGCGCGTCCCCCCGGGCCGGTCCCGGCCGCGCTTCTCCAGCTGCCCGCCTGCTCCCGCCTCCGGCTGCCTTTCGGGCTGGCCGGGTCCCCGCAGCTTTCTGCTGTTCTGCCGACACCGCCCCGTCCCCCGTCGCCTTCTCCACGTCCTTTCCACGCCGCTCCCTTGCTGGCTCCCCAGCCGCCTGAAGCATTTCATTCCTTCCACGCTGCCGCCTTCCCTGTCGCTTGTGAAAATTCGCATCGGAAGGTCTCCCTCTACCCGGCGACTCGTATCTAGTTCTCAGCATTTCCCTGTCCCCCTAGCGATACTACGGGGTCTCTGGCAGGACTCGGAGGACCTTGGCTGGATTGGGAGACGCTGGAGAGCGGGCACTGGGGGACACTGAGAGGGACTGGAGGGCACTGGGATTTAGCAGGGAGTCTGTGGCAGGACTGGGAGACACTGAGGGACTCTGGGTTTACCCTGGAGGGAAACTGAGAGGGACTGGAGGGTACTGGGGGACACTGAAGAGAGTGGGAGACTCTGAGGGTGCACTGGGAGACACCGGATGCGCTGCAGAGGGGCATGAGGGACATGGTGAGGACTGGAGGGATACTAGGGGGTCTGTGGCAGGACTGGGAGGACACTGGATGGACTGGGGGACTCAGGGAGGGAGTGGAGGGCATGGGAGGTTACTAGGGAGTTTGTGGTAGGTCTGGGAGGCCACGAGATGGACGGGGAGACACTGGGGAGCTGTGAGGGTGCGCTGGAGGGACACGGAGAGGGAGTGGAGGGTACTGGGAAGTCTGGGAGGGGACACTGAACAGAGTGGGAAATGCACTGCAGAGGACCGTGGAGGGAATGGTGGGAGGACTGGAGGGTACTGTAAGGATCCTAGGGGCTCTGAGCAGGACTGGGAGGACACCAGGCGGGCTGGGGCACTGGTGGGACACCGGGAGATACTGGGAGGGACTGGAGGGCACTGAGGGAATACTAGGGGGTCCGTGACAGGACTGGGAGGACACCGGTTGGACTGGGAGACACTGGCGGGCATTGGGAGACCCTGGGAGGGACTGGAGTGACCCTGAGAGGGACCAGAGGGTACAGGGAGACACTGAACAGATTGGGAGGCTCTGTGGGTGCACTGGGAGACACTGGGAAGGAGTGGAGGCCACTGAGTAGGGGTTGAAGGTGCAGGGAGTCTAGTTGGTGTGCAGGGGGACCACACAATGCGAAGTAAGACTTGTTGGGGTGCACAGGGCTCAGACAGGGTGCGGGGGGTCTGTTTAGGTTGCAGGGGGACTAGGCAAGGTGTAGCAGGGCTGGTTGGGGTGTGGGGGTTCTTGCTGTGCTGCAGGGGGTTCTGGTTGGGGTTCAGGGGGCCAAGATGGGGTGCAAGGGAGCCGGCGAGGTTGCAGGGGGCCTGGTTGGGGAATAGGGAGGCCAGACAGAGTGCAGGGGGTCTTCTTGGCAGGCAGAGGGTTCAGAGAGAGTGCAGGCAGGTTGCAGGGCATATGGTTGGGGTACAGGGGATCTTGTTGCAGTGCAGGGGTTGTGTTTGGTGTTCAAAGGTCCAGACAGGATGCTGGGTGTCTGGTTAGGGTTCAGGGGGCCCAGGCAAGGTGCAGGGGGTGCGGTTGGGGTCTAGGGTGCCCAGTCAGGGTGCAGGGGGGGCCAGGCAGATTGCAGCAGGTCTGGTTGTGGTGCAGGGGACACAAACAAGGTTCAGTGGGGCCAGGCAGGTTGCAGGGGTACCAGAGAGGGTGCAGGGGGTCTGCTTGGAGTGCAGGGGGGAAAAGCAGGGTGCATATGAGGGCTAGTCAAGTGCAGGGGGACTCTTTGGGGTACAGGGAGTCTTGTGGAGTGCAGGAGGTCTACGTGGGGTTTGGGGAGCCCTTACAGTGTGCACAGCTGCCAATCAGGGTGCAGGGGGGCCAGAGATGTTCCATGGGGGCTAGTCAAGGTACAGAGGGGCTGTTTGGTGTGCAGGGGGTCTTGTTGAGGTGCAGGGGTACCAGGCAGGTTGCAGGGGTGTATTTGGGGTGCAGGTGACCCAGAGAGGGTGCAGGGGGTCTGCTTGGTGTGCAGGGGGCACAGACAGGGTGAAGGGAGGGGAAGCAGGGTGCATGGATACTAGTCAAGTGAAGGTGGTCTGGTTGGGGTGCGGGGGGGCCAGGCAAGGTGCAGGGAGACCAGACAAGGTGGTGCAGGTGGTCTGCCTGGGGTGCAGGGGGCCTAGAGAATGTTAATGGGCACCTGCCAGGCTGTAGGGATGCTAGAGAGGTTGCAGGTTGTCTTCTTGGAGTGCACAGGGCCCATACAGGCTGCAAGGGGGCCAGAGAGTTTGCAGGGTGTCCGGTCGGTGTTCAGGGGGCCCAGACAGTTTACAGGGGCCCCAAAGAGTTTGCAGGGGGTTTTCCTGGCATTCAGGGCACCCAGACAGAGTGCAGGGGGCCAGACAGATTGCATGCGATCTAGTCAAGGTACAGAGGGACTGTCTGGGGTACAGGGGGTCTGGTTGGCATGCAGGGGTCTCAGACAGGGGGCAGGGCGTCTTGTTGGTGTGCAGGGGGCTCAGGTTTCAGGGGGTTCTGGTTGGGGTGCACGAGCTCTGTTTGGGAAACACGGGACCAAGACAAGTTGCAGGGCACCTGTTTGCTCTGCAGGGGGTTCAGACAGTGGTTCAGGGAGTCCAGGCAAGGTGCACGGGGTACTGGTTGGAATGTACAGGGTGTGGTTGGGATGCAAGGGTCCTAGAGAGGGTGCAGGGCATCTCGATGGTGTTCTAGGGATTCAGACAGGGTTCAGAGGGTCCAGGCGAGGAGCAGTTGGACCAGACAGCATGCAGGGGGTCTGTTTAGCAGGCAAGGTGTCCAGGGAAGATGCAGGGGGTCTGACTGGGGTTCAAGGGGTGCAGGTGAGATGCAGGGTGTTCCGGTTGGGCTGCAGGGATTGTAGACAGGGTGCAGGGGGTATTGCGGGGGCGGGGGGGGGGGGGTTCAGACTCATTTCAGGGAGTTCTGCTTGTGGTGCAGGGTGTATGTTTGGGAAGCAGGGGACACGCACACGTTGCAGGGGTTCTGGTTGCGGTGCAGGGGGTCTGGTTGAGGTGCAGGCATGCCAGACAGGGTGCAAGGGTATAGAAGCATTTCTGTCAGAGAATGGCCACGATATTTTGTTGCAAGGTTTGGACAATCCAGGCCTGAGATCAGACTGCTAACAACACCTGTGTTATGAGAATGACCTTGAAGGGCTGTTTTGTGAGGAACTGTATCTGTTGAGTAAAGATAAATGAGGAATTTTCCCATCTATGTGTCTGGCTAAGCTAAGCACAAATATGCAGCAAACAGCAAGATGCTTGCCTATCACAGTTTCCCTTTGGGTGTGTGATAAGTTGCTTATGACCAATAATCAAGGGGTATGGGGCGTGTAATCAGCAGGTGCTTCCTGTACAAAGTATATAACCAAGTGATTCGGGCAATAAAGGCGGGACGACATGTAGCCGCATTGGTGTGATTGTCGTTACTCGGCCGACTCTCCGAGCGGACCCTGCTTTGCAAGGGGTCTTGTTGGGTTTCATGTGGTTCAGACAGGGTTCAGGGGTTCTGCTCGGGGTGCAGGGGGTCTGGTTGGGACACAGGGGTCTCAGGCAGGCTGCAGGGGGTCTTGTCGGGGTTGCGAGGGCTCAGAGAGGTCTCAGGGGTTTCTGGTTGGGGTGCAGGAGGTCTGTTTGGGAAACACGGGACCCAGACAAGTTGCAGGTCATGTGTTTGCAGTGCAGGTGGTTCCGATAGTGTTCAGGGGGTCCAGGCAAGATGCAGGGGTTTCTGGTTGGGGTGCAGAGGGTCTGTTTGGGCTGCAGTTCCTCCAGACAAGGTGTGGAGGGTCTGATTGGCGTTCAGACAGGGTTCAGGGTGTTCTGTTTGAGGGGCATCTGGTTGGGGTGCAAGGCATCAGGGCAAGCTGCAGGGGGTATGATTGGGGTTCAGGAGTCCCAGACCATGCTCAGGGGGTCTAGGCAAGATGCAGGGGTTTCTGTTTGGGGTGCAGGGGATCTGGCTGGGATGCGGGGGTCCCAAACTGGGTGCAAGGGGTCTTGTGTTGCAAGGGGTTCAAACAGTGTTCAGGGGTTCTTGGGAAGTTGGAGGAGGTTCTGTTTGGGGTGCAGGGGTTGCTGTCTGTGATGCCAGGGGGCCCAGACAGGGTGCAGGGAGTCTTGTTCGGGTGCAGGGGGTTCAGACAGGTTTATGAGGGTCCAGGCAAGTGTCAGTGGGATCTGGTTGGGATGCAAGGAGCCCAGACAGGGTGCAGGGGGTCTTTTTGGTGTGCAAGGTGTTCAGACACGGTTCAGGGGGTTCTGGTTATGATGCAGGGGGGTCTTGTTGGGGTGCAGGGAGTTCAGACGGGTTTCAGGTGGTTCTGTTTGTATTGCATGTGGTCTGCCTGGGATGCAGGTGACCTAGACACGGTGCAGGGGTTCTTGTTAGGGGCGTAGGTGGTTCAGACAGGGTTCAGGGTGTCTTCTTGGGGTGCTACATGTTCAGACAGGGTTCAGGGGGGTCTAGGAAAGGATGCAGCCATTTCGGGTTGGGGTGGATGGTTCTGGTTGGGATGCAAGGAGCCTAGACACATGGTGCAGGTGGTTCAGACGGGGTTCATGGGGTCCAGGGAAGTTTCAGGAGGTTCTGGTTGGTGTGCAGTGGGGTTTGTTTGGGCTGCAGGTGACCTAGACACATTGCAGGGGTTCTGCTTGGTGTGCAGGGGGCCCAAAGAGGGTGCAGCGGGTCTTGTTGGGGTTTAGGTGGTTCAGACAGCGTTCAGGAGGTTCTGGTTGGGATGCAGGGGTTCTGTTTGGGAAGCAGGGTAACCAGACCCGTTGCAGGTGTTCTCTTTTGGTTCAAGGGGGTTCAGAGAAAGTGCAGGTGGTTCTGGCTGGGATGCGTGGGGTGTGTTTGGGGCGCAGGGGGTTCAGACGGTTGTTCAGGAGGTGCAGGCAAGATGCAAGGGATTCTGGTTGAGGTGCAGGGGTTTCATACAGGGTTCAGGGAGTCCAGGAGAGATTCTGGGATTTCTGTATGGGGTGCAGGGCCTCCAGGCAAGCTGCAGGTGTTCTGGTTGGGGTGCTGGGTGTTCAGACAGGGTTGAGGCATTTCTGTTTGTGTTGCGGGGGTTTTGGTTGGGGTGCAGGGCACCCTGACAAGTTGCAGTGGTTCTGGTTGGCGATCAGGGTGCCCACACAGGGTTCACGGGGTCCAGGCAATGTGCAGGGGGTTCTGCTTGGGGTCCAGGCGGTCTTGTTGGCATGCTGGGTGTTCAGACACTCTTCAGGATGCAGAAGGTGTGTTTGGGGTGGAGGGCATCTAGGGAATGCGCAGGGGTTCTTGTTAGGATGCAGAGATCCCAGACAGGGCGCAGGGGTGCTTGTTGTGGTGCAGGGGGCTCAGAGAGCGTTCAAGGGGTCGAGGCAAGGCGCGGGGGTTCTGTTTGGGATGCAGGGGGCCCAGACTGTGTGCAGGGGCTCCTGTTGGTGTGCAGGGAGTTCAGAGATGGTTCCGGGTGTTCTGGTTGGGGTGCAACGGGTCTGGTTGGGATGCAGAGAACCCAGACAGGGTGCAGGGGGTCTTGTTGGGGAGCGGAAGTCACAGACAGGATGCAGGGAGTTCAGACAGGTTTCGGTTAGTTCTGGTCGTGTTGTGTGGGGTCTGGTTGCGATGCGGGTGACCTAGACGCGGTGCAGGGATTGTTGTTGGGGTGTAGGGGGCTCAGACAGGGTTCAGGGTGTCTCGTTGGGGTGCTGCATGTTCAGATAGAGTTCAGGGGTCTAGGCAAGATGTAGCCATTTCTAGTTGGGGTGCATGGTTCTGGTCGGGATGCGGGGAGCCTAGACACAGTGCAGGTGGTTCAGACGGGGTTCATGGGGTCCAGGAAGTTTTGTGAGGTTCTGGTTGGGGTGCAGGAGGTCTGTTTGGTTTGAAGGGCCTCCAGGCAAGGTGCAGGGATTCTGATTGTGTCTCAGGGGGTCCAGGCAAGGTGCAGGGGGTTCTGTTTGGCGTGCAGGGAAGCAGGTGACCTAGGCACGTTGCAAGGATTCTGCTTGGGGTGTAGGGGGTTCAGACAGGGTTCAGGGGGTCCAGGCAACCTGCAGGGAGTTCTCGTTGGGGTGCAGGGGTCTCAGAGAGGGTTCAAGGGCTCTAGGCAACGTGGAGGGTGTCTGATTGGAGTTCTGGGGGCCCAGGAAAGGTGTACCGGGTTCTGTGTGGTTGCAGGGGGTCTTGTTATTTTGCAAGGGGTTCAGACAGGGTTCAGGGTGTTCTGGGTGGTGTGAAGGTATGGGGGTCAACAGTTGGGCGGGGGACCTGAGTGTGGATCCTGACTGGGTTCTCACCCTTGAACAGATAAAAATGTATCCTTAGTAGTACAACCTGCCCAGCTTGTACTGAGTAACCGTGAGAGAGGAACAAAAGCTAACTGTACAATGCTTGCTAGACTAACGGTGGGAATACACGAGAAACTGCAACTGTAGCACATGAAATCGCAACTGTAGATTTTTAGGGCCGTAGTTACAGGAGGTTGATAAGGAAAAGGCCAATAGAAACTAAGTTAGTTCAGAAACTGCCAATAGGTTGTGATCTAACTGCACTGGCTTGCCTTAAGGGTTATAAAAGGTGTGTAAAAAAGGGCAATAAAATAAATAAATAATAAAAATCATCAGCAGCATTGATCTGCAACCCATATTGTCATCTGTCCGTCTATACCACGGCATGCAGGGGGTCTGGTCGGGATGCAGAGGGCCCAGACAGGGTGCAGGTGGTCGTTGTTGTTCAAGGGGTTCAGAGAGGGTTGAGGTACTTCTGGTTGGGGTGCAGGGCGTCTGTTTAAGATCTGAGGGTCCCATACACGTTGCAGGGGTTCTGGTTGGGGTTCAGGTTGTCCAGGCAAAGTGCAAGCAGTTCTGGTTGGGATGCAGTGTCTTCAGAGAGGGTTCAGGGGGTCCAGGCAATGTGCAGGGGGTTCTGGTTGGGGTGCAGGAGTTCCATTTGGGCTTCAGGATGTCCAGGTGAGATGCAGCGTGTCTGTTTGTGATGCAGGGAACCCAGACATCGTTCTGGTGTTCTTGCTGGGGTGCAGTGGCTTCAGACAGGGTTCAGAGTGTTCTTTTTTTTTGTGCAGGGGGTCTGCTTGGGAAGCAGTGGGTCCAGACACGGTTCAGGGATTCTGGTTGTGGTTCAGTGGGTTCAGACAGGGTTCAGGGAGTCCAGGGAAGGTGCAGCGGGTTCTGTTTGGGCTGCAGGTGGTGTCTTTGGCATGCCAGGGGCCCAGGCAGGGTGCAGGGGTTCTCGTAGACGTTCAGGGTGTTCTGACACCGTTCAGAGGGTTCTGGTTGCCGTGCAGGGGTTCTGTTTGGGAATCAGGGGACACAGACATATTGCAGGGGTTCTCGTTTGGGTGCCGGGGCTTCAGACAGTGTTCAGGGGGTTCTGGTTTGGGTGCGTGGGATACATTTGGGGTGCAGGGGGCACAGACGTGGTGCCGGGGATCTTGATGGTGCGGAGGGGGTTCACACAGAATTTGGGGTTTCAGGTAAGTTGCAGGGGGTTCTGGTTGGGGTGCAGGGCGTCCAGGCAATGTGCAGTGTGTCTGATTAGAGTTCAGGGGTCTGGGGAAAGCGTAGGGGATTCTGTTTGGGGTGAAGGGGCTCTATCTGTGATACAGAGGTCCCAGAAACTGTGCAGACTGTCTTGTTGGGGTGCAGGGGCTTCAGAAAGGGTTCATGGGGTCCAGACAAGATGCAGGGGGTTCTTGTTGGGGTGCAGGTCATCCAGGCAAGGTGCAGGGTTCAGGGCATCTGGTTGGAGTTGCAGGGTCCAACCAATGTGCAGGGAGTCTGGCTGGGTTCAGGGGTCCCACAGAGGCTTCATGGGGTCTTGTTGGGGTGAAGGAGGACCGGTTGGGGTTCATGGAGCCCATACAGGGTGCAGATGGTCTAGACAGGTTGCAGGGGGTCTTGCTGGTGTGCAGGAGGTCTACTTGGTCTTCAGGGGAGCCAGGAAAGGTGCAGGGGGTCTCACTGGGATTCAGTGGGTCTGGTTGGGGTTCATGCTGCAAAGACTGGGTACAGGGGGTCTGAGCAAGGTACAAGTAGTCTGGTTTGGGTGTAGGGGCCCCAGAGAGTGCGCAGAGGGTCCAGCCAGGTTATAGCTGATCTTGTTGAAATGCTGAGGGCCCAGGCAACGTGCAGGGGGTCTTGTTGGTGTCACAGGTGTCCAGGGAAGGTGCAAGTCATCTGCCTGGGGCGCAGGACATCTGATTGTTTTGCAGGGGTCCAGAAAAGGTGCACGGGGGCCAGGTGAGTTGCTGGTGATCCGGTTGGGGTGCAGGGGATCTCGTTGTTGTACAGAGGGCCAAGAAAGTGTTCAGTGGGCCCAGATATCTTGCAGGGGGCCAGGCAAGTTGTAGGGGGGCTGGCTGGGGTTCAGGTGACACTGACAGGGTGCAGGGGGGCTGGTTGAGGTGAACGGGGTCCAGGTGAGGCGAAGGGGTTCTCGGTGAGGTTCAGGGGGTGTAGTTGGCCGTCTGGGGGCCCAGAGATGGTCCAGGGGGGCCAAGTAGTGAGCACGGGGTCTGGTGGGTTGCAGGGTCGCCAGGCAAATTCTAGGAGGTGTGGTTGTGCTCTAGTGGGCCTCGTTGGTGTGCATAGCGGCCCAGCAAGGTGCACAGGGTCTGGTTGGTGTGCAGGGGGCCCAGACATCTATGTGGCGAACAGCACATCTTTAACTTCTTTCCCCAATCTTTCTCTAATGTTAAAACCGTAGTGTCGCTCGGAATCGTACGTCATCCTTTTGCCATTCCGGATGATGTAGCCACAAAAAGGAAAAATCAACGTAAGGCACTTCCTCCCGTTTCCCTTCCCTCCAACAAAACAACATCGACAGTATATAGTCTTAAGATTTAAGGTCCATTCTTTGTCCACTTTTCTCAATCTTCTAAAATGTACAATGGCCACCAACAATTACAATAGTCAGTTGTTTCCCAGATAAGGGGTTCGCTTCCCACGTCCCTCCAATATTTTAATATACATTCCAGAGGTGAATTTTTGAAAAGAACGCTCTCAGACCCCTTAGACCGGTCGGAACCCACATTAAACAAAATAAACCATTACGTACACAAAACTATGACACCGCCTAACAGACTAAACGAGGCTGTTATACAAGATAATAATTAGACATGGACGTTGGCCAATACGCCGCGATACCCTAGCCTGCACCTTATGTGTGATCGAGGCTTTCTTCTGACCCCAGGCGACACTCCGGCCACGTCACCATAATAACATGTAATCTCGCCTTCCTTCCTGGGTTTCCCTTAATAGCGTAGTCCTGTGGGAATTTCTTGCGTCCAGTCTTAGGACAGGCTTTTCCAGCCTGTGTTACCTTTGGTAATGCCTTAAAAAAAACACAAACAAACCAACCAACCAAAACAACCAAAAAAAAAACCCCCACCAGGGCTCTTACTCCAAACTTACCAGATCAGGGGATCAGAGGATCTCCCCGAAAAACACTTAGGTGATGCCAGAGTCTTCACAATCCTGTGGGTTCGTCCCATCCGGGTTGCCAAAATTCTCTACTGAAATCGTGAACGAAACTTCCTTAACGCCAGGTTTAGCGTTAACGCATGGGGTTTACTTTATCTGGCCGGGTACGCGAGGGAATCGTTCTGCCCAACTCGCCTGTCATACATTACCATAGCCAAAGCTCATATCATCCCGTTATGTGCCTATTCATTAACTCATTATCGTAGTTATATAACTATTACCTGTGCGATTTAGGTCCCTGAGGGGCTTCCACGGAGGTCCTCGGCGGTCTATAGCAGTTTCTGGAGAGGATCCTTTCTCGAACTTTGTCTAGGTTTTAGAATCGGCCTTTCTTCGGTTTACGTCTGCGCTTTCTTACATCCCGCCTACCTTCAGCTAGTTTGTTCTTTTTCAGAGGGCCTCGACGTTGAAGGACGAGGGCTTCCGATTAGGAGTCTCTCAATGAGACATGGAGCCTCCCCACATATGCATTTCCGGGGAGGCGTTTATCACGCTCACCTAGCCGATGGATCTCCGTGTGACAGATGACACGTCATAGGTGTTTGACTGATCGCTTAAGTTTTTACGCTACGCTAAACAATTATTTTTGCTTGGCCATTTTGCAACAGCGGTGTTTCGGTTTGCCATCAGTATTTTAAAGTTCTTTCATCTCTTCATCCCTGGGCTTTTACAATTGGCTTGTATCTTGGTCACCACATTTGTGTTTAAATTATTTTGTCTCAGTTTTCCCCGTTGCTGACCCCTAAAATTTTATTTCTACATCTCCCCTGTAATTTGCCATCAATATTTCTTATTTATTTCATTATTTCTTTATTAACCATCGCTTTTAATGTACCCTGGCTACCTGTATTCCATTCGCGTTTTTTTCAAATTATTTGTTGTCCTTTGTTTGTCTCCACGCCCACGTTCCCTCTGCTCCTCGGAGCCCTCTCATTCTCGTCACGACGTCTCTCGAGACAATCCTCGTATCTGACAGCACCGTTTGAGCTCCACGGCTCTCCGCGTACATCTCTTACACGGACAGATCCCTTCCTCGGGCTTTGTCCACACCCCAGAGCCATCTTACTTAATCACCGCCATTTCGGATGCATCCGTTTGGTCGGTCGTCCCCCGAGAACCTCCGTACGTCGCGGGGATGCTTTCTCTAGTTAAGCATCCCGTGCGAGAGCTGTCTTTTATGTTTTGATCTTCTCCCGATGTCAGCGTGCCTCCCGAGGCCATCCTCATGCTCCGCCGCCCTTTATCGGCTCTGCCGTCAAAGTACCGAGGCCTGAACGACAGGTCTTGAGCCAAAGTCACCCTGTAGACGAATCTCACGACCAAACGTTATATACTGACTGTATCCAATCATTAGTGAAATACGTAGCTTGGATGGAACATCTCATTATCGAGATAAATAACTTAGATAAAACAGTACAGGAATATACCGACATTTCCTAGTTTAGGAGCCAATTATTGAGGTTGATTACGCAAACTCCCTCGGTTCCTCTTATGTTGACATTTCCTCATTTAGAAGCCCATTATCGAGGTCGAATACGCAAACTCCCTCAGTTCGTCCTCGAGCCTCGGCCAGGCTCGGGAAAGAATCCCAAAGGAGGACGACGAGGCGACTCAATCCACCCGATGTCTTGCGTGCATTTTGTCAGTTCTACACGTTTACAGATTTGTTTGTTAACCCATCTAAAACCGGAACCCTCGTGCAGCAAAGACAGAGACCTCGTCCACGAGCGGACGCACCGTGTAAGACTCGCCAGTTGCCGGGAAAGTCTCTCCGATACTTCGTCGTGACGGGGCTCCCCGGCTGAAGCACGGATCCAGGCGATGGTAAAGCACGAGGACGATTGGTGATGTATCTTTCTTAATCGCTATGACTCATCTGGTATAGTAAGGACTGGACACATCGCCTTATTTTTTAAGCACCTCGTTTCTTACCTATCGCTTATTACCTCGAGAGAGCCAGCAAAATAAGCCTATCTCTTTAACTGAGCTTTTGCGCCCTTTGCGTTAACCCCATCGATTGGCAAAACGGTGGCGTGCTTTGTGCCCTCCGCGTGCCAAGAGGACCTTTCCGGACGCTATAGTCTGTCTGCAGAAAGTTCACGTCTTCCTCTACGGTAGCTAGGACGCGTCTGTTCCATCCCCGGTGCTCAGAGAGCACGCGCAGTCCATTCAGGTCCCCTCCAGACTTCACAGAGGAGGGATTCTCGTAGGATCTACCCCCACTTTCTCATTTAGTTCCATCCATAGCATAATTCCAGTAAAAGCTAGCTAGCGTGCGCAGTCTCGGTAGAAAGGAAGCATAACCCTATAGCATTTTGGTTGTTTTCTTGGAAAATAAAGTACATTGTTGTCGATAAGAGTATCGCTATTGCCTTTATTCAACTATTTTGTTACAGAGCCTAATAAAATACCGATCTTTTTCTATGTATACCCTGGAAAAATTAAGCAGAACTCCCTACCGGGTCGCATCACCGACACAACAGGTCCAGTAAAAGAGCAGGTATCGTCATTTTTGGTAAGAGTTGCTTTCTCCACAGAGCACTACGCATGTTGCAAACTTAAGGCAGAGGAGAAAATTCCCCTCTGCTCCTCTGGCTGACTTTATACCTGCGGGGGGGTGGGGTGGGGGAGGTGTGGGGTGTTGGCCCCGCCCCTTTCCCAGGGGATTGTGGGCAGGCTGGTGGGCGGGGCCCGGGGTATATGAGCCCCAGCCGCTCGACAGGGAGCTCGTTCCACTGCTGGGTTTCTCAGGTGTCAGTGCTCTCTCAGTCCTTCAGTCAGTAGCAGCTTTTGAGCCATTTAAGCTTTTGAGAATAGATGTGTTTTGATTTCTAGAGGAACAGAGCCATTTGAGGTAAGATTTTTCTGGACCGGTCAAGGTTCAGCATCATATATAGGAGATAGAGTGTTTATATGTAGTTTGCCTTTTTTTTTTTTTTTTTTTTTTTTTTTTTTTTTTTTTTAATTTTACATTAGTAACTTTGTTTGGGAGGGCAAGATAGTTTAATAAAGCGTATTGTTTAATTTTAATTCTAGGAAGTAGCATGGTTCCTTTGTTGTCAATTGAGGAGAGGAGGATTTTGTATGGTTTTGAGATGGGGTGAGAGGTAAGCTACGTTGTTTTTGATGAGGAGGGTGTTGCAGGTGAGGTGCTCATCAACCAATAATGTCCTTATGGCTCACCCTGTTTCTATGCAGATGGCAAAGAGGAACCTAGCAACTGTGGGAATAACCAGGTTACCCAACGCGTTGTTTTTTCAAGGATGGATTCAGATTCCCGGCACTGTAAAAGATAAGTCGAGGGACCGGTGCTTGGGAGCAGGCTCTGGGGGGCAGCCCAAGGTTGGGAATTGCAGGGAGAAGTTTTACAGTTAATTTACAGGAGAGGGCTGTCCAGGAACAGTGCTCTTTGGGCGGCTGAAGCGGGGGTGGAAGGTATTTCTTTTCAGCACGAGGTTAGCACGTGCCAGGCAGCACAGTTCTGGCCCGTGTCTCTTGTCATGTAGTTTGTGTTGTCTGTCTCGTGCGTCTTTAGACCTTTCTTGGGTCTCGACATCCTCGTGGCTCTTTGAGCTCAAGGAGCACAGTAGTTGCCTCGGACATCTTTCCTTGGGCCCGGAACACCCATCCTCATCGGCACAGTGCCAACCAGGCAGTTCTTGTTTTTGCTTTACTAGCCTAAAGCGTGGCTAGGTGTCAGAAGTTTCCGGTCAGGCTGCGTTTGCAACATCGTTCCGGGCTGCGGTAGTATCTCTGATCTAGAGAGATCCATCTTCACAAATATCTTTTCTGGGAGTTCTTCCCCGCATCTTGATGTTCTTAGGTCTTAAAGTGAGATTACTTGCGCCTGCCTTATCCCTGTGGAGGCTATAAGGTTTTCTCTCAGGCCACAACACTTGACTCTTCTCGGCCTGCCGTCCATTCTTCCTCACGGCCCAATAGGTCTTCTTGTCAGATAGCATCTCCGATCTGAGTCTTTCCTCTTAAAGAGCTTATTTTATGTCTCTAGTTTTGTTTGTGTGCCGTGTTGGTCTGTGTGTGTTTGTCTCTGTCGGAGCTGCTCTGCCTGGGTGCGTAGAGGTGACAGTCAGCCAAAGAAGTACAGTAAGGTTCTATGTGAATAAGCCTAGACTTTGTAGGGAAAGGGTGTACCGTCCATTTCAGAGCAACTAATTATGTAGCCAACAGGCAAGGAGAGTTCTTTCTGTAGCGCTATGCAGACACTCGGGGGATGAGCAGAGTTTTATTGACAGCAGGCTGTAGAGAGAATTGGGATGGTATACCTAAATGAAAATGGTATCTCTGTAACTGTTAAGCTATCGCTCCGCATCCAGGCGACTCACTCAATATCTCTTTTGCAGATGAAGAGGGATGACTCGCTCACCTAACGGCAACAGAGGAGACGAACGGAGCAGTTTAAGAAGGTAGGTTGGCGTGCATCGTTGGGGGAAGATGCGACCGGTGGCTATATGACTAGCCGATCGGTGCGTTTTACTTGGAAGGTGCAAAGCGTCGAGCAAAGCGAGGTATCGGCACCGGAGGGGATGTGGGCGAGGAGAGATGTGACTAGAGGGCTGAAGCAGCAGTTACTTTTCAGGTGTCCTATAGGTGAAGGTAAAGTAAGCCTCGTCGCTCGTCTTGCAAGCGGTACCCGAGCCTCAACGTGATGACCTGTAAACAGTAGAGGTGGAGCGGGTGAGCACGTAAACCAAGGGAGAGGGAGACGGTTATCGGTATGGGTGGGGTGCAGTTTTGGGCAGCATCTTGGCAAGTGCTGCTACTTTGTTTTTTTGCAGGTGACGCACGTAGCCACGGAAGGGTGAAGGAGCGTAACGATGACCAGTCTGAGAAGGTGAGGCGGTCGTCAGCCAGGTCCGAGTTAAATAGCGTAGTTTTATATGGCCACTCGGTTAAGCATTAACCTTGGTTTTGCAGGTGCCAAGTGAGCCACCTTTGGGATCATCTGAGTATTGAAAAGCAGCTGGAGTAGTAGCAAGGACGAGCACGGGGTCGGCGACTTCTCACAAGCGCAAGGGAAACTTTGTCTCTCGATAAGTTAGGTACCACAAGCGACAACCGCAAGGCTGCAGCACCTGACTCCAAAACGAGCAGGTGAGAGGGACACCGCGATGCTTCTGAGGATGGAGGGGGTGTTGCGGAAGAGGTAAGCAGGGAGCAGCGTGATACTGACCAGCAGTTGTGCTCTTCTTGCTTTTTTGCAGGCGATAAAGGAATCTGGCCACTGCAGGAACGTGCTAGTTAGCTGCCGTGCTGCTTTTGTCGAGGATGGAATCGGACCTCCGGCCCTGTGAAAGCTAAGTCGAGCGAACGGGGCCGCGAGGAGGGGCCGAGGTTGGGAATTGCAGGGAGGTGTTTGAAAGTTAGCATAGGGGAGAAGGCTGTACAGGAGCGGGGCCCTGAGGTCAGGTAAAGGGAACGGATTACTTTTCCCCTCGATGTTAGCGTGTCCCGGGCAGGGCAGTTCCCGCCTCTGCGTGTGTCAATGTTAGTTCTGTTTCTTCTGTCTACGGTGTCTTTGCCCTTCCTCGGCTCTCAGTGTCCTCGCGTCTCTTTTGTGCTCGAGGAGCACGGCACGTGCCTGGGGCGCCATCCCTAGGGTATTGAAACG